>NW_006262339.1:37635995-37644352 GCF_000493195.1 Citrus x clementina | reverse complement strand
TTCTGTTAAATGCAGGGTATTATATTTCCTGTGATTAGACTAAAAAGAATAGCAAAAAAGAGATATAGGAAAATGATTAATGATGTGTTTGGTCCATCCGGAGCAATTAGCAATCAGCATGCAGCAAATGTCGTGCATCTTGGAAATAGAACTCCCACGCTACATGAAGTTTGAAGTCTGGTAACTGAAAAAAGAAAAATTAATCACAATGAAGAAACTACAAGTTTTCTTTAAAAGAAGAAAAAAAATAGCTTTACTTGGTTTCTGCTAGACTATTGATGGGACACATTTGTTTGAAAGATGTGGGTTTGGCTAAAAATAAATTAAGGCCCTGCTTGGTTGCTCAGAAAATGTGGGATCAGGGAAGAATTTGCTACTTTAAGGAGTCGTTTGTTTTTTTACTTAATAACTTAATTGACTTAATTTTAATTACTTAAACATTAAGTTTGTTTATTTTTTCAACTTAGTGAAATTTTTTAGCCATTATGTCTTTAAGTTATTATTATTTTTTAGCTTTTTACTTAATCTAAAAAGTATGAATGATATCATTAAAAGATATTTTCCAAAATATCTCTATCTAATTGATTAATTAATTTTCATTATTATCTAAGTAAAATTTAATAATTAGTATTATTACTCATCTCTATATAACTTGTGATAATACATAGTGGTAGACTATTATTATTTTTATCTTTTTATTTTTTTCAAATTAGCTATATTTATCTTCATAATTTTTTATGAATATTTTTCATATAAAACATCATAAACTATAATAAAATTAATTAACGTATATAATATAGAATATTAAAGAGTTGTATTCAATTGAATATGATTTATGTTATGATAATATATTATCTTATTTATATTCTTTGACATATTTATTTGTTTGTTTAACATTTATAATTTGTAAGGGCATAAATGTAAAAATATTAGTTTTCAGATTTTTTAAGTTAAAAAAATACCTTAATATTTATTTTTAGCGATTTGGACAAAAAGACAAACATATCATTCAAATTCAGTCATTCGGCCCTATTTATAATTCATAATAATTCAAATCTATTTAGATTTCAGAGAAAAAAAAATGCCACCTAACTTATTCAAATTTATGTTATTTTTCTTGTTTAAATGATCTAAGATCACACCAACTTTGTCAATATTTGCAGGTTTTAACTAAAAAGTGACTTTTATTTCTTTGGTTAGAAACAATGATTTGGTCAAAAACGTTATTCATTATATTCACAACAAGTTAGCTTTCATTTCATATTTTTGGGTTTTTAAAATGTAAATGCCAAGCAATTGAATGGGTTTGAACATAGAGTCTTCATTTGGTATTATAGTTGTCCGTCCAGTTGGAACTAATTCCTTGATCTCTACTTATCCTGATTCCCATGCCATATACTGACTAGTTGATTGTTTTGATTTGTAACTAAACTAACAGGCGTGCATGTTTTGCTTTTCCAGTGAACTGGTTCTATTACATAATTCGACAGTTAGCCAAGTTACTTACCCTAAAACTCAAAGTTTTCATCTTTCTCCCTCAAAGTTTTCAAAAAGAAAAAACCACAACCAAAACAGATGCAGATTATCGTAAATTACATAAACGCTACTAAAAAAACGAAAAGAAAAGGTACAAAAACTCTTATATGTAAGAACTCAACATGGTCTTCTATATTCTCAAGAGCAGTCCGAATCGCATTCAAACTCTAAGCCTCTTGAATCGCCAATGCGAGTCCTTATAGTCGACGTACTCGAAGCCCCTTCACGAACATGAACTCGACTCGTTCTCCTCAACGACATCATTGTAATCTTCTTCTTGTCGGATTAAAAACTTTGGTGGTCAATTTCGAAGTGATGGTCGACTGCTTTGCCTTTTGTCTTTCTCTTTTGGGATAGGTTAATTAGGAATTGCATTTTATCTTTTATAATTTTTCTTTTTTAAAGGCAACTCCGTTTTTTTTTTTATATCTATTATAAACAAGATAAATTTTTCTTTTAAAAAAAATTTAACTGGCTAGTAACTGATAAAATATAATTTAATTAAGTTTTTTTATCATATTATAATTATTACAAACTATTGATCTAATCTAACGGTACACAATAACTCTGATATTGATACCGTAATTTTAATTACAGCATCATACAATTTTCTTTTAAACTTTTGTCAATTAATTGTTTATCTCTCTTGAGCTAATTGAAGAAAGGAAGGGGCTATTTTGAACCTATTAAAGAAGGAACTATTTTAAACCCATTAAAATACTCTCCCTCATTTTTTAATAAAATTTCTATTATTAAAGTATTTGTTGCGAAAATTACCCAAAAAAAATAATTAATAAGCTTTATCTCTTTGTACGTACCCATCGTAAAGGCGTAAACCGGAATTTATTTATTTATAGCACAAGAAATTGAGAGGGGAACATTTTTTGAATTTATCAGATAACGATAGCAAAAGGACGAGTAATCCGCTCGTCATTGGATTAGCTTTCTGTTCCACCCAAGAAATCAAGGTCAAGGACATGGTTTTTCAAATTGAAATCTAAATAGGATCAAAGTAAGATTAATGACAATTATTGAATCCTAAGATTAATAAATCTGCAAAAACGGCATTAAATTAAAGAATCTGAAGGGGTAAAAAAGGAGAAAAGAAGGCTGATTTGTGAGTTTAGAGAATACAATAATGAAGGTGTAATATGGATTAGTTTTGGGGTATTGAAAAGTTTATTGGCTATACTTGTATAGAAGCTTTTCGGAATGAGGTGGTACAAGGTGGCTATGTTTTTTTGGGTGATTGCTAATTTCTTCCCTACTAAAATTAATATATATCATTTACCTCATATTAATTTCATAATAACTAATAATTTCCTTTACAATATAATTTTACAGTATTATCCTTATTTTTAAATAAATTTTTATTCATATTTATTATAAATTAAATAAATCATATAAATTAAAATAAAGATTTAAGCACAAAAATAATATATATATATGTTTCGGTGTAAATAAAAAAGAAATAATACGATATTTATCTTATACTTTTTGTTAGTTTTAAATTTTTTTACAAAAAATATATATTTTGGTTAGGGCTATTTGAACCCACTAAATTTCTCACAGAACACTTTCCTTAATTAAAATTTTTATTGGGAAAATATAATTTAATCAATTACTTATTTAACCTTGTTCTCTCTCCTTTCATCTCCTTCCCTTGTCAAAAGTTTATTGTAATACATAAAGTAAATATTGCATTTAACAAACAAAATTATTCAAAAATTAACAAATTCAACCTTATGGTAATCTAAAACAAATTGAAAAGTGTTAGGAAAACATGTCTTATTTTTCAATAAGAATTTTCTAGGATATTTTCTTCTTTAGTAGGATTCCTATTTAATGAATAAGTAATTTCTTTTGGGAAAATATCCACCATTCACCTGTTTTTTTCCAACTTTTTTAAAAATAGACAATTGTTTTTTGCTGGAATCCACTTAAAATTACATTTCGTTTTACTTTTCCACTTCCGTTTGGAATTCGTTGTAACATTACTGATGTCTTAGGGGCAAATCAGTCATTTCAGTAGAGCAGCCTAAAAGGACGTCGTTTACAACTTTAATTGGAGAAAAAAAAAAGAAAAAAGCAAAGTGGTCCAAAGAAGAGAAAATGAGAACAAACATTGTTTATTCACGAGTGACCCACCACCACCATGCATTAAGAACCAACAAATTCCCGCCATTCTTTCTGCAATTTCCATCCATTTTCATCAACAAACTACGTTTGAGTGTCAAAACTTTTGTTAAATCAAAGGTTCAGAGGTATTGAGGAAAGCTGTGAGCCGTTTAGGAATCTCGACACTTAGGTTTTCTGGGTTTGAAGCTAGTATCAAGTAAGTTTCGTTTTATTTATTAACTTTCATTTATTTTTCATATGAAATAATGTTATTTAAGATTTGTATCGAGAACGTTGTTAATCGTTGTTTCTTGAAACCTTAGAATACAAATTAAGTTAATTTATAGTAAATTTTTTATGGTAATGATAAATTGAGAAGTAATATGTTGTTTTAAGGCTAGTGAAAAGCACATGCACGAAAGATTGTTGCTAGCATGGTTGAATGCGTATTTATCCCCTGCGCACTCATGTATTTGTGCTTGTGGTTTACAAAATTTAGGGTTTTTGAAAATTTTTAGTTGCAACACTATGGGTCATGATTTTTTGAAAAATTTTATCAATATGTATCCATATCCCCTAGCCCCCTGGTGAAGGTTTGGCATATGCATGCGAAATTTGAATCTCTCAAAGATTATAATTTATAATCTGACAAAGTCCTCCAGGATGTTTGTTTCCATGCCTTCCCTCTAAGTTTCTTGCCTGAAATATATTAATAATTCGTTATTAATTCAAGGTATAATGACTCTTGCAATATAATAAGAAAATAACTTATTTTTTTGGTTTTATTTCCTTCATATACTTGCATTTACGCCTCATCAATGTATTTAAGTACGTTTTGGTGAATATGTTCGTTTGTTTTGGACATTCAAGATGCCACATCTAGAGTTAGTGATATCCTATTGAGGCATGAAGTAGAATTTAGGGTTACTTGAACCTGACTATACTATTGCGAAGATAAAGGAGGTTGTTGTAAACATTACGAGTCCATATGGATTAGACTCCACTTCAAAAATTCTATTGAATGTTACGAACCCAGAGAATAAAATGAAAGTTACGCTGAATTCAAATTTTGGGCTCGGCTTTTTACATAGAATTCATCAAATTTTGGGTGTCAATACTTTAACTGTTGAAGTTGTACCAGTTCTTCACCCCCTGTTTTAAGATTTCTCCTTACTGCAAGTATTATTAACGAACCTAAGAGTTGTGTTGCCTGATGAATTGATTACTCAGTTGAATGAATCTGCTGAGGGAAATGCTTATGTTGGGGGATATCCTGCTTTTAGGGGACAAGTTGTTGTCAGGAGACAAGCTGTTGTTGGTGAACAAGCTACTGTTGGGGAACAAGTTGTTGTTGGGGCTGATTAATTTGATGAGGATGCATTGTTGTTTGACTATTCAGACAGAAGGGCTAACAATGATGATGATGTCTGGAATTCATGAAAGCTTAATTTGATGGTGCTGCTGAACCTACTATTGTTGACAAGGGTAGTGAGGATAGTGGAGATCATGAGAGGGGTCAAAGCAATGACTTGGAATCCAATTCAGATGACAATCTGTCTGATGCTAATAAAGAGGTAAAAAGGCTAAACTAATTACTTACAACAACATGAGTACAAAGTAGGTGCATATGGGAAACATAAGCTTAAATTAGGGCATATGTTTAGAGATGTTGGTCATTTTAGGGAGATATTGCATGAGGTGATGATTAGAAAAAGTTTGCCATTAAAACAGTATATAGTGAGCCAAGACGAATTGTAGGAACTTGTAAAGAAGTTGATTGTCCATGGTACATGTCTGGTGCAAAACTGAATGATGGGACTGGTTTTATATTACGAGAATACAACAAAAAACACGAGTGTAGGCTTCCTAACAAGACAGTGAAAGTTACCTCTGCTTGGTTTGCTTCCAAAATAAAGGGTCAGGTTGTTGTTGACCCTAATGTTAAGATTGATATTTTGAAGAATCATGTGCAAGAGACTTATGGTTTAAAGATTGGGAAGATGATACTGTATAGGGCTAAAACAAAGGCAAGACTTGAGGTATTTGGGGATTGTTCGAGGAGATATAAAAAATTATTTGACTATGATGCTGCCATTCACAAAGCTTATTCAGGAGCAGTATGCAAGGTGTTATGTGATGTTATTTTTATTCCTAATAAGGTATTATTCCAAAGGTTTTTTGTTGCCTTTCCAGCACAAAAAAAATGCATATCTTAATGGCTATAGACATTTTATTGGAGTAGATGGATGTCACTTGAAAGGTAAGTACGGTGGAGTGTTGTTAGTCGTTGTTGGCATGGATGGTAATAATAGGATTATTCCCTTAGAGCTATGTGTTTGTGAGATTGAGAATGCAGAGAAATGGGGATGGTTTATGGAGAACTTGAAAAGTTATTTGAATGATGGAAGGCATATCACTTTCATTAGTGATAGACAAAAGGGGCTGATTAATGCAATTTCAAACACATGGCCTATTGCCTATCGCCTATCATAGGGCGTGTTCTAGGCATGTTTATGCTAATTTTTCCAAGTCGTTTGCTGGTGCACAGTTGAAGCAGTTGTTTGGAAAGCTACCAAGAGCTGTAACAAGCATGATTTTGATGAGGCATAAGGCTGAAAAAGAAGCTGCATTTGAGTAGTTGGAACAAGAACTACATAGTTATAATTGGTCGATGCACACATATGACAGAAATTGCATGGTAGATCGTACCGATAACAATGCATTGGAGTGCTTCAACAGCTGGATATTACTTTACCGAGACAAACTTTACTTGACAATGCTTGAAGAAATAAGATATAGACTTATAAAACGGTTACAAAAAGAAGAAACGAGGCAGGCACTTGGAAAAAACAGCTGACCCTTAAGGTTTTGGAAGAGTTGGATAAAAAAAAATAGATTGCACAGAAAATGATTGTACAAGCTTCTGGTGATCTTAATTTTCAAGTCATGGATAGAGCATATAATCCACCTAAGAGGTTTATTGTGAAGCTAGAATCTAGAACATGTGATTGTGGTTATTGGAAAATTGTCGGCCTCCCTTGTCCACATGCTATGGCTACCATGGGATATACAAGACATGAAGTTCAGGAGTGTGTTCCAACTTGCTTTAGCAGACAGGCTTACCTTAGCACATATTCAGTGATGTTCAGCCCCTTTCCAGATCAGTGTACATGGGAGCCTACAGGAAGACTGTTGATTGACCCACCAATTGTTCAAAAAAAATTGAAAGGCCCAAAAAATTCAGAAAAAGAGAAGCAAATGAGCCTCAAAAAGAGAAAAGAAAATTCTTTGTCATTTGCTCATTTTGTGGTGGTTGTAATTACAACGTGAGATCTTGTCCGTTGAGGCCATCTATTGCAAGGGCAAATAAAGCGATGAACAATTATTTTCAGGTATATTTAATATACTATTATTATTTATTATGTTTATCATTGTTTATTATACGTGACTATTATTATTTATTATATTTATATTGTAGTCATGTTTATTATCATCATGTTTTCTAGGCATTAACAACATCAAGTAAGCCATTAAATACTTCACAACAGGCAATAAGAAAAAGAAAATAGGTGATGCTTGCACTTATATTTCATTTTTTGTGCCTTCATAGTTCGTTTTATGTATAATATAAAATTCATTTACAAATCAACATATTTTATAGGCGTCAACAACAAAGCTAATTGGTTCAGGCTAGCCAGCAGCTACTGCATCCGAAACAATAAGAAAGGTATTATCTTGGTTGAATATTTGTATATTTTTGTTTTTTTTTATTTTTTTTGTTCAAGTTCTTAAACTAACATAATATATAATTTAGATACCTAGTGCCCCAGGTCAAAGTTCCAATGTTGGAATAAGGAAAAGAAGGGCTCTTCAAGGTGCTGGAACCAGGGAAAGACAATTAAGTCCAGGACTGAACCAATCCCAAAATCCATCTCAAGCTTCAATTATCACAGGTTCTTTGTAATGGGAACAAACTAAACTTGTTAACTAGCCATTTTGGTTGTTATTTTGGCATATTACTGGTTATTTTGGCGATATTTTGGATACTTATGTGGCTGTCAATGGTCATTTAGGATGTATTTTGATGATATGATTAATGGTTATTTTGGTTGTATTTTTGGATAACTATAATATGATATTTTTCAATTATTGTGGTTAACGAAATGTTATTTAGGGTGTACTTAAATGCAATTGCAAAGATAGATACTAGGACTGTCATAATTAAGCTTTTATTTCAGTAATGCATGTTTTATAGGAGACATTACATTTTAATAAACACAATTACACAGAGACAAACTAGCAGTATTATTACATATTTAAGCTTCCCTTCAATGAGCCTAAGCCTTTTCTTTATCTTTACCATCTCATCAGCTCCAAAGTTTACTGTATTTGGCTCTAAATTTTGATTATCTATCATTTGATCACTACTACTAGGGTATATGAGAGCTTCAGTAGTAAACCATTGCCAAAACTTGCATTTATTCAACTTGCATGACCAAAACATTGCATTAGGATTTTGTGGTGTAGTGGAAACCATAGCACACGCCTGCACGCCACACCAGCAGTACTTGGGAATGCATTTAATTTTTCCAAGTGGTTGTCCACTGGCTGCAGAACTTGAACTATAACTTGATGCCATTTTGAATGTGTAGATGATGTGTTTCAATAAATGGTTAATCAGGTGATGTGTGGATGATGGTTGA
>NW_006262339.1:37574501-37635895 GCF_000493195.1 Citrus x clementina | reverse complement strand
GTTTATATGGCTGGTTGGGAGCAGCTTGCATGGTTGAATGACTTCTTCATGCATGCTGATTTTTGTGTTTATATGCCTCAAATTGTAGTTGTTAGATCAAATTGTAGCCGTTGGGAGCTAACATCTACAATATTTAATCTGATTATTTTTGGCATTTTTAGGGTGAAATTGTAATTTTTATTTTTGGGGGGCAAAATGGTCATTTGCTTAAGTTTCCATTAGTTTTCTTAACAGATTCCAAACGGAAGTGGAAAGTGAAACGAAATGTAATTTTAGGTGGATTCCAGCAAAAAAAAAAAAGAAAAAAGAATTGTGTATTTTTTAAAAAGTTGAAAAAAAGGTGGACGATGAATATTTTTCCTTTTTTTCTTTTTGAGACTTAACTTATTAAAGGAGAAGTACAACCAGTATAAGAATAAGAATACATCTTATACAAAAATAATCACTATATATAGAGAGGTTGGATTCACTTGTTGGCATAACACAATAACCACTTTTCTATAGGTAGATAGTTTCTAGTATGAGAGAAACAATAGGTCTATTGAGAGATTGGATGTTATTAAGATTTTGGGTGTACGAAAACATACTAGAGTGATTGTAATAATTTTTCACATACTGGATTTTTCTCTCGTCGTCTTTGGTGGCCGTTGTTTTTCTTTGGTATAAGAATTTTCCACGTAAATTCTTGTATTGTGTGATTAGTTTTATTCTCCATCTATTTTTCAGTTTATTATTTGTTTGATATTCTTGCTTATAAGATCTTGGGTGAGATTAAATTTCCCTAACAAAAACAATAATACCCATCATGTAAGAATTAAAAATAAAAGTTTCTATGCCACTTTGAATCTATTAGAATTTTTTGTTTTTGGGGTCAAATATCAGAAGTGCAAACTTTATGATCATCACAGGTAAGAGCTTATAATTGTCAAGATTGGGTGTCTTGATATTCAAAGTTTGAATATCAAAATCAAACTTCTAGATATTCAAACTTTGAATATCAAATTCAAAATTCTAGATATTCAAAGTTTGAATATCAAACTTTGAATTTTGAAATTTTGAATAATAATAAATAATTAAAAAAAAAATACGTGAATAGTAGCCAAGATTTTGGCTATAAAAGGAAGAGCTCACTCATTCATTTGTATTCAATTTCTATCGAGAGAGAAGCATTGCTTTCTTGAGTGTTGAGAGTTTTAAGAGTTTAATAAACTCTTGAGTGTCTAGTGAGTTAGAGAGTTTGGGTGTATTGGGGTTTTGGGAAGTGAGCTAAAATACTACAATACTTGTAACTCCTTTTCACTAGTAAAATATTTCCTTCTGTCTTCGCCCGTGGACGTAGGCTAAAAGCCGAACCACGTAATTTTCTAGTGTCCTCTATTGTGCTTGTTCTTTATTTTATTTCCAATTTTATTTTAGTTGCGGTCCTGCTGCCCCCACCAATTTACTAACAGTGGTATCAGAGCTATTGGTTGTATTTTTTGGAGTACGGTACTGTTCACGTATACGGCACTATTCAAGTATACGGTACGGTTCACGTATACGGCACTATTCACGTATACGGTACTATTCACGTGAAACGGTGGGAACGATCCAAAAATTTTACGGTGCAAAGCAGGGAATAGTAGTGTGAGTAAAACAACTGTGTGGTTTTTGTACATGTCTAGGAAAGTTCTGTCACAAAGGCGATAAGAGCTTAAGGAGTCTGGGTTTTAAGTGGGACCATTGTGACCCCTCCAGTCTTTCCTGGGAACTTTCCTGGTGTGCATTCTCACACATACTCACAACTATTCAAGGTGGTATACTAGCTTGTGTGCAGTATTATCAACAAAATGGCCGCAAAATATGAAATTGAGAAGTTTAACGGAAATAATTTTTCGTTGTGGAAAATGAAGATGAAAGCTGTATTGAGGAAAAATAATTGTTTGGCAGCAATTGGAGAAAGGCCCATGGAGATAACTGATGACAAGTGGAACGAGGTAGACGGCAACGCTATTTCTGATCTACACTTGGCACTTGCGGATGGAGTATTATCTAGTGTGGCAGAGAAAAATACGGCGAAGGAAATTTGGGATACTCTCACAAAATTGTACGAGGCCAAGTCACTACACAACAAAATCTTCTTGAAGAGAAAACTCTATACTCTTCGAATGGCGGAATCTACAATGGTGACCGACCACATCAACACATTGAAGACTCTATTTTCACAACTCACAACGTTGGGTCATAATATAGAGGAAAATGAACGTGCAGAGCTTCTACTTCAAAGTCTACCAGATTCGTATGATCAACTCATCATCAACCTGACGAACAACAATCCAGTGGAGGGTCTAGTTTTCGACGATGTTGCAGCCTCCGTATTAAATGAGGAGAGCAGGCGGAAAAACAAGGAAAACAGACAAGCAAGTTCGCAGCAAGCAGAAGCGCTATCAGTGACGAGAGGGAGATCAACGGAACGTGGCCCCAGTGGGAGTCAAAATCAGGGTAGATCAAAATCCAGAAGTAAGAAGAATGTTAAATGCTACAACTGTGGCAAGAAAGGGCACGTCAAGAAAGAGTGTTGGAGTAACCAGAAGAGAAGAGAGGGCAAAGAACCTGAGTCATCAAATGCTCAGGGTTGTGTAGCAAGTACCTCAGATGATGGTGAAATTCTCTACAGCGAGGCAACAACTGTTTCAGAAGGCAGAAAACGACTATCTGATGTCTGGCTTATAGACTCAGGAGCTACCTGGCACATGACCTCTAAGAGAGAATGGTTCCACACATATGAACCTATCTCAGGAGTATCTGTATATATGGGTAACAATCATGCCTTAGAGAACGCTGGTATTGGTACTATCAAAATAAAAATGTTTGATGGTACAATTCGCACAATTGGGGAGGTACGACATGTCAATGGCCTGAAGAAAAATCTATTGTCTTTGGGACAAATGGATAGTCATGGGTTCAAAACTCATGTAGAAAATGGAATAATGAAGATCGTTAAAGGTGCGCTTGTATTGATGAAGGCAGAAAAGATCGGTGCTAATTTATTCATGCTTAAAGGAGAAACACTACAGGAGGCTGATGCGTGTGTCGCATCAAATGGAGAAGAATCAACGATGATGTGGCATCTCAAACTTGGCCACATGTCAGAACAAGGCTTGAAGATTCTCTCTGAGCGAAAATTGCTTCCGGGGCTCAAATCGGTAAGTTTACCATTTTGCGAGCATTGTGTTACAAGTAAGCAGCATAGATTAAAATTCAGTAGATCTATTGCTAGAAGTAAATGCATTCTAGACTTGATTCATTCTGATGTTTGGGAATCACCGGATATATCTATGGGAGGTGCAAAGTACATGGTGACTTTCATTGATGATTATTCCAGAAGATGTTGGGTGTATCCAATTAAGAAAAAGTCAGATGTATTTCCTGTGTTTAAAGAATACAAAGCGCAGTTGGAACTTGAATCTAGTAAAAAGATCAAGTGCTTAAGGACAGACAATGGTGGAGAATATACAGACGGAGAGTTTCTTGCTTTCTGTAAGCAAGAAGGTATTCAGAGGCAGTTCACGGTGGCATACACTCCTCAACAAAACGGAGTAGCGGAGCGGATGAACAGAACTCTTACAGAAAGAATAAGAGCTATGTTGAGGACTGCTAGTTTACCCAATTCATTCTGGGCAGAAGCAGCCAAGACCGACTGTTATATAGTAAATCGGTCGCCATCTACAGCTATTGGGTTGAAGACAGCGATGGAGATGTGGACTGGAAAGCCAGCTGATTATTCCTACCTACATGCATTTGGATGTCATGTGTACGTGATGTACAATGCCCAAGAAAGAACAAAGCTGGATCCAAAATCTAGAAGATGTATCTTCTTAGGGTATGCTGATGGAGTAAAGGGGTATCGTCTGTGGGACCCCACTGCCCACAAGATCGTCATCAGCAGAGATGTTATCTTTGTAGAAGATCAATTGCAAAGGAGAGATGAGGATGATGGCACTACAAAAGAAAAGTCAGAGACTGTGCCAGTATATGTGGAAAATAATCTAGAAGATTCAGATTCTTCTGAAGCAGCACCAGAGCAAGAGGAACAAGAACCAGTCGAGTCTGAGGCTCCAGAAGTTCGTCGGTCAACTCGTGAGAGACGACCGCCGACGTGGCACTCGGAGTATGTCACAGAGATCAACGTTGCATATTGTCTTCTAACAGAGGATGGAGAGCCTTCAACTTTCCATGAAGCTTTAAACAGTTCAGATATTGCTTTGTGGATGACAGCAATGCAGGAAGAAATTGAAGCTCTACACAAGAACAAGACATGGGAACTTGTACCACTACCACGTGGAAGAAAAGCCATTGGAAACAAATGGGTCTATAAGATCAAGCGTGATGGCAATGACCAAGTGGAGCGGTATCGTGCAAGATTGGTGGTGAAAGGATATGCTCAGAAAGAAGGTATTGACTTCAACGAGATATTTTCTCCAGTGGTTCGACTCACAACAGTCAGAATAGTCTTGGCAATGTGTGCTACATTTGACCTACATTTAGAGCAGTTAGATGTTAAAACTGCATTTCTTCATGGAGAACTTGAAGAAGAAATATATATGCTCCAACCAGAAGGTTTTGCAGAAAAAGGAAAAGAGAACTTGGTTTGCAGGTTGAACAAATCTCTATACGGTCTCAAACAGGCGCCGAGGTGTTGGTATAAGAGATTTGATTCATTCATCATGAGCCTTGGATACAACAGACTCAGTTCAGATCATTGTACATATTACAAGAGGTTTGAAGATAATGATTTCATCATTTTGCTGTTGTATGTGGACGACATGTTGGTAGCAGGTCCCAACAAAGATCGAATCCAAGAATTGAAGGCACAGTTGGCTAGGGAGTTTGAAATGAAGGACTTGGGACCAGCAAACAAGATTCTAGAGATGCAAATTCACCGAGACAGAAATAACAGGAAGATTTGGCTTTCACAGAAGAATTACTTGAAGAAAATCTTGCGACGCTTCAACATGCAAGATTGTAAGTCAATTTCTACCCCACTCCCTGTTAATTTCAAATTATCCTCAAGTATGTGTCCTAGCAATGAAGCAGAGAGGAAGAAGATGTCTCGAGTACCGTATGCATCAGCAGTGGGAAGTTTGATGTTCGCTATGATATGTACTAGACCGGACATTGCACATGCAGTGGGAGCAGTCAGTCGATACATGGCGAATCCTGGTGGAGAGCATTGGATAGCTGTGAAGAGGATTCTGAGATACATCAGAGGAACCTCAGATGTTGCATTATGTTATGGAGGATCAGAGTTTACTGTCAGGGGTTATGTGGATTCAGATTTTGCAGGAGATCTTGATAAAAGAAAATCCACTACTGGTTATGTGTTTACACTTGCGGGAGCAGCTGTAAGCTGGGTTTCGAAACTGCAGACCGTTGTGGCTTTATCTACAACAGAAGCAGAATACATGGCAGCTACACAAGCTTGCAAGGAAGCTATTTGGATACAAAGGTTATTGGAGGAGCTCGGGCACAAACAACAGAAAATTCCTGTATTTTGTGACAGTCAGAGTGCCTTGCACATTGCAAGGAATCCAGCCTTTCATTCCAGGACAAAGCACATAGGAGTTCAGTATCACTTCGTTCGTGAAGTAGTGGAAGATGGAAGTGTGGATTTGCAGAAAATCCATACCAAAGAGAACCTAGCAGATGTTTTGACCAAGCCGATCACTACTGACAAGTTTGTCTGGAGTAGATCCTCTTGTGGCCTAGCAGCAACGTAGGCAACATGACAATGGCGAAGCAGAAAGGATGGTGTGGAGATTGATTGGTTCTCAATCAAATCTCCAAGTGGGAGAATGTCAAGATTGGGTGTCTTGATATTCAAAGTTTGAATATCAAAATCAAACTTCTAGATATTCAAACTTTGAATATCAAATTCAAAATTCTAGATATTCAAAGTTTGAATATCAAACTTTGAATTTTGAAATTTTGAATAATAATAAATAATTAAAAAAAAAAATACGTGAATAGTAGCCAAGATTTTGGCTATAAAAGGAAGAGCTCACTCATTCATTTGTATTCAATTTCTATCGAGAGAGAAGCATTGCTTTCTTGAGTGTTGAGAGTTTTAAGAGTTTAATAAACTCTTGAGTGTCTAGTGAGTTAGAGAGTTTGGGTGTATTGGGGTTTTGGGAAGTGAGCTAAAATACTACAATACTTGTAACTCCTTTTCACTAGTAAAATATTTCCTTCTGTCTTCGCCCGTGGACGTAGGCTAAAAGCCGAACCACGTAATTTTCTAGTGTCCTCTATTGTGCTTGTTCTTTATTTTATTTCCAATTTTATTTTAGTTGCGGTCCTGCTGCCCCCACCAATTTACTAACAATAATGTTTAGTGAAAAGTAAGGGAAAGATAAAGTTGATTTATCAAGAAAGAATTAAAAGAAAAATTAAAAGAGAGAAAGTAATTTAGGCTCGGATCATTGTTTCAATATAGAGAGAAAGTAGTTAATTAGGGGTAATTTTATAATTTTTGAGAAGTTTTGAATTAAAAAAATAAGTTATAATTTAAAAATTATTTTAATTTTAAAAAATAGGTGTTTGAAGGAAATTAACGGATTCAAATAGCTCTATCCATATATTTTATATTTTTAAAATAAATTATCAAGTAAATTCGTTTATCCCTCTTTTCCTCAAATTTTTTTGGCGTAGAGTTTTAAATATTATAAAAATAATAAAAAAGTAAATAGTATAAATTAATTTGAAAATTCGCCCTTTTTTTTCATTTTTCTTTACAGCCACTTCATTCCAACTCAATTTAAACACGTCATTATATGCTTGGTGTGAAAATGACTTGGTACGAGAATCAGGTGGACACAAGGACTCACCAATTTTCCGTCAGAAAAATATGAAACCAAAAAATGAAAATTGAAAAAAGTAATGTTTTAGGATAAACATTTTATTAGTACCTATAGTTGAATTAAAATTTTTAATTAGTTCTTTTATTTTTAAAAATTATTTTAAACACCACTATCATAACTTTCGTAATTGTTGGACTTGACTTTATAAGGAAAAAAAAATATTTTTATTTAATATAACTTGAAATTTAAATAAATTTGACATGCAACAAGTGAAAAATAGATGATAAGGAGTAGATTGTTTTATGATTTTGAATAGGAAACAAAATGCACAACAAAAACCTTCTTGATAATTTTACAAAAATATATGAACTAATTATATAATTAACCTAAACTGTAGGGATTAAAGAAATATTTAGCTAATGTTTTAACGTCTATCGAGCGGGGGATGCATGAAGAAATTAAATGAATGTGAATCACGTTTGGTGATCAAATCCGACAACATGAACCTTAATTTGGTTAAACTTAGTCGATTGGATAATTTTTTAGCTCCGATCGACCATGAGTCCCGTAGATCTTTATTGCAATTGTAACTTTGCAAGACTCATTTTTCCTTAGTTATAATAGCGGCAGAGGAATCTCAGCATTACTTACTCATTTTGTCCGAAAAAAGTCAAAGATATTGACAAGAACACAAAAGCTCACTAACCTAAGATGATCCGGCGCCATCTCACTCTATAAATAACGACATCAACACATATAGCTTGGGCACTACGTTTACAAAAGATTCAGTGCACATTTTATTTCACCTAAATATTCAAAGCCACCAACATTACAGGGACCATTTATGGACGAAGCCAGAAGAGTCCTTGAATGGCAGAATGTGATCATCGCATTTTGCTTCTCATCAGCCATCGATATCACCATCCTGTTTGCTCAGCCTAAGTCAGAACTTTCTCCTTTATACTGCGTGCTTTCATTTGCTATCCTAACGACATTCCTTTCTCTCTTTGTTTCGAAATTTATTGTGCACAAGTTTGCTGCTGCATCCCAAGTGCTAGAGAAAGCTGCTGCCATCGTTGCCGCCACTGCATTGGTCTTGGCGACTACAATTCCATATTCCGCGAAGCTCAAGTATGCGACGTGGTCTCTCTATGCCGTCTCGTTGCTTACCATCGTCATCTGCAATTTCATTGGTGAGATTGTCAAGCTCACGAGGTTTTGTACCCTAACAGGCTCTTCTGTAATTTCCTTTCTTAATAAATATGTTAGTTTCCATGTAAGGCAGTTGATACAACCTTGCCCGAGATTAATGACAAGTCAGCATGGGAAACAGAGAAAGAAGCCCAGCTGGTTGAGGAGCACACAAAAGGTCCAGCTCGTATGCGCAGGGCACCAACATACCTCAAAGATTACATTACCTAAGGAATATTCGAGAAGGCACAAAGAGAGTGGAAAAGATGGCAGCTGTGATTTTGTTATTTTGTTGTGACTGTTTTTTCTTTGAATCATTCATTTGTTGGTTAGTTACACGTGTAATGTTGAGGGGTAAAAGATATATGTAGAGAGGAACACGTCATAGAAAGCAAGAAAATGGCAAATATTTCTTCTTCTCTCTCTCCGTCTCTCCTGCTATCTCTGTTTCTCCATTAATTTCAATTCTTTTGCTTCTTTTTGCTGGAGTCAGCACTTACTCGAAAAGTGTAAATCTAGGATATAAACTCTGAGTTGCAGAGTTGTATCAGCAGTGATACCATTTGCTTTTGATAGGTACATGTTTCCAGTTCTTTATACAGCTGTTGTTGCACCACTGAGTTGTGAACTTGTGTTACTTTAAACACACCATAAATTCTTTAATATGAGAGTTTGTGTTATATTGTATAAAACTGAAATTGCTTAATAATATCAATCTGTGTGTGCTTAAATAAAATAAAATAAAAATATTGGGGAGATTGCTATTTATTTTTTATTGGTTAAGAGACATTTCATTCAAAAAAAATTGGAGCATTGAAAAAATCGAGTACCTTCTCCTTTGCCTGCCAGTACACGATCGAGCTCTTCAAGCTGTTTGTGAAGATTCTGCAGATCTCTTTCACACTCAATTATGGCCCGCGTCTCCAAGAACCTCTCCAAGCAAGTTCCTTTAATAAACATTTACAAACTTATAGAAGTGGTGCTACGATTGTTTTTAAGAAGCAAGCTAATGCAATGTCGAATAGCTTTGCATCCATTATGTAGTAAAAATTATAGTTGTGAAAAAGAACTAAAAAAAATTATTGTTGAACTGTCAAAACTCAACTACAAGGTGTTGCTAAATACTTTTGCAATTGGACTGCACACATCACTTCCAAATGCACCTTGACTAAGCAACATTATAACCATGGACAAAGAAACCACAAAAAAGTTTGAACATCCATTTGCATCCCAAGTCATGGACATAGTTCCTTATATCCACTATGGTGAAGTATACTTCTTGGCGTGAGCGGATCTATTAAAGGACAAGCATGAGTCATGGCCTCTATTAAAAATAAATAAAATTAATACTCAATATTTTATATTATATTAATAATTACTTATTTACATTAAAAATTTTATTAAATTTTTTTGAAAAAATTCTTTGGCCCCCCGACCAAGGTTGGGTTGTTCGTTGTTCCGCCCCTGCTTCTTGGGCACCAAAAAGGATAGATCAGTTTGTTGCCCAAGAAGCAAACTTCAGCCCTGGTAGATAAGAAACTATCTCCATGACTTGTGAGGCAAATGGAAGTTTGTCAGAGATGAGTTGGAAGCAAAAAGAATAAGAAACGCGAGTAGAAGGGCAAAAAAAGCAACATAAACTGAACGAGAAGGATCGCTTTTAACTGAAGGATAGGATAAAGCCATGAATCAAAGGGCAAGGTGAAACATAAAGGAAAGATCACACTCGGCCATTCAAATGGTTTAGTGGTTTCTTCGTCCATGGCTGTGATGTTGCTTAGTTGGTGATGGCTTTGATGCTAATAAAGATTGAAGAATGTGTTATTTAATCTCTGTAGACGCAGGTGCTTTTCTGTCATATTTATGTACGTAAACCCAACCCAAGACATTTAATTTGCCTATATTTTTTCCCACGTCCATAAAATTCCTATTTCAAAAAAATAAAAAAGTAAAAATAAAAATAACCTAGGAAAAAGAAAGGACTAATAACTTATACAAAAAATATATATATAATTCATTAGAACAAATTAAAGGCAATAATAACTAGTATATACTTGAGGATCTTGATTTTGTAGCAGGCATGACAGTTTGTCTTAATTATGAGTAATGACAATATCTTTGCCCACCTTTTTTTCGGTGTTTTCCTTTTCTTTCTTTTTGGATACTACCGATCAAAACTCAAATTAATTTTAATTAAGCTTGGGGGTGCATGCTTAGAATTGAATTTTCAATCATCGATACTTTTAGGCTTGCTTTCACATTAATTTTCAAATCAATTTTATCATATTTTAATTTGATTAATTGTTTATGTTACGTCCTATACTGCTTATTCATTCGAAGCCTTTTGTGCATGTGTTTATTGTGTATGTCTACACAAAGAATGAGATCACATAATTAAGGTCATAGCTTAGAATTAGACTGATTTGTGAGAGACAGATCTGAAACTGTGGTGTCAATTCTCCTATTGATTCAATTTTCAGTTCTTAACCAAAGTACGCATTTGTTTTAATTTTTTTTTTTAAATTGCATTTGCTTTTCTTTTTGTGATAGATGTGATATTTCTTTTGTCGTGATAAGTGGTATGTGATTGTTTGTTTTGCAGGCTATGATATTTCTCTATAGATTTTAAAAATTAATTAATTAATTCTACAAAATAAAACTCAGCAGGAGAAAATGTTCCCTATTTTTCTATATTTATTTTTTTAATGGGTCACTCAGGCCTTTTTAATTTTATAAATAATCACACAAAATGATAAGAGCATACGCAAGTCCAAACGGGAAGCAAAACCCAACATCAAATATGACGAATATGCATGGGCACATGCAAGCAACCATGCAAGCCAATAACGAAAATGCATGGGCACATGCAAGTAACCATGCATTAGGTGGGCATCACGTTCCTTCAAGGACTCTTCAAAAAATCAACAGAAAGCTTACTACGTCAAGCCGTATTGATGAAGAATTCAGATTTAATCTTGTTTCCTTTAAGATTATTATTTACTTTGAAATTATAGCTAAGTGGTTTAATTGATTTTAACTACTTTATTTCATTAATTTTATTCTATAAATAGACTCGAATATTTCAATAAAAAGGTATCAGACTTTTATCTAATTTAATTAGCAATTGCGGTAGTTCTCACCCTAAGAAGAAAAAATTATTTGCTTGTTGTTTCCACTAATTCTGACTGGGACCTATCAACAAACTCCTTAATTTGATATGACAATAAAAATTTGATTTTAATACCAAAAAATTTAAAATTATTGTTGGAAACGTTAACTTTGACAGGAAACAAAAGGAAGAAAGCTGAAGTCATATGTTTGGGATGACTTCAAAAAGTATAAAGGAGAAGATGGAATGGAATGGGCTATACCTATACGTAACATTTGTGGGGGGGAGTTGAATGGTTCAAGCTAGAAAGGAACCACACATCTCAAGAATCATTTGGTGTTAAAGAAATGCCGAGCTAAGAGAAAAGGTGATAAAATTAATATTGGTGGGGATCAAGATAAATCAATTAAAACAAGATATTTAGATGACATTATTAAACACTTCTTCAATGCCGAAGGAAATATTACTGACGAACTATGTTTTCTTAACTCCAAAAAGGCTGAAATACTCCAAGTCTACCAAGAAGAGAAGATAAAACTTGGCCAGTTTCTTAATAAAACTCTAGTGTCGCTTTAGTTTTGAAAATTATAGGGTTGAAAGTGAGTACTTTCTCTTGAAGCTACACTATATATATTGATGATAGTTGGGAACAGCAGAGCAAGATTATTAATTTTTTGAAGTATACTGATTTAAAGAATATGTTCTAAGCTAAAAAAAAATATGAAAACCAATCAATGATGTACCTTCACAGATTCGCCTTCATAAGCCATAGGTAAAACTGCAAAAATAAAAGCTTGAAAACCGCTAGTAAATAATCCAAGAAATATGACGGGTATAGGAGTCACTAGAGGTACTAAATAAACAAAAACAACAACTACTAATTTATTGACTAATATATTCCCAAAAAGTCAAAAATTAAGTGCCAAAGATTTTGTGAAATCTTCAAAAATATTATTGGGGAAAAAAATTGGACATATGATATGTTGTACAACCCCTTTAATGTGTTGATAGAACATGATAGAACATCCATATTTCCCTCTGACCGATATAAAAATTTAAAAAGAACTAATTTAATTCAATCATCTTCTTTTAGTGCCTGTTTGGTGTGACTTATTTAAAAGTTATAAGTGCTTATTTAATCCCATAAGCACTTTTGAAATTTTTTTATAGTGTTTGGTTATTTTTTTAGTAGAGTTTTTTTAGCTTAAATAAGCTAATTTACCTCTACTAGCAAAAGCCCAAAATTTGAGTTTTTGGGAGTAGAGGGTAGAGAGTTTTTCTAAAAAATATATAATATCAAAAATATCCTTGACATATTTCATTAATTATATAATACCCTTTGTATAAAACTTACCCAACGAAAATTGTTGCCGCCATATAAACATATTACTGCCGCCACTTCACTTTATCTTTCTTTTTTTTTAAATAATCAGCACTTTAATTTTGCAATTCCTATACATAACCAACACTTGAGAGAGCAATCATAGTCATAGCCAACATTTTTGGTGAGGAGGATGTCAGATAATGCGACACTTCTCATGTTCCGTTAACATTTCAGTTATATTATTGATTATCATTTTAATTTGGATAGTATTATTTGTTTAGGAGAATATATCAATTATGCAATTTTTAATTTTGAAAATTAAAGAAACGATTGAACTAATTTTTTCTTATTAATTGATAGCTTGGATGCATTTTGCTACATATTATATAATTATGAAAACATATCTTTTTTGGTAATTTAATTACACAAAAATACTTTTAGTTTTACACAATCAAATAGTTTAATAGTTCAAAAGTACTTTTTTAATTGACAACCAAACACCAAATGACTTTTTGTCCAAAAGCTCTATTAGTATAAGCTCTACTCCTATAAGCTCTACTACTATAAGCTCTATTTAATAAGCTGTACCAAACATAGCCTTAGACTTGTCCATTTAAATTGTATATTTAGAATATTTGTTAATTGCATAATATCCACGATATTTGTCTCTTCTGTTTTCTGCGATTTAGGAATAATACCCAATCCATAAATCTGTGGAGTTACCAAAATAATTTGTTTATTTTTATTGTTAATCAACGATTTCATATATAGCTAGAGCGAGCCTCACAAATTACGAAACCTAATTTGTTACAAATTAATCAAATTAAGGCTATATCGTCATCGTTTGCTAGAATCCGAAATATCTGCTGGATGGGGTCACAATTTGTATCGATTCAATAAATTGTGGGAATTCCCAAAGTGAGACATTCTCAAAGACATTTATTTCATCTCTATATTCTCGGTCTCAACCAACAAAGATAACTGCATCCTTATGGTTGTAGCTTCTTTCTTAAACCACTGGGAAGTAAACTGCAATTTCTGAAATTACAGATTAGTTTAAAAGGGGCATAATTGGTTCGTTTTCAAACCATGATTATGTTAGATACAATCCACTGCAATTTTGAAGATTTGTATAAATTTTAACAACTCTAGCCGTAAAAATATCCCATAATATTTATTATAGCCAAATTGGCAAATTGTAACATCCATGTGCGATATGAACAATAACTAAACTAAGAGCGATGACATTTCAATGTTCAGTGGTCCAACAGTATCTCATCCGGTATATTAAATTTCCCTGGATCCAGGAAATAAAATGATTGCTAATTTAGAATTCTCAGTCAGCACTTCTGCTTGTGACAGATAACTTGAGAGGTATCTAAAGGTTTTTTTTTTTTTATTGCTTTTTGCGATAAATTTTTCCTGTTTGTTTATGTGGTTTTTCGTTTGAAATAGTTAGAATTCACGGATCTTAAGCATGCAGTGTGTTTGGCTAGCAGGAAAGTGACGGAAAGAAGAGAGAAAAAGAACTGAAACAGAGAGCTTTATTAATCTTGAATTAATTGATACAATCACTCATTAATCAACTTATACTACTCATTAACAGTAATAACAACCTTCATAACAGCTGTCAATTAACTATTGGCTAAGCTACACTTAATCAATAACAATTTAACGAATTTATCCAGCTCACCAATCCTAGTCAAGTTAATCTCAGCCCTTGATCTGCTGCTGTTGACTAATCATCTCAACACCCATTCTCAAGCTTAACGGTCGTGGAACAACATTAAACTTGTCTCTATAGTAATTGAAAAAGGAGTAAGCCATAGGCTTTGTAAGCACATCTGCAATATTCCACTCACTTGGTACATACTTGATCTCCACTTGTTTGCTTGTTACCTTTTCTCTTATGAAATGCACATCTAACTCTATATGCTTGGTTTTTGCATGATATACTGGATTTGTTGCTAATGCAGTTACTCCATTGTTGTCACACCAGATGATTGGTATTTGGCTGCACTTCAGTTTGAGTTCTCAAAGTAACGCTTGAATCCAAACAATTTCTGCACAAGCTGTTGACAATGCTCTATACTCTGACTCTGTGCTAGACCTTGCTACAGTTTGTTGTTTCTTGGAAGACCATGAAATAAGATTCTGCCCAAGATATACACAATATGCTCCAACTGATTTCCTGACATCAACATCACATGCCCAATCTGCATCTGTATATGCTGTCAAATTAATTCCATCACCAGCTTTAAACAACAAACCATAATCTTCAGTTGCCTTCAAATATCTTAGAATTTTCTTACAAGCAATCCAGTGTTTCTCAGTTGGTGCAGCAAGAAATTGACTCAACTTATTCACTGAAAAAGCAAGTCTGGTCTTGTAAGCACCAGATACTGCAGAGCACCTATTATACTTCTATATTTAGTAACATTAACAATCAAGTTATCATCATTCCCTGCTCTTCTTAGTTTTTGTCCTGTACTCATTGGAGTATCACTTTCTCTGCAATTTTCCATGTCAGTTCTTGTAAGCAAATCCCTTACATATTTGGCATGTGAAAGATGTAAGCTACCCTTTGCAGTATGTGTAACCTCAATTCCAAGGAAGTAGCTGAACTCACCAAGATCTTTTAAGGCAAAAGTATCTCCAAGGTATTTGATGAATGTTTCAATTATTGTATTGTTATCTCCAATAATTAATATGTCATCCACATATACTAATACAATCACAATACCTCCATATTCATGTTTGATGAACAAGGATGAGTCTGCTTTGGAATTCTGAAACCCCCACTGCAACAGTGCTTTCCTTAGCTTATCAAACCAGGCTCTGGGAGCCTGTTTCAGACCATAAAGAGCCTTATGCAGCTTACAGACATGATCAGATGGAGATTGAACAAAACTCTCAGGCTGAAACATGTAGACATCTTCATTGAGCTCTCCATTAAGGAAAGCATTGTTGATGTCGATTTGTCTGATTTTCCAGCCCTTCATCACAGCAAGACTAAGGATAATTCTCACAGTTGATTGTTTAACCACAGGGCTAAAGGTCTCAAAGTAGTCAATACCAGGTGTTTGATGAAAACCTTTTGCTACCAACCGTGCTTTATACTTAAAAACAGAACCATCTGCATTGTACTTAATGCGAAAAACCCATTTACAGCCAACAATTTTAGTAGCTTGAGAGGCTGGAACAAGAGTCCAAGTTTGGTTTTCCATAAGAGCATTATACTCAGCCTGCATGGCTGTCTTCCATTTGGAATCTGAAAGAGCTTGAGAGACTGTAGTAGGTTCTTGTTCTCCAAGAACAGAAGAATAGGCAAGAAACTTGGGCTTAAAAACTCCTGCTTTTGCTCTTATGAGCATTGGATGAGTTGGCAGTGAAGCTGGATTAGGTGAGTGATGATTATGTGAGGAGTTATGAGAGGATAGATGATGTAGATGTGTAGGCTGAGAAGAAGGTGATGAGGAACTGGATAAAGAGGAAGAAGCTGAAGTTGCAGGCATCTGAAGCTGTTGTATAATGTTGTCACTTGAGCTTAAAGTATCAGGAAGTGGAACTGACACTGAAGAGACCTTAAACATAGGATGTCTATATTCAGAAGCAGAACTTGAAGGTTGTTTAGAGAATAGAGAGTCAATAGAAAAAGGAAATTATGACTCATTAAACACAACATGCCTAGCAACATAGACAACACCTTTGGAGCTTAGACACTTATAACCTTTGTGATCTGGGCTATAACCAATAAACAAACACTTAGTAGTATGATAATTGAATTTGTGTTTATTATAGAATCTCAAATATGGAAAGCATGAACAGCCAAAACATTTTAGAAAAACATAGTCAAGCTTGTGTTTGAAAAGAATTTCATAGGGAGATTGATAGGATGGCAGAACAGAAGCTGGTAATCGATTGATAAGAAAAGCAGATGTTGAGAATGCTTCCCACCAGAAACTAAGAGGTAATTTAGCTTGTGCAAGGAGAGTTAAACCCATCTCAACGAGATGTCTGTGTTTTCTCTTTACTGTCCCATTCTGCTGATGTGTGTGAGGACAGGGATGTTGGAATAAAATTTCATATTTTTGAAGATAAGGCACAAAGGACCTGAATTCACCTCCCCAATCTGATTGTAGGACTTTAATGGCTGTTTCAAATTGTTTTTCAACTTAAGTTCGAAAAATAATAAAAACAAACAAAACTTGAGACTTGGCTTTTAAAGGATAAATCCAGATATATCTACTATAATCATCAATGAAACTGATATAGTATTTATAACCATTGAGAGAGGTAATGGGTGCTGGACCCCATAAGTCAGTATGGATGAGTTCTAGAGGTAAGGCTGTTTTGTTTTCAGTTACTCCAAAATGCAATTTATGAACTTTTCCATATTGGCAGGCATCACAAAAATCTGGAATATGAGTTTTATTGCTGAATTGCAAATGCTTACAATTGGTAAGTACATGTTTCATGACTTTTGAACTAGGATGACCAAGTTGCCTATGTAAGACATTTATTGAAGTGCTGGAAATTGTACTGGAATGAGACAACAGACTATTTTGAGAGAAGTTTTGAGCAACTTTAGCTTGAGAATTTGTACTAAAACAGGACTGCAAATCATCTGAACAATGTGACATCATAGACATAGGAACAGAACATGACTCTTTATTTGCAACAAAAAATAAGGCTTGATGAATTTTACTTCCAGGCTCAAGTTTCAGCTTATACAGACCCTTCATAGCCACACCCTCCAGCAAAACTGTCCTCTTCTTCTTGTCCTTGAGAAAGCAAGTATTTCCACAAAATTCAATGATCAAGGAATTATCAGAAGTGAGCTTAGAAATGCTTAAAAGATTTTTGGTGATGTGTGGCACAAACAAAAGATTTTTTAGCAACAATTTGTAATTTCCAACTGCTAAATGAGTACTTCCTAAATGTGAAATAGTAAGGTCATATCCATTTCCAATTATAAGCTTTTCATTACCTTCATAAGGTTCACTAATGCTGAGATTGCTGAGATCATTGGTTAGGTGGTGAGTTGCTCCGCTGGCCAGGTACCAGCCATCATCCATTACAGTTTCTGGTGTTGCCATATAAGCTGACATACTTCTTTGACTATGGCCTTGATTAAAGCCTTGATTGTAATTGCTTTGATGTGGATATCTCATGGCTGGAATAAAATCCTTGTTGAACTTATCCTTGCAGATATCAGCAGTATGTCCTATGGTGAAACACACTTGGCATCTAGGTTGATATGGCTGTGAAAAATTTCCAGCCATTTGAGTTCTCCCACCTTGATTCCAAGATCTTCCTCCATACATATTATTTCCTCTTCCACCTTGCCTTCCTCTATAGAACATCCCTCCTTGATTGGATCTAAAATTTCCTTGCATTTTCTAGATCAGATAGTTTGATCTGTCGAGCTTAATTGGTGTAGGAAAGGTAATGAAACAGCTGTGGTTTGATTTGAGCTTGACGATGCCATCTCGCTCTGATACCAAGTTAGAATTCACGGATCTTAAGCATGCAGTGTGTTTGGCTAGCAGGAAAGTGACGGAAAGAAGAGAGAAAAAGAACTGAAACAGAGAGCTTTATTAATCTTGAATTAATTGATACAATCACTCATTAATCAACTTATACTACTCATTAACAGTAATAACAACCTTCATAACAGTTGTCAATTAACTATTGGCTAAGCTACACTTAATCAATAACAATCTAACGAATTTATCCAGCTCAGCTGTCCAGCTCACCAATCCTAGTCAAGTTAATCTCAGCCCTTGATCTGCTGCTGTTGACTAATTATCTCAACAGAAATTCTAGGCAGGCTGTTCACTGTTGTATTAATTAGTAGATTGTTAGCTGTATATTGAGATTTATAGTTGTTTGAAACAAGCTTTTTTGGCTAATAATGTTTATTTATGAAAAAATGTAGTAGCCCAAGTCTCAAATAACTTACCAGCCACAACAGCGTAGTCAAATTTTGGATGATCACCTTAATATGCAAAGTTGACTGTCTCCGCTTGCCTTTTGAGAGTTGATTGAGAGAAGGTGAAGGCTTTGGTACCCTGTCAACACCTGAAAAGGAAATGAAGAAACTTAGGGACAATGTTTGATAATTCTCAAGAAATGTGGACTTAATTTGATTTGATATGGTCCAAAGTATCATTTGAAATTAGATAAAGATCAACAGTGATCCGCTTTTTGTTTACTGTGTTCCATGTTATAGACTTTATGGATGAGTTCACACTTCCCTTTTCGTTTACTGTGTTTCATGTTATAGACTTTATGGATGAGTTCACACTTCCCTTTTTGTTTACTGTCCATGTCATAGACTTTATGGATGAGTTCACACTTCCCAGGGTAGAAGGAGGATCCCATCCTTGAGTTTCAATTCTGCTATTTCTTTGCAGTATTGACCAATGCTTTACATGCTACCTAAATTATTGAAATTAATTTGAGCCCTTCCAGGTTCTCCCCCCCCCCCCCAACACAAAAGATCGCATCAGTTTTAGGCTTAGATTTGTTCTGTGTATTTATTCTATCATTACTCGTTTGTTTATTGACAGAAAGTCCCTCAAATGAGATGACGTAATGCTATTCTTCAAACTACTCTAAATGTAGACAATGAGATGATCAACTGGGATGTGGAAACCCCAGCGCTTTCATGTGCTAAACGAATAAAGTTGGTGTATTGCGCTAAGGATAAAGGAGGCGATGGAAGGCAAATGATCAGGGAGAATACAGTGGTAGGTTCCAGCAAGAATAAAACCATAAACCTCAAAAATCATTTGGAAAGATGCCAAACTAGGAGAAATATGGATGGAGATGAAAATGAACTAACTGATACATGTGAGTCCGCAACTCCAGTTGTTAGCAGAGAAAAATCTGTGATGAATCAAGAATTTAAGCACTTACATGTGGCACGAATGATTATTAAGAATGGGGTTACATCAATGAAGTCCATGAAGGCCGAAATAATCCATGTCTACGAAAAAGAGAAGAAAAGGCTTCATATAGATCTTTCAGTGGGCTAACAAGTTGCTTTTGTTTGGACATTTTACTGTTGCTTGACAGTCCACTTTATTGATAATAATTGGGAACTGAAGAGGAAAGTTATTTGTTTCAAATATCTGGAAGAGGATAGGGATTATATCGAAACTTGCGAAAGTCTGCTTTCGGAGTGGAAGATCGACAGCTCAATTAACTGCAGTACGTGCTAGTGAAGCTGATGATGCCAAAAGATGGATTTGGCATCAATCATTTCATCAAGTTCCACTTGTTCGGGTTAGCACATTGTTTAATATTCTTAGCATGGAAGATTTTACTTGATGGTGCGGCTAATATTGGAACAGCACTTGCAGTTGACGTGTGTCACAAGATCAGGAATGGTTTTGATTATATCCATAAGACATCAGCTAATGCACATTAAGTTTCAGATTGCAATAGATAAAGCTAAGTCCCTGGGCAAGAACGTGGCTTCTCAATTTTTTCTTCCATCCTCAACTTCCAACTTTGAAGCATTCCGTGAGCTAGAGAAGATAGATGGTCACTTCAAATCAATGAAATTGACAAAGAAAGAATGGAATAAGCCAATGGCTTTGTATGAATCTTGAAAGTGTCAGATACTGTTGCTTATCTTGTCAAATGAAAAGAGGTACCTAAATGCAAATGTGTATTTCACAAAAGTTTGCGAGTTGTATAAGAGATTTAATGAACTAGTAAGCACATGCTTTCAGGATGGATGCTTTGACATGGGGTTCGCAAGTCTTAAATTCCTTGATCATTTGAATGATTATATCTTGGTTCTGCAGTTGCAGTACTTTTGGGCCCGCGGTTTAAGAAAGGTATTATCGAATCCTGGTACAAGAAGATATATGAAATTAAGCCTGATATTGTATTTTGTAAAATTGAGGGTGAAATTCTGGATGTTTTCTTCAAATACGAAAGCTGCTCATAAATTTCAAAATCATCCACTTCAACCACCGTTGATAGTGATTATGTTACATATTTTGTATAGCGTCAGGTTGCTTTCACAGAGGAGTTCAGCATACTAGTTTGGTGGCGAGACAACGCTCCAAGGGTCCCGATATTGGCAATGATGGCTCGTGATTTCTTACCAATATATTTTTCAAGTGTGGTTGAGCTCCAAGGGCCTTTGATGGGGCTTTTATATGCACAAGAAGCTGGATGGAAAGCTCCAGAAGTACATAAATGTTCCTTTAATTTCCTTTGAACTTCTGTCTTTTCAGTTTGTCCTGATACTTCATTTGTATTGCAGTATAATCATTACTTGCTCTTTGTGTTGTATAATAATTATATGTTTAGTACCTCTTATTAGCTTTGTTTTCTACACTTCTCTTTTAAAGTTGAAACTAGCCTCTTCATTAGTTTCATTCTCCAAAACTATGCCATCAATTGCTTAAAGCCAATGCATGCCTAATGCTTAACACATATGCACTGCCACTTTCATTCGTTATTTTCGGGTGTTTGTTTAAGCATTTGAACTCCACAAGAGCCATTATCAGGACTCTCAGTCTCTTACCCTGTTTGGTGTGTGTGGTTGCTTATATTGTCAATGCTGAAGGTTTATACAAAATCGCTTGATATTATCTTTTGCTGTCACTGCTGGTTGAATTTTTTATTCTTCATATACTGACAGGAAGTCCCTCAAACGAGAAAGCATAATGGTATTCTTGAACCCACTCTAAATATTGACAACAAGATGGTGAATAGAGATGTGGAGACCTCATCGCCTTCACGTATAAACGAAAAAAGTTGGTGCCAAAAGTTCAGGAGGATTGCGCAAAGGAGAAGATGGAAGGCAAATGACCAATAAGAATGCAGTAGTAGGTTCAAGCAAAGAGTAAAATTTTTCAACTGTTGTTTCAGGTTCAACCTTGCAGGTTGAAACTGGCAATGTTCTTGGCTCCAAGTACCTCAACTCTGATATGGTTGAGGCTTTTGTACGCGCAAGAAGCTGGATGGAAGGCCCCTAAAAGTACACAAAAGTTCCTTTTCTTTTTAACTTAGTCTTTTCAGTTTGTCCTGATACTTCTTCATCTTAGTCTTTTCATTTTGTCCTGATACTTATTTATTTCATCCATGCATTGTTGCAGTTAATTATATACTCTGCCATCAAATGCTTTAAGCCATGCATGCCTAATGCTCAAGGCTTAGATTGCCACTTTCATTTGATCATTCTGGGGCTTTTTAAAACATTTGAACTCCACAGGAGCCATCATCAGGAGTATTCAGTGAGAAGCCAATGACATTCTTAAGAGCATGTTCTGTGTTAGTGCAGTTAAATTGTTGTTACTTACCAACAAAGAAACGATTAAAATGTCACACACAGCAGAAGTGTTGAAACGCGTAAACTTCAGAGGCTGACAAGCAGCTTTCAAGGGAGAAACAAGAGCACAAATCATTCTTAGCCATGATCTAAGACGTTTATGCTGTTTCTAATTATGGGCTAAATCCTTTCGTCGAGTGAAAAGCAAAAGTACAAATCACTCCCAGAGCATTTACAATGACACTTATTGTAATATGAACCCGAAATTTTTCCGAAACCAGCCTTGATGAACACAGTGATAATGAGCATAACTCAAAAATCAGTGTCGAAATCGAAGGAATCTTTTTTATATTCCAAATTATATAAATCTCAACATATTCATATATAACAATACGATGCATAATATAAACAAAAAGTAAAAACATCTCAATAATTTTACATTGTGTTTACTAATCGGAATGGATTGCAATTAGAATAGACTGGAATCAAAATAGGGAATAAGAATCAAAATAAATTATTTACTTTAATTGTAAAAATCAGAATCCAAATAAATTGTATTCCCATTAATATGTTTGCTTTACTTTAGAATTGAAATAGATTATTAAAAGTTACCAAACTAAGCTTAGTTGATTATTGTTATTATTTATTATAGTAATTGTGATGATGATTATTATTATTATTATTATTATTATTATTATTATTATTATTATTATTATTATTATTATTATTAATTATGATTAATATTAATAATAATCATTTTATTTTTGTTATTATTATAATGAAATAATAATAATAATTTTGAGAATATTGATTATTATATTATTAATAAATTTTTAATAATAATAATAATAATAATAATAGTATATAAAGAAGGACAAAATGAGATTTCAAAATTTGAGTAGGGTAATATTGTCACTTCAAATGATGGAATTTTCATTTCCATCTCTCCTATGGGAATGAGAACTCTAATACTCATTCTCAATTTTAAGTAGAATCCGCCACATTTTTTCCATCTCCACTTCTCATTTAAGTAAACACATCATTCATTCTAATTCTCATTACTAATAAATAAACACACCATTAGAGTAATACTAGACATCCTAACATTGAATTTCAACTTATGTGGTATTTATCCATCGGATAGTGGTTAATTAATTTTATAAGTTATAAAATATATCATCTAATAAATGAGTGACACATGATTTTAGATTTAAAATAAAACTCAAATATTAGAATTTCTAATATTATTGATGGTATTACTGCCACATTGGCAAGTTGCACATCCATTCGAACACTAAACTAGAGTGAGGAGGACATTGCAATCTTGTACGTGGTCCAACTCCACCATTATCAATTTATCACTGCTGTCATTGTAATAAAAAAGTTTTGCGTGAATAAAACCGAATGGTCCCTATCACCCCAATTGGCAAGTCACGACATCAGGCTAGCGCTAGTCTGCCAAATTCGGTGCATTATTTTCCCCAGATAATTAAGATGATGTTATAAGATTCTCGAAGCTGTATCCATTTATTATTAATTATTGATTATTAGCAAGATATTTTTCAATAATTATATCATCAATTTAGTTGACTTATAATGTTTTAGACCTGAGAAAGTCAGATTGTTTTGCTTACATAACATATTATTGTATTTTTTTTTTTTTTTTTCAAGTTACTCGTCCAAGCGTATCAATTAAAAATAATCTCTTAAGATAATAGAAACATTATAAAATTAAAGTTTTGGAACTTGAGATCTTTTTATGAGTCAAGATTTCTTAGATGTAGTTGAAATAAAAAATGGATTTGCGTATCAATCAATTTTGAGCGTTTTATCAATAAACTTTCTTGTAGTAAAATGCAAACCACTCCTTGGGGCAAAAAAGAAAATATTTAAATTCATTTTTTTAAATAACAATTTTTAACTTAATCTTTTCTTTCTCGACACTGGTTAAAAATCACTCAATTTTTTTTAAAATGAAAATTAATCATTTCAAAAGTCAATATTGAAGGAATATTAATGGATTATGATTGAGTTTATTCAAAACTATTTAACGGCACTATCAGATGATGGTGTCTTGTTCACCTAATTTTAAATTTACGTTTATTTCAACATTTAAAAAAAAAATGCTTTTATTTCCAGAGAAAGCAAAATCCTAGTGTTGAAGTTGAAGTTGACAGATAGGGAACCTAGGAGACAAAAGAACACTTGAGAAGCCCAACTTGATTTATTTTATTAATAAATAACATTTTTCCTTTTTTTTTAAAAAGTGAGTATCTTAAGGGAGAAAATGAATCTTGAAAAAGAATCGAATCAGACGGCTGTGATTAACTGGGATCTAGTTGCAAATGAATACGATAATCTATTTTTATAGGTATAAAGCGAAAAATCTTCAGGCATCCGGTGAAACTTGTAACAATAAATCACTTTGGGATTTTTGCATCAAAGATTTAATGTTGATTAAAGTGAACTCAACATGCTTTCCATGTTCAATAGGATTTGCTCATTATGTGCTTGGATTTCGTGCTCAAGTGGAAAATTTCCTTTTTACTTCGTATTCATAATACTGCCATATAATAATAATAATAATAATTAACAAGGTCCAACAGTAGCTTTTAAAATAATATATAATCGTTAATGAAAGCATGGAATCACATTAAAGAAATAAAATTGAATTGAAAAGGTAAGCATGTTTTCAAAAGAATTTCTAATTATAGAAAGTGGAGCCACATTTTAGAAACATTGTCTTTAATTCCATTTATTTTTATTATTATTATTATTATTCCATAACACACAAAAAGTTTGTTCCGTCAAAATTTGAAACGTAAGTGGATATATGTTGTATTTATCGTGTGCAATTTTAGAGTTCTCACTCGTATTAAAGTTGACCATTGTTAGATTATAATTAATCATATTAGTTGAATTTATTTAGGGTTTGGTGATATGACTATGATAACATATTAAAATCAATGCATTATTAGTAACATTATTAGTGTCGGAACCATATTTTTATTCAAAGCCATCTGTAATCATGGACTTATAAGATGATTTATTCGAATGTAAACTTTGATCTGTAACATTGTATTATAAAACTGAAACGTAACGCGTACAAGTTTTACTATGCGATCAACCTCATGATAAAATCAACGGAGAAAACAAATAATTTTTTTAAAAAATGGAAAGATAATTGCCTTACCACTTGTCGCTACTTTCCGGTAAATTTAATATGGTCTGTCGGATTGGATTCTGGGTAGATTCTAACAAATTAAACGGCCAAGATTCACCGGGCTGTATGTTACGTTAACTGTAACTTAGGAATTGCCAATAAGGGTATAATGGCAAGTCCAGAAATTTTGGACTTGTATGTCACGTGGGAGTCCCATCGGCCCCTCGCGTTCATATTACCCAACTCCGTTATGTTAACATAACGGATGGAGCAGTCAATTTCTAAACGGGCCCCACAAAATCAATTTAAAAAGCAGAAGCAGCCGCCAAAATGTTAAGTGCTTACGGCTTACCTCAATAGTCAGTGCCTCTTAACTTCTGTTGTTGCACGTCTCCGCTCCCCACCGCTATTAAAATAAGTGCTTTTAATTTCTGAAGGAGACAGCTTGCTGATTTTTATTGCTTTGAGCTGATTTTAAAAGCACCTTTAGAATCTAATTCTCTAATAAAATTTTGCTTTCCTCTCTTACTTGCTTAAAGATTCCAAGATCCAGTATTTGGTCGTCGTTGCACGTGTCGATCACTTGCCCCACTATCATTTTTCCCCACTAAAATCCCTCTTTGACATTCGGCTTTTGAAAAGACAATATTAACCCCCCCTTTTTTTTTTTTTTAAATGATTGCATTATTGACTTCTTGCTATGTTTTTGTGGAGAATTAGGACTTGGTATCTTTTGGTATCATAATTCCTTTAGTACTTATTTGAGAAGATTAATTGAGTGCTAATAAGGTATGATTGGGGCTGCCGTGCAATGGATCTTACAATCCTCAAGCATAAATTGTCAAATGTATAGTTGTGCACCTAATCATGTCTCTTTATTTGATTTATTCTCTCAATTATGATCATACATTTGAAATATTTTTGTGTTTGATGCAAGTATTGGTGAGACTAATATTGTTGAATTGAAATGGTATTGGAAGCATTTTGCTTTCATAATTGAAAAAATAAGTGCATTCAAAATTTTTAATCAATTTTTTAAAATAGTTCATTTATTATTTTTTCAATTATGATTGATATATTTACAATTAGTTATTAAATTTGTATTATTGTATAATCCTAAATTTAAAAGAGAATCCACTATCTTGGTTTATATATTTAAAATAAATAATTATGGGTTTTACAATACAAATGAGAATGATAGAAGAAGATAAGTATCATTAGACGACAATTATTAATCTATAGTCTTTTCTCTTCCATTGTTTATCATAATTAAGGGAAGATCATGCCGTTGAATTATTTAAAGAAGGATGAAAAATTCAAATCTTCCTTTTCTTTTATGTTTTTTTAAGGTTTCATTAACTTAATGATAATTGAACCATATTAATCGTACATAATTAGTGTATATTAACATTTTAAACTACATAACATTTCCGTCTCTTGGTTTTTGCCAATCTTATATCCTCAAGGATTGTTGACAACATAAGTTAAAAAAATAATAATAATAATAAGGACTGACCATATAATATAACACATAATATGGCCCCTCAAAAGTCTTAAAATATTATTTAACCCACAAGATTGGCTATTTTAAAAGACGACCCCAAATTTTATACGTATTTTAATGAACACCCTTTTTTGCCCTTCAAAAATTTAGTACGTTTTCATTGTGTAGTACGTTTTCTTGCCTTTTTGTTCAAATTTTAGTTCATTCATTGAAAGATTTTGTGTTAATACTTTGCAGTGATCAAGAACTTATTATACTATAAATATAATTAATTTGGAGTTTTATATTCCACTAAATATGTTCAATTCTCACTTGTCTTCAAGTACTACTACACTAATCAAAGTCGTATTGTTTTCATATCATAACAATTAAAGGTTGTCGAAAATTTAGTTTTAAGGATAGTAGAAAAATTTTACTCTTAACATAATCAAATTTTGATAATAGAATACCAGTTCATTGATTTTTATGGGTAGAACTAATCACGAGAATCTTAATGGTGACAATTTTAATTTAAACGATATTAGAATACAAAGACAATGATGGTCGTCGATGATAAATTATGGTATGACTTCTCATGATTATAAATTATTAATTAATTAATATTATTATTACTATTAAAAAATGAGTCCATACCTATTCAAACTCAGGGGAATCGAGTTATACTAGTATATAATGCTATGCCAAACACATCTAAATAGTATATTTCAAATTATAGCATTTGTATGGATTCAAAAGAAAGTAAAAAAGACTTGGGGATATTTTAGTCCAAATGAGAACGTGACTGGGGTTAAAATACAATGAGATTTAAGATTGGCAATGGGATGTGATAGGACGAGATTTTCCAATTCTGATTCTGTCCCTGTATATGAAAGTATGATAAAAAAATTATTTCATTCCCATCCCTTTATTTTTTTTAGAACAAAAATTTGTCCTAATTCCATCCCATTAAATATTTCTTCATATTTCATTATCTTGAACGGTTTCGAATGTAAATAAATAAATTTAAAAAAATTTCTTTTAAGGATCATCGTAATTCAATATAAAATTTTTTTTGAATAAATACAAAGTAAAATAATCAAATAATAATTTTATTTTGACTATATGTATGTTCTAATACAATTTTATGTTAACATTTTTTAATTGCTTGTTCGCTTCCATTGCACATTAATGTTAAGACTTACACTTCAAAAACTATAAATTTGGATAGTAACCAACTTATATTTTGACCATAAAAAATATAACAAATTAATTTTAGTTGCGGCTTTTGGCTGACATTTCAATTTTTAATTATATTACTTTTATTATTTAATTTCAGCCTTTAGGTTTCAACTTTGAACATTACTTAGGTTAAAATTATAAAATAAAAGTTGGACTATTGGCACACCTCTAACATTCTCTTCAAACCCCTTTTTCTATTTATATTCTTTTTAATGCCTAAAATAACCCTTATTTGCTGCACTTTCTTAATGAGCCCCTACATAATACTTCTAGAAAATATAAAAAAAGAACTTCTGTCAGTGCGCTCTCTCTCTCCCCACTCCATATATATATATATATATTCAAATCATTTTCAATTTCTTCATGCATTAGCATTCATGAATTTCTGATTTTAATCTTATTCTATGAAATTAGCTTTCCTACAAAAATTTAGTTTATATTTAGATCAAAATCTTATTCTATGAAAATTCATTATTTTTTCAAAATTTGTAGATTTAATGGGCTTATAATGGAGAAAAAGACTAAGAAAACAACGGAGGTGTGTTTGATTAGGTAATTTTTTTTTCAATAAAATTTAAAATATAAAGGATAAACTTGTAAATACAAAAACATGGGGTTTCGTAAGAGATATAGAGGGGTGCCAATAGTGTCACTCATAAAATAATTAAAAAGTTAGAATAGTTTTAAAATTATATTATTAATGGGATATATAGGACATGATAAGATTTTTTAGTTGGTTCTTCTCTCGTCCCACAAGTAAAGACATAACTTATTTTTTATCCTTATCCCATCCCACTTTAATTTGGGATGTAAAAATATGTTTCAATCTTATCCCAAATGGGATGGAATCCCACAGAATCTATCTCAACAGAAAAAATTTCCATCCTTAGTGAGATTTTGCATGATTAGATTACATGTAGGGGTTTAAGTAATTTTGTGGGATGACAAGTATTATATTGGTCATTGATCAAACATTTAAAACTCGTTCACACTATGTAAAATTATATCATTGAAATACTTTTACATGGATAATGGATGCTCGCTAACTAATATAACACATCACAAGGTAGAAAATTATCTCATAAAAAGTAAATACTTTGTAAGTACAAAGCTAGATTAACAAGAAGTAATAAGAACACAATAAAATCTTGTATTACATCTTTAATTTATCTCTCCTTGCATTAATTTAATTCTAAAAGTCTAGTTAACTATTAACCAACTTATTTTTGATACAATAAACATAATATTGGATGTTCTGATCTTTTATCTGAACAAATAAACTTATATAATTAGTAGTTAATAAATGAGAATATAGTAGTTAAGTAAATATTGATCATACTTAAATAAAAATACTTATATTTTAAAAGTCCTTCAAAACTCATATATAATCCAATTGTGAGAGGATATTTAAATTGAATCTAATATGCCTATTTGCGCCTAATATGGCGTTGTATTATTGACCATTTTTTTTACAAATTAATTGCAGTTTATTATTTTTAAAAAATGTTATTGATTATTGCAAATGATTTTCACATAGTGATACATATCTCAAATTTTTTATCCTAAACAGTTATCCCTAATGATGCGGTACTCATCAATTGATTAGTGAGAATAATACAATTAATTCACTTAGATTTTATAAAAAAGTATCAAATAATCAATAAATAATATATCAATTACATTAAAATTTAGGATAAAAAATTTAGAATACCATTACTCTTCCACATATTACCCACCCCCTTGATTTGCACCTTTTGTGGGGAAGGTTTTAACTGAAAACATAAGCCAAATTGCTTACGGTGGAAATTACAAAGAGGTCAAATTAGAAATAAGACAAAAACATGAAAATATTCCAGATAAATGGAAATCAAAGTAAAAAATAAGGGCAAATGCCGTAGACCACAATCATTGTATACCAATTCAAGGGTAATTTAGGTAATTTTGGACACTAATTGCTCGTTGTAATAAAAGCCACCAAGTATTTTAAACTATTTTATGGATCTACAAGACCAAACGAAACTGGGTGTGTTTCTCTCTGTCTGTGTAATCAAAATAAAAATATAAATACATTTTCAGGCACCAAACCCCCTTTGGAACAGAAAATGTTCTATTTTGGGCAAAAGACAGACAGCAGATGATGCTGATTTCTTTTAATTAGTTGCACAATAAACACCCACCGTTTAGGGTTTCCTTTTATAGTAAGTGAATTACTCATCATCATCACCACCTCACTTTCTCTTTCTTACAAAGGTAGAACTTCTACTCTGTTGATTGATTTCTTGGTCTTTTCTACAAACGTAGTTTGCTGAGTTTCGAGGAATTTCATTTTTTTTATTGGGTCGGTATTCTTTTGGATTGCTTACTCAATTAAGTAAAGTTAGGATAAAAAAAATGCTTTTTTTTTCATTTTCTAATCTTTATTGTGGGTGAGAGTGTATTTGGTCTTTATTTTTTCCGGTCAAATTTCATCAATTCTCTGACTTTTTGGACATTTCTTGAAATACCCATTTGCTTATACTAACATTTGGATTTACTGTGTGATGGGTTTGTCCCTTAATTTTGTGAATTTGGTCTTGAATAGAAGTTCTGATTCATTTCACCTAAATTTCTCTTGCATTTTGTAGTTTTTTTTATCTTTTTCTTGTCATTTCTTAGCATACCCAGTTGATGCACTAATAAATTTCATTTGAATTTTATAAATTTATGCATTTTCTTGCCATTTGTTAGCTTACCCATTTGAATATATTGATATTCAGGTTAAGTGTTTTTTTAATTTTTTTTTTTAGAAGGTGGGGTAGGCAGAGCCTACATATGTTTTGTAACCCAAGCCTCCTAAAAAAAGATTGGAACTCGGAAGGTTAGCCAAATAGAATCCACTTGGCCACGCCCCTTGGGGCGGATTAATTTGTGTTAAAGGTATGTATTTTCTCAGAAAGTTTTATGAACTTGGTCTTGAATAGAAGAACCGGTTCATTTCGCTTGAATTTTATTTGAATTTCATCTATTTACATATTTTCTGCGAGTTCTTGGTTTATACAGTTACTAGTATATATAAACGTCAGCTGAATTTCATTTGAATTTGTGCAATTAATTGCTTGCAGTTGTAATCTCTAAGCATATCCACATGTCTGACTATCAAAATCCATGTATAGTTTATGTTTGTTTTGTTTCACTTGCGTTCTAGAACTCGGTATTCGTTGTTTTTTGATATGGTCACATGGCTTCCTCTCCATATGTGAATCTGAGGTGGGTTCTGTGAGTCATTGTTGATTGAAAGGTTTGGACTTTTCTTGCAGTGTTTTGTGGCAGCTTTGGAGACTGTGAATTTGGTAGTCATCCACTCGAGGTCAGTGTCATAAATTTTTATTGCTATTTATAGAAATCAGATTTTAGATAGCGAAATCAGATTTTATGTGATCTGTTTTGTGATTGGTTTTTTATTTTGTTCTTATTTGGTTTGTGTTATGTATATAATGGAAGTGTGATTTGGTGTGTGGGTACTGCAGGGTTAGCACAGTTTCACTGGGGAAAGAGTGGGTTTATTTGTAAACTTGAGTTGTTTGTTGAAAGGGGACAATTTACAAATTTCAGCACAGAGCAAAAAATTGTTGGAACTTATGCTGATGTTTAGGAGTCTTCACAAGCAAATCAGAAGAGAGATAAAGGAAATAAAGGCTGTGTCGAGTGAATGCTTTTTGCTAGAACTCTTAACGTTTTCTGAATTGAGTTGGAAGAGGGATTTTAATTGAAAATGGAACACCCCTTTTCACCTAAAGAAAAGGGGACTGGTTATTGGGCTTCTCCAAGAGCACCTATGGAGCCATTGGATTGTGGTACAAGGAATTCAAATTCTGGGGATCTGTTCAACAACTTCTCGGACCTCTTGAATTTTGATGCTTATGCTGGATGGTGCAACAGCCCCTCTGTGACAGATCAGATGTTTGCCTCCTATGGATTTTCGTCATTTCAGTCAACACCTTGTGCGTCTTTTGACACATCGAATGTCATGGCATCAAATTCTTCTGTAGCTTCTGAGGGTGGTGGTACATCAAATGCTATGGAGAGTTCATTCGATCGTGGAGACAGGATAGGTTTTCAGCAAACAAGCACCGACTGTTATCCAATTAATACTAATGATGCTGATGATTTGGTCCCAAAACAAAGTAGTGGCGTTTATCGAGAAAACAACACGAATATGTCTAATTCTATGATTTGTAGGCCAGTTCCGCCGTCACTTGATGAGAAGATGCTTAGGGCATTGTCCTTTTTTAAATTGTCGTCCGGAGGGGGCATTTTGGCACAAGTTTGGGTTCCAAGAAAGCAGGGAGATGATTATATCTTGAGCACTTCTGACCAGCCGTACTTGCTTGATCAAATGCTCGCAGGGTATCGTGAAGTGTCTAGGAAATTTACCTTTTCTGCAGAAGCAAAACCGGGTACCTTCCTTGGGCTTCCTGGTCGTGTATTCTCGTCTAAAGTTCCTGAATGGACTTCAAATGTTGCTTATTACAATGAGGCTGAGTACGCGAGGGTGACACATGCAGTTAATCATGCTGTTCGTAGTTGTATTGCCTTACCAGTTTTTCAGTTTCCGGAGATGTCGTGTTCTGCCGTGCTGGAAATTGTTTCTGTAAAAGAGAAGCCAAATTTTGATGCAGAGATTGAAAATATTTGTAATGCGCTTCAGGTGAGTTCATATCCCCCCCGATATTACCTTGTTTTCTTTCTCTTCCCTGTTATGCGATTCTGTGAGTCAATACAAATTATTGTTGGCCTGGCCATTCTTATTTTGCATTTGAACTTTGTTCTTTTCTATTGGATGGAGGGGGATTATCGTATGACGGGAAAAATATATAGTGTTCTTTTGAAAGAGTCACTTTGATGCCCTGGTTTGAACAGGTCCCAATACACTGCAACTAAATAAAATTTCTTTTATCAGTCTGTATTGGTGGGGTTATTATGAGTACCGAGTTTTTACAAGGAAACATCTAAAAGCCCTTAGTCGAGTGTTTGTATGTACGTATATATTTATATTTAACACATACATAAGGTAGTCTAATTTGTTATGAAAAATATTCAATTGTCGGCTGGAGTCATTGCATTGATGTCTTATTATAGTTTTAGGTAGCATATGTTTTTTCTAGGTTCTCATGAGAAAACAAGGGAAAAAAAAAGTTCATTTGCATCAATTTTTACGGTAATTACTGCCTCGGTAGATGTTATGGAATTAAACAAGTGCTTCCGGATTTGACTTAAATGGTTGGGTTATAAATTCAGAAAAACTATGTGCATGATAGCTCATTGTACAAAGCTTATGAGGCAACTCCCCAGTTCATGATGATTGTTTGCAGGCTGTTAATTTAAGGACTTTATAATTAAATCTACATTATGTATTATCTAGTTATTCCTTGTGCATGGATGATGGCAAATTTTAGAATGGAATTGGATGTTAATATGAGAGATGTTCAATTTCATTGTTTGCAGGCTGTTAATTTAAGGACTACTGCTCCTCCTCGTCTTCTTCCCCAGGTTTCATCAGAACTTGTAAATCTTTTTTCTTGCCACTTTTATATTTGTGGTTGAAATTAAAATAAGAGATTTCTTTATTCGTTTATTTGTTTATGATATTCTACCCAAAATAAGAAATTTGGGTAGAAGAAGAAGAAAAATCTATTTATGATCACTATTTATTCTGCAATGCTCTGCTTTCTTTAAGATTTTCTGTTATTTTCCAGAACATCTCAAGGAATCAAAAGGCAGCCTTAGCTGAGATAACTGATGTTCTACGAGCTGTATGCCATGCACATAGATTGCCACTGGCTCTAACATGGATTCCCTGTAATTACGATGAGGAAGCTGTGGACGAAGTTATTAAAGTACGTGTTAGACATAGTAATACCAGTTCAGATGGAAAAAGCGTTCTATGCATCGAGGGTACAGCTTGTTATGTTAATGATAGTGATATGCAAGGATTTGTGCATGCATGTTCTGAGCATTATCTCGAGGAAGGACAAGGTGTAGCTGGAAAAGCACTTCAATCAAATCATCCCTTCTTCTTCCCTGATGTAAAGTTATACGATATAACTGAATTTCCACTCGTCCATCATGCACGCAAGTTTGGCCTGAATGCTGCTGTTGCGATTAGGCTAAGGAGCACCTACACCGGTGATGATGATTATATACTTGAATTCTTTCTCCCAGTTACAATAAAAGGGAGTTCTGAACAGCAACTCCTGTTGAATAATCTCTCCGGTACAATGCAGAGAATGTGTAGGAGTTTGAGAACAGTTTCAGATGCAGAATTAATACAGGATGAAGGCTCTAAATTTGGGTTTCAGAAGGAAGTAGTGTCTAACTTTCCGCCAATGGTGATGTCTAGGAGAAACTCCCAGTCTGCTTTATTGGATAGCGACTTTAATTCAATTGAGAAAATCACCTTGAGTGTGTCTAATTCCAAAAGTGGTCTTGAAGCAGATGGTCCTCCTGAACAGGTATTGTTCTTTAACATATCCTTCAATCTTCTTTTGATCAATTAGTCATTCACTTTCTAGAATTCAAAAAGCATGTTATTTTTTGTTTAATTTGCGTTATGTGTAATTGTGTATGTGTGTGCGCATAGTGACATGATAGTCTTCGTGTAGTAGGCATGCCAATTGAATTGGGTTGTCATCTTTGATCTTTCTAGTTGGCTTTAGCCTTATATGGAGAGAGAGAAATTTGTTCCCCCCCCCCCCCCCCCCCCCCTCTTTGTATCCATTAGTTTCCCTTGGTTTCATGAAGCACTCCTGTTGGTCATGAAATGAATGAATAAGTATGTGATGAATAATATGTAAGTATGTGTAAGCAAATTATTTATATTTTTGGGCTTAATTTTGTACATTCATTGCAGGTAATGAGTGGATCGAGAAGGCATATGGAGAAGAAAAGGAGTACTGCAGAGAAAAATGTGAGCTTAAGTGTTCTTCAGCAATACTTTTCTGGGAGTCTTAAGGATGCTGCAAAAAGCATTGGGGGTGAGATCTAACATTTCACGTTCTTGCATATTCTTAATAATTAATTGATCCTGTCAATAGGCAGTTTAGTCATGTTTGATGTTGATCACCAAATCAGAGAGAGTGCATGTATCTTTTATTTGTTTATCGTTTTCTTAGAAAATTAGTAAGGCAAAATTTTGTTTAGACTTCAACTGGAAAAGTTATCATGCATAATTATCTTTCCTGTAATAAGTTAAAGATACTCCTACCTCCAGAAAGGTGAATTTAGTCCTATCTAATTAATTGGTATATTTTTTCACCAGTTGCATCACGTAATAGTAACAGAACAGTCTTCTGATGACAAGCGCAACATAACATGTTTTCAATCTTCTGACTTTTTAGTGACCCAGTTAATGTTGGGGGGGGGGGGGGGGGTTAGGAAATATGTAGTTCTATGTTTGAAACACCATCAAGGATCCTTCTTTGGCTGGATAAGCACTTTTGACCTTTCGACTTTTCAATGTTGTAAACATAGTTTATACAGTTTTTCATGCTAAATTAAAGATAAATACTACAGACATTCTGAATTGGTAGATAATGGTTGATACTAACAGTTATCTTGTATAAGTTTGAAGTGATGGCCTTGAATAACCAAGTGCTGGATTGCCATAAAAACTAGTCATTATAGTATACAATAGAATTATTGCCATTGTTTTGCCCACTTTAAACAACTGTAGCTAACATTTTGAATATCTCTTTTTGTAGTCTGCCCCACCACACTGAAAAGGATATGCAGACAACATGGGATCTCCAGATGGCCATCTCGCAAGATAAACAAGGTGAACCGCTCACTGAAGAAAATACAAACAGTTCTCAACTCTGTTCAGGGGGTGGAAGGTGGATTAAAGTTTGACCCAACAACAGGTGGTTTTGTGGCAGCTGGCTCAATAATTCAAGAATTTGATGCTCAAAAAAGTTCACTCCACCCTGACAAAAACATGCCTGTCAGGAATTCTGAGTCAATAACCAAAGATTCAACATCTATACCTCCAACACTTAGTATTGATGGGGAGAAGTTTGTGGTTAAAGTGGAGGAAGATGAGTGTAGTGTGGACAAAAACCAAGTAGGGCCTCTGAGTATGCTCATTCAAAATAGCTCTAAGGGAGAGCTAAATAAATCGAGCGTCAATCTGATTGATTGTAGTGAAGATTCCAAGTTGATTTTGACAGATGCAGGACCATTTTGGCAAGCTAGGCTTGGAACAGCAGCTTGGGATTCTCCTGACACTGCTTCCATGGTTTCTTATTATGCAAAAGGAGGAGAAAAAGGGGCACGCAGCAAGAATGGCTTACAATTAGAGAGTTCTGACTGCCACTTTGTGTCCCAAAGCTCAAATTCCTTGGCTGCTGCTGACAATATGGATACCAGAAGGGAAGGTGATGATGGAATTATTGAAAATAACCAGCCTACTACTTCAAGCACGACAGACTCATCAAACGGCTCTGGCTCATTGGCGCATGCTAGTTCAGTAAGCTCTCCAAGTTTTGAGGAGGGAAAGCACTTAAAAATCCATCCAGGCTCTGATGACATCGGTTCCAAAATAATTGTAAAAGCTACTTATAAAGAAGATATTATCCGGTTCAAGTTTGATCCTTCTGCAGGGTGTTTCCAACTGTACGAGGAAGTTGCAAGGAGGCTCAAACTGCAAAATGGTACATTTCAGCTCAAGTATTTAGACGACGAAGAGGAATGGGTGATGCTTGTCAGTGATTCGGATTTGCAGGAATGCTTCGACATATTGGAATCCTTGGGCAAAAGAAGTGTGAGGTTCCTTGTTCGGGATATCTCTTGCAATGTGGGCAGCTCCGGAAGCAGCAACTGCTTCTTGGCAGGAAGTAGCAGTTGCTTCTTGGCGGGCGTTTCATAGAAAGACGAGATGAGCTCCAGCTTTCATACAAGGTGATAATTATCCCCAGAGAGGTTGCAAGTGGGCCATAGTCTCTCCAAAACTCACCAAACCATTTCCAAGTTCAGTGACTATAAATGGTAAACAGTGGAGAATCCTTCGCTGGAAGAGTCAATAAGGGGGAATATGAAGTTTTAGATTACAGTTCATATATATGGTAATGTATAGGTCTGCTGTATATGTAGAAATAGTAATAGTTGTAGAATAGATTCAGGTGCTAAGGTTCTATGGTTCCCTGATGGCTGATGCCCTCTTGTCAAGTCTGTACATAAGTTTACATGTTAATTTTGGTGAAAAAAAAAATGAAGTTCTATCATTTGGTTTATTTTGTGATGATGAGTGACTTGTCTATTATTATCATGTCTAATAGTGCTTTGGTAGGAGATGCTTTGAAATGAATAGATTCATAAAATTATTAAATGGGAAATACATATTCTTAATATATTCATTTTGACATCCCCACACGTTAAATGTGAACAAATCTTTCTTAATACAATTAAATATTAAGTGCTACCATATTGTGCCATTATTCAAGTACATGTTCTTGGTTTGGTGTAGAAATAAGTTCCACAATCAATAAAGCATAAATTTTCTTAATTGAATTTATTCATTTAATATTTTTTCTTTTAATTGAGATTTGGTTTGGTTTAAATCACGTGAATAAATTAGCAATTATAAAATATTTTGTATGTGGTCCATAATTTTGTCCCATAACATAACAGTAATACTTATGTAATCAAACGACGGCGTAAAGATGCCCACTGCGGGGTGGAGCCCACGCGCAAGGGAGACTTTGACCTGGATCATTCCATCACATTATTAATAAAATAAATAAAAAATATTATAAAATAGACGGGGGATCCGGTAATAGGCATCGTCGTTTAGTATATTATTCAGTTCAATGTGATGTCGTTTCTCTGCTATTACAATGGAATCGAATCCGCCACAACCACCAGGTTTGTTGAACAACAAAATTAAATTCGTTCAAATCAATTCTTCCGATCAATTTTTTTATATAATTGTGTGATTTTAATTAATTTACTTTCGTATGTACAGATATTGATTGCTTGCTTTTTTTTTTTTGTCCCTCAATTTCTCTGTACGGTTACTTAGGGTTTTGTTAATGTATTGATTGGTTGAATTTTATTAGGCGCTCTTTTCTTGACTGCTGAGAATATTTCTTTCAGAAAAATCGTGTCTTTTGTATTTATTGAAAGGAAAAAATTGATTTTTTTTTCTTTGTTAATTTTGGGATAACAAGGTGTCTGGAGCTCTTTGGGTTGAATCATTGATTTAAGGTATATGCTTTGAGAATCCATAGGCAACTATCAATTTGTATTTATAGTTGTTAATTTTTGATAATGCATTTTCTTGAGTTGAATTTGCAAATTTGTTGGTGATTACTTGTTATAATCTGATTTGGATGGGTTATTAATTGTATATTTTCTCATGGATTTTGAAATTCAATGTGTTCGGTGTTGCAGCTAGTAGTCCGCCTCCGAAACCTTGGGAGCAGGCAGGTGCGGCTTCTGGGCCTACACCTTTTAAGCCCCCGTCAGCTGGCAATACAAGTGATGTAGTTGAGTCTTCAGGAACTGCAAATCCGGGAGAAATTGTTTCTGCTTCTGATAGGACTGCAACTGTCAATAGAAACGCTGTTGGTAGGCCTCTTCCCTCAAGACCCTGGGAGCAAAATTATGGAAGTACGAGCTATGGAACCACCAACAACTATGGAGGTAAATAATGGGTCTTTGTCGGGATATAATTCTAGTGATATCTTTTTATGGAGGAAGATCTCTGCCTTCTGTTACTTGCTGTGTATTCAGTATATTTTTATGAATGGTTTAATTAATGGAGCCTTTTTTTTAAATATGATTGTTTGTCATGCGCAAAATGATAAGAGGTACTGAGTGGTTCAATACAACACCTAACTTTGTTTTGATTTCTCTTTTCCCTTTTTCCCCTGGTAATGTAGGTTACGGGTCAACTATGAACTATAATTCCAGCTTAGGGTCAGGAATGTATGGTTCATATGGCGGGGGAACGTATGGAGGTGGCTTGTATGGTGGAGGGATGTATGGTAACAGCATGTATAGGGGAGGCTATGGTGGGCTTTATGGATCTTCTGGGATGTACGGAGGCGGAATGTATAATAGTGGTTTTGGAGGACCGATGGGTGGTTATGGAATGGGCATGGGTGGTCCTTATGGAGGAGCTCAAGATCCAAATGATCCATATGGTGCTCCTTCATCTCCTCCTGGCTTTTGGATATCAGCTCTTCGAGTGGTAAGGCCATAATTTTGCTTACACTAGTTCACCTCTTAGAGGAATAACATATATATTTACCAATTTTAAGGATGCTTATATTTTTTGTGCAACAAACATGCAACACCTAAATGCGTTTTCAAATCCATTCCACATGTAAAGTAAACACAATATCCACTTGATTGCCAACCTAAACATTTCCTGCCTTCAAGAATTGAGGTATTTTTGCTGCTGTACTATCTGGAAGCTGTAGAAATACATATTCTGGATTTCAACCATAATTTGCTCCAATATACTGTTACAGTTTTATAACCTATTCAATTTTGTGATTGCTTTCTACCCTTGTTAATACATCATTACTATAGATTATTGTTTTTCATGTTTTTCTTAAATATGGCTTTAGACTTTTGGTTTCCCACTAGAGCCGCTCTACATGACAAATTACAGCTTTTGTTCCTTGTAGCATTTTAAAGGTTTCTTTCTTCCTTTTTCTTTTTTCAAACAATTAATGTCAGTCTTTAAACCCCTTGATTGATGTAAAATCTAATAGCAACTTAAGTCCAACTATTAGTATCACTTGGTTATTTTCACGGTGAATCAACTTTCTATGGATGTCCATGAAATGCATCGGACAGAATATAAATTCACTGAACTTGTATTTGAAGCACAAATGATATAAAGAGGGAGTTTGCATGTCTGAGATTGTTTTCTCTGTTCTGTCTAAGAATATGAAATTAGATAACTAGAGATGGTTGGATGAAGCTGTCAGTTTTTAATAGTTTTGGATTATGATCTGGTCTTTAGCCTCACATATTATTTGATTCAAAATGAAAGAACGAGAAAAATGTGATTAACTTTTGTGCAATGAGTTGATCAACTATAATAAGTTATTTGTGGGATTTACTTTTCCTGCCTGCAGTTATTCACTGTTTTTTCTGTGATGACAGATGCAAGGTGTGGTAAATTTTTTTGGCCGGATATCAATTCTTATTGATCAGAATACGCAGGCTTTCCACTTGTTCATGACTGCACTTCTTCAGGTATTTCCCTTGAATCTTTCTGTTTATTTGATGAGTAAGTATAGAATTAGCTGTCATCTTTTTTGATTGCCCAACTTCATTATAAATCAAACCTTTAAAATCTTAACCGGTTCCTACGATGCTGAGACACCTTTGGTAGCTTCTGGCGCGTTGACTTACTATCATATACTTGTCGTCATCTGCAGTCAAGCGCCATTTTTCAGAACTCTTTGACATGGATTTCATGGTACCTTATTTCCTGTCAGTGGTATTTCTGCTAAGTTGCACTGTTTCGTGATGTGATTTTCTACAGCTTTTTGATCGCTCTGGTATGTTGTACGGAGAACTCGCTAGATTTGTATTGCGGCTGCTTGGAATCAAAACAAAGCCTAAAAAAGTTAACGGTCCAAATGGACCCCCACTCCCTGGACCCAATAACATGCATGGAAACCAAAACTTTCTTGAGGGACCAAAGGCTGCACCAGGAGAAGCTTGGGACAACGTTTGGGGAAATTGATGCCAGTTAATAAGGTGATAATACCTGTTTTGCTGTAAAATATGGATCAAATGAGATTGTATTGCTTTCAAGGAAAGTGACAATGCCTCTCTCTCCAAGAACATTACATGAACCTTGTTATGATTTACACCTGTATCAAAGTAGCGTTTTAGTTGGTTGGACATAAAAATCAAGTGGTGTGAGCTATGTACCATGTTACAGATGGGAAATTGGTTAAATTGTATCAGGTTTCCCTGGTGTGGTACTTTGAATTTGTTGATCTATTTATAGGTAAGCTATTTGACATTTTGAATGTAGATCACTGACATTAGGAATATAATCTGAGACCTTTTCTTCTAAGCCAAGGCGTAATATGTTCCACGAGGCGCGAAATGCAAACTGAAAATAAGCAATATTTTTCTTACAAAATTGGTAGTAACTTGTAAGCAATTTTATCCCATCTATTTTGGAATTTCTTGTAACATCCACCTGTACATGTATAAATAACATGAAGAAGAACTTTCAATTGCCAATGCTTCTCATCCCTAATTTTTGGAAAATTTTGTTGCCAAAAGAAGCAATTACATAAATTGAATGAATTCATAAACATATTTAATATTTGTTGGATATATCTAAAAAGAAGAAATAAGATAGAATGCTCTGATAGATTCCATATTTCCGGGTCGATTTGAAAACAATGGCTACTACTTAGTGCTGACTTCTTGTATAATTTTCAGTAATCATCGATAGAGCCAACACCCGCAAGAATCAGAGGTGACGTGGATTAATGAAAGAGAAATCTCATTAGACTACCATGAATAGTGTCTTCCAGTGAATAGACAGATACCCGTGAAATGGTAGTAACTGGCAAACTTCAATGATCTTTCCTTTATAAGGCTCTTATATCCAGTCAAACCCAGATGTTACTCAAAAAGAATTGTTGGTGGCAATGCTTGATTATTCAACACCGAAGGTTTTCAAATAACCTCCAACTCTATTAAACTGTCCAGTGAAACTTAATTTGAATGCTTATCAGGCACCCATCAATTTCTTCAAATTTTCTACTCGACTGCAGCCATGAAACATTTTTTTTTTAATAAGAAACTGCAAAATATAGTAATAAAGAAGATGTAAAAACAGATAGTGGACCAACTGTCCACTAGGAAAACAAAGACTAGCACTATTCATGTTAAACAAAAGTATACCCAATCACCCCTATGCAAGGTTAGAATCATTTATAACTCCTTATCTCAAAACCGTATCCCAGGTTATATGTATGAAGAAAAAGGATGAATCTTGAAACTCGTTAGAAACTAAAGCCCAAAGTGAAGCAGAAAATGAATTCTATCCCACACTTTCCCCCAAAAATGTGAACATTTCTTTCCTCCCACATTACCCAAAACAGTGCTGCCACTGCACATTTCCAAAGAGTTTTAGCCTTTCGTCCTCTACCAAAGGCAAAAAAATTCTCCATAAGAAGAGAAGCACAAGAACGCGGAATGACCCACAAAAAATTAGCTTCTTTGCACAACTTATACCACAACTTTGAAGCCAGAAAACGGTGAAGAAAAAGGTGATTTGAAGTTTCTGCACTTCTCTTACACACCACACACCAAGGAGAGAGACAAAAATTAGAAAACTTTCTTTGCATCACTTCTCCAGAATTTAATTTCCCTTGAGCCGAGGCCCACAATAAGATTTGAATTTTAGCAGCCATAAAACCATTCAACGGTTGACATTAATGAATGTTCACTTGTTAAGTACACAAGAACACGCACAAGCATGCATCATGTAAGTTCCAAAATTCCACATCTAACATGGCCTAAAGTTTTAACATGGAATAAAAACTAACTGCATAAGCAAAAATACCTCTTTGAAAAGGAGGTCATCAACTCTTCCACCATAGGAACTATATCAGAGCCACCCACATCTTCATATGAAGTCTGATTTGTTCCTGCAATTGCACATTCATATGAGAGGCATGATTCTTTACTTTGACATTTAATAACAGAAGAAATATGTGTTAAGTGGTACCAAGAGGCCAATCCATCTTCCATCCTATCCAATAAAAACAGAACAGAAACTCAAGACCAGGTTATTATTTATTCAACGTACGAAAAGACTGAACAAGAAAAACTCAATGTTGAATCCAATGGTTGGTTCAATCCTCTTGAATTTGCATCCTTACTACAGGAATCATCTAAACCAACACATGTAAACATGCCTAACGGCTGTAATTTAAATTAAATATGCTATACTATTCAGCAAAAGCAAAGATGTATAGGACATAATATGACTTCCTATGCAAAGACATTAAGCATATAATAAAATCTCCAGGAAGATAACGCATATACCTCGGGTATTCTCTTGAGTTGAAGAGCCTCTGAGATATGAACTGTCACTTGAATCTAAATCTACTTCATCTTCCTGCGCAAACTTCTCCAGCATGCGACCAATAAGATTATATGCAACCATACTTGTCTCATCACAAGCTTCTTGAATTGCAAGGTATTGGTTTCTAAATAAGCTTGGCTTGCAGGGAAAATTTTTTGTATCCTCAGATACAAAATTAGAAGAAAAGAAATCCATACTTCTTGATGAGAAGACTTTGCCCGAACTTTCTGCTTGGCCTTGACTTATATCCATGTTGACTCTGCCATGAAGAAATCTTGATCCAAGGAAATGTAAGGAAGAAGTGGTACCATGGGGATTAGTGGCCACATTGGTCCAGTCCTCTGGTTCAATTTTTCCAAAAGAATTTCCATTGACCCTCTCACTGGGAGTGAGGTGGGCAGAAGATCCATTCTCCTGGGTACCAGAGGCAGGTCGCGTACAATAAACGGGCATTGACTCCCCAATACCTTCTATTTTGTAGTCTGATTCAACATAAGGAAACCTACTACTTTGAAGGGATCCAAATTCTGGCTGCCGACTATCATTGTCAACATCACCATCACTACTATCATCATCATCACCGTCATCGCTTTCTTCTAATTCCTCCATATATGCATCTGTGAAATCCTGATCCAACTCATAGTCAGGAAGAAAATCCCATACAATCTGCCTCATCTGAGCACTCACACTTAATACACACTCTACCTCTTGCTCAATTTCCTCTCCTGGTAAGCATCTATGTGATATAGATCGAGAATTCTGGTTAATAACAGCAAGAGCTTTTAATAAAGACTTTGGAATGGTATCCATATTACTGCACTCAAAAAGATACTCAATTAACATTTTCTTGATTGCTGTTCGTAAACACTTGTTAGAGAGATCTGCATTTGTGTCTAACATTTGCTGCAAATTTTTCAGCTCTGAGGGTCCAACCTTTGTTTTGATCAACCAAATGGCCTTCACTATCTCGTTTTGCAAGTTTTTTATTTCTGGTGAAAATTGATGAAATCCCATGTCGGAAGAATTTTGACAGCCTGGTTCTAGCTTCAATGATAAGCCAGCCACAGCCATTGCTTTACCTAATGGCTCCTGAAGTTCATCCCTTTTACCAAGCTCTGAAAGCATTTTCTTGCTCATTTTCCTTATTTGCTCAATTATATAACCTCGATTCCGCTTTTGTTTATGACGCCGTAACTGAGGCATGCGCCCTACATCTCTAAGCTTTCTGTGCATAGTGATCAGGGCCTCATAAGGCAAGTCCTCTAGTCCATCAAGTATCCTGATAATTGTAGCATGATGAGACTGAAGTGTGGGAGTTAAAAATGAAAAACAATTCTCTCTAAAATTTTTTGGGTCATTTAGGAGTGCGGATAGCTGTTTTAACATAATTTCCCGACAATGGTGATTTTGGTTTCTGTGGAAGATTGGAAGAGATTCCCTAATAACTCTTTTCATTTGCCGTCGAGTTTTCTCAAATTTGACCAAGCCTCCTGTAAGCATCATGGCAATATGGTAAAGCCCCTTATTTGTCAAAGTATCAAGAGATGAGATAAGAATTGTTCTTATATTGCGCATATCAAACAATTGCATATTGTCTTGAGTAACAATATGCTCATTTCCAGCACTATATGCACCAAAGGACTCTTCAACACATGTTTTTATGTTCTCAAATAATATCTGAGAAAAAAAAGAAAATACATAAATTTATTAATGCTGGAGCTATTAATAAAAAAAAATTATATCATAGCCTAGGTTGTACAAAAGAAGTATTTTAGGAATAAGTCAAAGCAAACATAACATTTATGGCAACCATTCAAACTCCAGAGACTTCAATTCTTTTGGCCTAACATTTAAAAGAATTTGAGAACTGCAATTCAGCCTTGCAGCATATCTTCTTTCTAATTATAAGAAAAAGGGAGGTTCTCATAAACAAAGATCAACTTAAAATTAATAATAAAGCTTAATTTTCTTCTTCAACCAAATATAATAAACTTAAATTCATAAGAAAAAATAAACAAAAGTAAATGTAAAAATAATAACTGCCAACCCTTTATTTTTTTATCAACATCAAGGCCTGTGCATAGATTTATCATACCACCTGAACAAGTCTTTCTTTTTGTAATTATTATAAACAAAAACCATTCAAAGAAAGGAGGACATCCTAGTAAATATAAAGTTTACAAAAGCCGTACCAGACAACAATGATATCAAGACAAGGCAATAAAATGATACAACTATATGACGAAAATAGCAAAACAATGTAACATATAGAACCTATAATTAAATTAAAAAAAATAAAGAAACGGAATATATCCTATTAGATTTTAGAGTGGCATAGCTTTGATTGCTAGAAGTTTCTTCTTAACGTGAATCTTTTACATATTCCTTTAATCATGCTATAAATTTATAGGCGAACAAGAAGCATATTTGTGACATTATGTCAACATACTTCTTGCTCAACTATACAGTATTCCAGAAGAATTCATTCTTAACCTTCAAACCTTCGTTTATGACTAATCATCAATTGATATAGAAACTTATGGTTAATAGTAGTGAGATCTTTTTGAAAATGAATATAACTTACATCATCCTCTCTAAGCAGAGATTCGGGCAATGACCTACAGAATAAAACCAAATCCATTTTATTCCAACAAGTTACTGTAAAGAAGTAAATATTAATACCCCCCCCCCAACACACACACACACACACGCGCACGCATTGATCACTACATCCAATAGGAAAGAAGCCTGCACACAAAGTACCTATGTTCTTTAAGGAACTTGGGTCCCTTTGACCAGTGTTTTTCAGATTTGGACGTGGTGAGTCCCATCAACCACCTGCAGGGAATAATTTGGTCAGGATATATAACCAAAATAATATAACTCTAAAATCCAGATAAATGAGTATGTTGCCCAGGAGTGGCTAAGAAAAAATAAAAATTCGTTCACAATGATGTTAATGCAAAAACAAAATATGAATCCACATTCAACAAGTTGTCTCCTCTCTGATGCAGGCAGTAAAGAATTTAGACAGCATAAGCAGGGCTCTACCAAATGGATGTTTATTTTCTTCAAGCATGCTATTTATATATAAAAAAGGTACACACACCAAATGCAACAGCTCTAACCTCCTTGGCAAAGTAAATGGTCCAACAAATTCTAATATTCTCTAATTGAGACCAAACTATAAAAGCCAAAAATAATAAAGAATCCAATTTCAGAGGGCCAATGCGTAAATGAAAAACCATAAAACAACGACCACTTCAAGCAACAAACAAACCATTAAAATAATCAAGATTACAAAACAAAACCAACCTGCACAGGCAGTAACATCCATGCCTCATGAAACCCGATAAATGTTTTCATAATATGGCACTTACTATTGCCCGGTCTGAAATTCTATCCTACCATCCACCGTATATAACTACCCGGCAACTATTCGGATCCGAGATCACCGAATGAATGTAGAACATGGTTCAATATGCAAAACAACTCATATCAGAAACATATTTTCTTTATTTTTCATTGTCTTGGCATTCTATAAAATAATCTAGGCCTGGGACTAAACAGCTATGCACAAAATCTTAAACTTGAGATTGCAAAACAATCCACCAAATTTCTAAATTATTAAATTATTTAACCCTAAATTGTTAAATTTTATTCTTTTGGAGCAAAAATTCCGAAAATTTCCCAGACATTATACTATACATTAACAAGTAAAACCAAAGCGAAAGACAAAACTGAAATTACCGTCTTTTGCGCTTAAGTTGCTTCTCTTGACGTTTAATATCGGACAATATCGATTCGCAATCGGTTAGCAAGAAATTCGTTGGTTCCATTTTATTGCTTTTCGTGCGATTCTTTACGTTAATTGGACTGTTTTAAGATTGAATTAGGGTTTTGTCGGCGAATAAAGAATTAGGGTTTTGTTACTGTAATGAAGAGGGAAAAAATAAATGAGAGTGTGAGTAAGCCGACTGCGCCAACTTGAGCTCGGCGTCGTAAGAGCTTTTCAAAAGGTTTCTTAATTCGATTTCTTATTAGGTAAATTATAGTCGAGACCCTGTACTATTACAAATTCGCAACTAAGGGGATATTTAGTTTAATTAAATCTTAATTGACATGACATTCATTTATTAAATAATATAACAATCATAAAATAAGTGATTAATGCATTCTATCTATATCTTAATTTTTAATTACCACATATGACTATTCCCAAGTAACATAATATAAGAGTTTTAATGTTACGTTATTTGATATATAATTTTTTAACTTCTTTATTAGGGTTGGCAATGGGACGGGATGTGATAAGATTTACCAATCTCAATAGTGTCTCGTATATGGAAATAAGATAAAAAAAAAATATATATCCTACTCCTGTCCCTATACTTTTTTGGGACAAAAATATGTTCCAATTCCATTCAAATTGAAAAAATTCCCATCGTTAGTCGGCAATGAGACGAGATGAAATAAGATTTATCAATCCTAGCCCCATTCTGTATATGCAGGTGGGATAAAAAAATATTTCACTCTCATCCCTATATTTTTGTGGAACAAAAATATGTTACAATCCCATCTTATTTCCTACGGGATCCCATCCCATCAAGAAAAATTGCTATCCCTATTCTTTATATGCTTCAACCTTTATATAAATATTAACAATAAAGTCATGAATTAGTCCTGGGTGATAAAAATCTTTGAGTCTACATTTAACCCAACGTTAAATTTATTTACCTGAAGGTGAGACAAGAGCAACCAAATAGCAAAGAGACTCACTTAAAAAGCCAAAAATCTTTCTCCAACCAGAATGGATGAGACAATCAGACAATCAACCCTCGCTACGAGGGTATGTTCAAGTTTGGTTACTTAGCTTTCTTTAGGTGAGTCTGCTAATGTGGTTATAGACTTTTGAGTTGTATTTTTGCGGCACATTTCATGTTATACTGTAATTTACTTTGTGCATAAATACGCACCTTAGAAACAGGAAAAGATGATGAAGAATGCCCAATACGTGTGTCACGCTCAAATACCATTGTATGATTTGAACCACTGATTTGATGGTGAAATCGTAGCTTATAGTCTGTTGGTTACCTAATCTTTCATCAGTAATATTGCTTATAAATCTCGTCTTACACAGATCATCTGAGTTTTGTTTCGCAGAGCTTGAGGGAGAAGACAACCTGTGATAAGCTAGATGATAAACTTTCCTCTGTTCAATGAAGAGACAAGTTATGTGTTGATACAAGAATCCTGGCTGAGATTTCCACTAACATGAGAAGAGGTGAGCAATTGCGTCCACGCTGCGATCTTTTAATGTTTTCGTGAATGAATTTGTTAAATAGATGCCAGACAGTGCCACGTGACTATTGTACTCACTATGAAGTAGATTAACAATTTCATCCATTAGATCTTTGCTCTTTGAAATAGAGCATGATAATTTATTAGAAATGTCCCGGTTCAGGATCCTAAATTTTTTAAAGTTTGAAAAAAGTTATTAAGTTATGTGGTTTAATAATATATTGTCTGTGAAAATTATTAAGTTATGCAGTTTAATAATACAATGATATAATGCTATTAAACTGCACGGTTTAATAATTTTTCTGTACTTTATTAAAGTCAAAAATTCCTAAGTCGGATTGAAATTATATAATTTATATGCTTGGTGTTAAATTTAAGTTACCTTACCATAACCAAGGCTTAAATATTAGGAGAAAAGTACTGATATACCCTCAAATTTCGGATACAAAATTTTACCACTTTGTTCCTAATTGTTATTGTTGTTTTTTTTTTAAACTTTTTTAATAATTACTCCTAACATACATGTGCAGCTGAGTTGGCTGCAAAGAAGAATGGAGTGAGACATTTGGGAAAATCTTACCCTTCTGTTGGTTGTCCCTATGGCGGGTCTGATCCCGGGCTAGGCTGTTGATGCAAAAACTGAACGCACACCTCGCAATGGAGTTTTACACTTGTATTTAACCAAATAAATGGTGCTTAAATTTATGTGTTGTGAGCTACTTCATCTAGGCCAATTTGATATATTGTTGTAGTTTTTAAGTAGTTATATTTAGTACTATGCTGTCAAAATACTGTCAAAATGATTTCATGCAAAAAAAAAAAAAAAAACTAGTTAAGTGTTTAATACATTTAATTTTTAAAAGAGCCATGAGTCTTAAAAATTATTAATCTTGTTTAGTAAATGGTATTATTAAATCGTGAAAAGAAAACAAATGACTAAAATTAATATAAATATTAAACGAAGTTTACTTATACATATTATATTTTTATCATGTATATATAAATAATTGATAACTAAAAAAAAGTATCGGCATTAATTATATTTCTTTTTTTTTAGCTAAATATAATTGAAGATAAAAAAATTAACTATAATTTAATCAAATAACACCAACATTGTATAATCAGAGTATAATGAACTACTCAGAAAAATATTAAAAAAAAATTGTCTAATGACAATGTTAATTAGAGTTTGCTTAGGAGATTTTTTTTTAATTAATCTCGTCACGGCGAGGATTAAGATTTTATTAAATTACAAATAGCATTCAGCAAAAACAAAAGCAGCGAAAGAACAAAAGCCCTCAAGATAAACTGAAATAAAGAAACAAAAAGCTTAGCAAAAGCGGTAAGATAGCTTAGGGGTTTACATCCTTAGTATTATCATTTAAGTAATATTTGTTGGATGATAAACCTGATTCATGCAACTTTGAAGCTCAAATGATTTTTGATCTAGCCCATGGAACTTTCTTTAGATAGTTAAGATTTGTGGTGTTAAATGTGGTAATGTGACAAGTAGAATTTACCGTGTTGAAAATAGTTGTTACGTTTAGTGTGTGCTTATGATTTATGTGATAGTTAAGTTAATGCGTGGTTGTGATTAATTGTAACAAGTACAAATACTTCATCGTTTAGTTGGTTTAAGTAAACAAGAAGTAGTAAAACATTCTAAAGGAGATGTAATTGAGGAGTTATATTGAATTAATAAGAAAAAAAGAATGTTTTGAGAATTTGATCATTCAAATTCTCCAACAATATTACAGTCACAAATGTAAAAATTATTTTTATACAAATTGATGGGCATAACATAATTGATTAAATAAAATTACCATGGTTCACTTTTTGTTTTTATTATTTTACATTTTTATTCAACTAATTATGTTATACCACATGAAACTCAATATCATTACAGCATATAAAGAAGTAGACTAAAAGTGATTAATTTGCATAATAACTGACAAATTGTCTGCATAGTTGGTCTAGATTCTGGATTGTTATCTAGGCACAAGAACGCAACTTCCATGATTGATATCACTTTGCCCCGAATGTCTACCGAGAGAGGTGGAAGCCGAGGGTCCAACATTTCATTAACCAATATGTTGGGGTTGGAAGATGAAACATTGGAAAGAAAATCTCTTGGATGTTTGCCCTTAATTACTTCCGGTGCTAACACTCCAAAACTGTACACATCACATTTTGCTGTAACTTTCATTGTGTAAGCAAGCTCTGCAAGATTGAAGATAAATATGATAAGTATATATACAGCACCAATGCTCCATAAAATTAACAAAAGAATCAAAATAATAAATACCTGGAGCAACATATCCGTATGTGCCTGCAAATTCATTCCAATTAGATGAGTCTGGCTGGATAAACTTAGCGATTCCGAAATCTGAAACGTGAGCTTCGTATTCCAAATCGAGCAACACGTTCTTGCTCGATATGTCTCGGTGGACAATTGGTGGAATGCAATCATGGTGCAAGTAAGATAAGGCATGAGCTATACCCTTAATCACATTAATTCAACCGACTCCAGCCCAATTCTTCTGCTGATGTATCATTGTTCAAGATCACAGACAAGCTACCGTTTTCAAGATATTCATAAACTAAGAACGAGTGTCGGGCATATGTACAAAATCCATAAAATTTCACAATATTTCGATGTCGTATCTCTGTCAACACTGTAATTTCCCTGAGGAATTCTTTTTTATCAGCCTTCTCACCCGGAAGTTGTGAGTTGAATTTCTTAACTGCTATGAGATCTTCAGACTGTAGCTTAGCTTTGTACAGACTTCCTTGTGCACCTTTTCCAATGCAATACTCCTCGTCAAAATCATTTGTTGCTCTAATGATTTGGTCGTACGTAATTTTTCCTTCCAAAGTTAATGTAGAAAGAAATCCTGAAGCATTTGCAGGGCTGCTCTGTCCTGTTTGTGAGACCATCTTTGTTCTTCGAGAATTGAATAACAATCCAATCGAAATAATTGAAAGAGCAAGTACGCCTAGAAGAGGGAGTAGAATCATAATAATTAGTTTCTTCACTGAGGCTCGTCTGCTTGATCTGAAAGCTTTACAAGATGACAATCCCTTATCATCGCCACACAATCCTCTGTTGCCCTGCAATGCTTCAGCAGGAGCATCTCGAAATGCTTTGCTGAAAGGAACTGGGCCCTGTAATCTGTTATAGGATATGTCAATGCTTGACAAGCCATGCATATCTTCAAAGCAATTTGGAATGAATCCAGAGAGTTGATTATAGGAGAGATTCAGCTTCACCAAGCTTTCCATATTGCATATTTGGGATGGTATTTCTCCTTCGAGAAAGTTTTGGCTCAAATCTAACTCTGAAAGTTGAAGCTGCAATTTCTCGAATTGAGTTGGAATTTTATGGGAGAACTCATTGTTGCTCAGGTTCAAATAGTGAACTTTCAATAAGTTACCTAGACTTCCTGGGATTGCATTGCTTAGTCTATTTTCAGACAAATCGAGAAGTTCAAGTTCGGTGAGAGTGCCAATCTCTGGAGGTAGACTACCAAAAAGTTAATTCTTATTCAAAATGAGCTTGTTTAGAGAACTCAACCGTCCAAGTTCCATTGGGATCTTCCCTCCTATATGATTTGAAGAAAGATCAAGAACTTGTAGTTTAGATGAGTTTCCAATCTCCGGTGGTATGCTCCCAGTAATATTATTCACCGAAAAATCCAAAGTGCCTAATTGTGGGAACCTACCCCAGTCAGATGAGATTTGACCGTGAAAATTATTGTGGCTGAGATCTAAGAATGATAATGTTGGATAAGTGCCAACAAAAGCTTCCGAAATGTTTCCAGAGAGATTGTTTTGGTTCATACGTACTCTGACTAGGTTTGTGAGATTTTTGAAATTTTTGGGAATTGGACCTCGAAAATAGTTAAATCCTAGGAGTAAATATACCAACTCCACAAGATTTCCTATTGCTTGAGGAATGGAACCAGAAAGCTCGTTGCGATAGAGATATAGATGTCTTAAATTCCTCAGATTGCCAATTGAAGAAGGAATAACACCGGTTAGATTGTTCATGCTCAATTCTAGATTAAATAGACATTTCAAATTTCCTATTTCTTTTGGAATTGAACCTGAAAGCTGATTACTATAGAGGTATAAAATACTTAAATTGTTCGAATTTCCAATTGAAGAAGGAATAACACCATTTAGACGATTTATGCTCAAATCTAGATTAGAAAGTGACCTCAAATTTCCTATTTCTTTCGGAATGGAACCAGAAAGCTCATTACTATAAAGGAATAAAGATCTTAAATTGCTCACATTTCCAATTGAGGAAGGAATAGCACCACTAAGATGATTCATACTCATATCTAGATTAGAAAGACACTTCAACTTTCCTAAAATTGAAGGAATAAAACCCGAAAGTGAATTATTAAAAAGATTAGGGTAACTAAGTTGGTTAAGTTACCCAAAGAAAAAGGGACTGAACCAATAAGTTGGTTTAAACTCAAGTCAAGAGTAGAAAGAGATATCAAATTTCCTATAACTGGAGGGATATAGCCAGAGAGAGAATTATTATAAAGAGACAAAAGACTCTGTTTGCTCAAATTGCCCAAGGATTGAGGTATTGAACCATTTAAACAGTTAGAGTACAAAGAAAGCTCACTAAGAAAACTTAACTGACCTATTTCTGGTGGTATCTTCCCGGACAACTTATTAGCTGATAAATCAAGGTATTGGAGCTTGAAGAGTTGACTGATTTGAGGTGGGATGATACCGAAGAGCTCATTATTAAACAAATTAAGAAAAAGAAGATCAGGAAATGATGAGAATGAGAATTCATCGAGAGTACCATTTAGACTTGTAGTTGTCAGGTTAATACCAACGACTCTTTCGTCATGGTTGCAATAAATTCCTGACCAAGCACACAGGTTTTTTTTGGTGGCATTAACTGGAGAAAGAGTCCACGAAGGTAAGAGAGAACGGCTATGGATTTGAAGACTTGTTTTCCATTTGAGAAGGGCACGGGCTTCTTCTGTAGAATCAGAAGAAACAGGAAGTGAAAAATCTGAAACAAGAAGCAGGATGAGGGAAAAAACTATTATATGGGTTGACGAGTCCATTGCTGGGTTGAGTATGGAAGGCTAACAATTGATGTAGAAAAGAAGCAGACCGAGGGCCAAATTTATATCCAATGAGTGAATCAGCATGAGAGCATAAAGTCAATTGATCAACATTTTCTACCCATTTTCTCCCGCATATAATGTCAATATATGACAATAATTTATTGAAAAATTATATGGTAAAGAGTGAAGAACGGCATGAGAAAAAAACTCTCGAATAAGTGTCTATTCATCACGTGGAAGATAGACGTTACAATCACAGCTGTCCATCAAAGAGGAAAATGCTATTGAAATAATAATTATGTTATTGAAATAATTAGGGGTGGGCACGGTTCGGTTCGGTTCGGTTCGAAATTAAGTAGAACCGATTTAAATCGATTATTTTATAAAAAGAACCGAATAAGAACCGAACTCAATAAGAACTGAACTCAAACGGTTCTTTTCGGATCGGTTTGGTTCGGTTCGGTTTTTTCGGTTCTGGGCTTATTAGGCCTATTTTGAATTTTTAAATTTTTAGTTCATTGGGCCTCATGAATGTAATAATTTTTTTCAACAATTAATTTATCCTAATTTTATTACAAATATTAACAATAAATACAAAATATTCAAAACATATTTTATCACTAATATCTTACTAACTATTAATAAGATACTCCCAAAATATGAAATATTAAAATTTCAAAATACATAACCAAACTCCAATACTCCATCTATATAAACATAATCATAATGTTATAAAGAGAAATAACACATGTTTGATTTGAATAAAATTATTAACACATGTTTGATTTGAATAAAATCAAAAAATAATTCGGTTTTTCGGTTTGGTTTTTCGGTTCAGCTAAGTGAACCGAATACCGAACCGACATTTCGGTTTTTTTTACAAACGGTATATTTTGATTTTTTTAAAAAATAAAAGCCGAACCGAATTAGAAAAAACCGTTGGTTCGGTTCGGTTTTTTTAAGACTATGATTTTTTTGCCCACCCCTAGAAATAATCAGTTAAGTTTACACATTTGGATGACTTTGCTTATATTGAAAATTGCAGTGCCCTTAGCTTGAATATTTTTTCCCCTATTCCAAGGCAACAATAATACAGTGGCAGGAAGAATGATCGTTTAACACGCCATTGACTCAGGAAATTTTCTTAGTAAAATAAATGAATTAATACAGTAATAGGCTTAGCCTTTTTTGTTGAATGATTAGAGTGAACTTTTATTAATTTTATAATTTTAAATTTTATGACTTTTATCTAAACAGGAAAAGGTCTGAACGAGCGATAAATACTACATCAAAAATAAATGTCTCTATTATATATACTTATTTTCTAAACTATAAAACACAATCTCTCTATTCGTTTTGACTTATAAAAATATAAATATCAAATAACCATGTTTAAGGTATTTTTTATTTTTACAATAAATAAAATATAAATATAAATATCAAATAATCATGTTTAAGGTATTTTTTATTTTTACAATAAATAAAATATCACTTGTATTTAAATATTAAAAAAATATCATTCAAATATCTATTTTTAGACTTCAATTGTCAATCATAAACTTATTCAGACTTTAGCCAAAAAAATAAACTCTTATCAAAATTTCTCATCACGTCCATTTTAATGAGGCTTTTCTTATGCAATGTAATTGTTGAAGTTGAATACTTAGCCATTTATTTTAAAAGGATCAGATGGGCTAAGAGATTTCATTCATTGATAATTTTTTAATATAGAAAACTTTTTTTTCCATATTATACCATAATAATTCGATATGCATTAGCATAACTTGCGTTGGAATCAACCCTATACCCTAAACTCTCTTTCTCACGACATTTTTCATAGTCATAGCATAATCTTTAGAGAATTAGACCAATTAAATGCATGCATGTCTGAGATTTAATTTAATCCGGTTTGGTAGTGAGGTAATGTGGCCTCTAAATGGATTAAAAACTACATCTATCAAAGAAAAGTTCATAGATAATTAGAAAAGATGATTGGTAAAAACAATTACTAGTTCGTATATACATTTTTGTTTAGAAACATAGATGAAATAAAAAAAAAAAAAAAACACATCTAAAGAGACTAAAGGCTGATTAAAAGCCAACAAAATAATGAACTATCATACCTTGCAGAATTATATTATTAATTAATTATTTTTTCTCTAACACCCACAGTGTCATAATTTTATTTGTTAATTTTATTTTTTTTAAATATCAGCACTCACAGGCCCCAACAGCTAGGCTGCGGCAACCCATCGGCTGGGCATAACAAAAGCAATCGTGCCCGGCGCCCTTAATTAATTAGTGGTACATATCTTGTATTATACGTTGAAGGCGCTGGGTATCAAGCGCTTGTCCAACCTGGAGCGCTACGGAAAGTTCACGAAAAGAAGAATCCATATTCCGAAGCCTTTTTTCGTATTTCCTCTTCTTGTACAAGTTCCAGCGACGGATGCTTGAGCACTTTGAAACCAGAGCTTCCGCTTTCTTCAGCCGTTGAAGAAACAAACGAATGATATCTTCTCTTTTATCAGAGTCCTCCAGCTCTCGATTTAACCTATCCATTTCTTTGATCAAAGGACTTAACAGGTTGATGGTGTTTTCAAGGCTATTTAGGGCGTCTCTGAAGTTGCTGCACCTTGACTTTGATTCTTTAATCGCCACCATCATCTCTTGAAGCGCAGCACCTAGCATGGCCCCTGCTAAGAGACCTCCCACTGCCGTTGCCGTCATCGTAACCGGTTCTCGCATTGTCCGCCGTCAGCTATATATCTATATCTATATCTATATCTATATATATATATATATATATATATATGATCTGGTCTGTTAGCTTTCACAAATATTAATACAAAACAATAAGGCAAGAAATCAAGTTGATACATGTACAATTGCAACAAATTCTTTATATAGCAAATTAACTTAGTCTTCAAAGATAACAAGTTGACTGAAGAATGGACCTATGTCAGTCAACCCTTTTTGATAATATTTAACTTGATCATCAGTTTCAGTTAACAATTAACTATTAGTAAAAAATATAATACCAGGTCGTCTAGAGCTTCTGGTCTATTTGATTTGATCATTGCATGTTCTTGGAAATTAGTTTCCCCTTCCAATTGGATCATGACTAGTTATGACTTGTTATTAATTATTACCTCCGCAAGGATACACGCATCAACGTTGTGAAAAAGAAAATTAACTACAGTACAAACCTCTCCTTTTTTAGTTTTTTACCCCTCCAAAATTAACTAAAGTACAAACCTCTCCTTTTTTATTTTCTTTTCCCCTCCAAATAGGTAGGTAATCGGACCAAGTCAAATTAATGAATTAAACTCTTTAAAACCACTTGGTCAAGCAAAAATTAATTACTTCTAATGTTTTTGGAAAATAACTAAAAAGACTAATTAATTGATGAAAATATATATACCCATGTCATTATCCTAGTCGTTTGTGTTCCCAATTTTATGTTCATTTTTGTATGTCAATTATTGAGCAAACTCATATTTAGAAACTAAAGAGTTTTGTAATATTCTCAGTTGATGCAGAATATTTTTTCTATTAACACTAATTTTTTTGTTTGAAATTCTAGAAACCACCCTTCAGGTTTCTCATTTTGAATCTTATCCATTTACGAAAAGAAAAAGAAATCATCATCATCATCATCTAGAATCATAAGTTCCTTCACGATTTTCCTAGGATTGAGGAGCCTGTAGAATATCCCTTTTCATTGATGAATTTGACCTGAAGAGACTTTAGTGACTAAGACCTTAGAATATCTAATTAAAGTCGAAATGTAAATTTCACCTGATGAATCTGGGAAGGTTTCTCAATTTATTTTATGTCGCCGTCGTGTACAAGTAGCAATCTTTTGTTTTCCACACGGAAGTTGAAGTAGCAATTTTATGTCGCCGTCGTGCACTGTTGAAACGTCAGCCCACCAAAGCTTATTTTTCCACACGGTTTTTCTTGACAAATTGGACGTTGGTGGCACAAATATTTGACAGGTTGTTGACATGCATGCATGAAGATTTTGTTGCCCACTAAAATTGATTATTCATTCTAAATTCAATTTGTCAATTTGGCAAGTTGTAGCCAAATTGAATCAATCTACAATTAAAAAATATTGAAGATATATTTACATATAGAGTTAATGGATATTCAATTAATGGTGTGTTTACTTTATGAAATAGGGAATGAGAATAAATGAATGAGAATGAAACTTATGTTTACATGGCAAAATGTAATTTGAGAATGAGAATAAAATGTATGGGTTCCACACAATTTGGGAATAAGAAATGAGAATCTCATTCCCATGGGGGATTGAGAATGACAATGAGGGAATGAAAATGGAATATATGTTTACTGTTGTATCATTTAATTTTTACATATTTCCCAAATTACCTTCATTCAAATCACAGTTAATTTTATTATTTTAAATGCCATTAATAATAATAATAATTATTATTATTATTAAATTTTATTAACTTTATTATTTTAGTTATTATTAATTATTTTTATTATTATTATTATCATTATTAACAATAAAAATAATGATAAAAATAATAATTAACAAAAATAATTAATTTATCATTATTAAAAATATTATCATTATTGTTGTTATTATTATTATTTTTATTATAATTTCTGAATTCAAAGAAAAATTTCTGAATTCAAAGCCCAAATAGAAAAAGAAATATGTGCTGATTTACCATATGCTTTTTAGAACCGAAAACAACATCTAGTAGATTTGCCTTATGAAAATTCCTTTGATGAAAAACAAATACCTACTAAAGCCCGTCCTATCTAAATGAACATGGATTTGGAAAGATATTGTAAAAATGAAATCAAAGACTTGGAGTCCAAAGGACTCATCGTAAAATCTAGATCTCCATGGTCTTGTGCCACTTTCTACGTCAATAAAAACTCTGAAATAGAAAGAGGTACACCCAGACTTGTAATAAATTACAAACCTTTGAATAAAGCATTAAAATGGATTAGGTATCCCATACCTAATAAAAAAGATCTACTCCAAAAACTTCACTCTGCTTTCATATTTTCCAAATTTGATATGAAATCTGGTTTTTGGCAGATTCAAATCTATCCTAAAGACCGTTATAAAACTGCTTTTACTGTTTCTTTTGGACAGTATGAATGGACTGTTATGCCATTCGGATTAAAGAATGCACCTTCAGAATTTCAGAGAATTATGAATGACATATAGTGTAATATAGATTAGAGACTTTGTGTTTAAAGACTAGTGTTTTGGTTGAATTTTGTTTGTGTGGTGAGTGTTTACCTCTGGGTGCCTAGGTAGCTTTTGGTCGTAAGTCCCGATTTGGTTGAAGGGCAGTAAAACCAATTCTTAGCCTTGGATTGTAGCCATACCTACAGGACTAAAACTAGAATATAGGTTTTTATCCATGGATTCTCTACTCCGTAGAGCATCTTCTTTTTCTAGCTCTTCTTCTGGGAAGACTAGCGATTCAAAGAATGTTGTGAATTCAGAAGAATTCGTAATTGAAGACTTTAATAAAGTAATTGAAGACTTTAATAAAGCAATTGATAATTGGGAATTACTAAAGATTTCTAAATAAATGATTTACAAAACAAAAAAGCTTGATTTTTTAAAGAATGATTATGTCATAAAAACTGAGGAAAGAGACATAACCCTTTCAAAGCCATTTGAAACGATTCACTTGTTCTCAAAACAATCTTTAAATAAACTTAAAGAAAAGAACTTTAATTATGTTCACATCGGCTTAATACAAGTCGGTATAAAACCGTTAACTAAAGAAGGATTAAATACCTCCATCTTAGCCATACTAAGAGATGGACGATTCATCTCTTTTGATGATTTCTTACTAAGTAGTATAGAATCGAGTCTGTGCAAAGGCCCTATCTCGTTCGACTGTTATCCGAATATAACAGTCTCCTTAAAAGACAAAAATATTCTAAAAAGCAGGATTTTACAAATCAAGACCCATAATTATCATATGATTGAGGGATCTGTCCCAGTAGCCTTAATTTTTAAAATCTCTTACAAAGCCATGATTTCTGCGCTCAGTACGCACAATAAGTCCATAAAGAGAGAGACTCTCTCTACAGACTGATTTGTCCAAAGCCAACACTGTCATCCAAACCCATCCAATGGAAAGATGTCAATCTCCAGACGAATGAATTCTGAAGGAGCCACTGAACTAGTGATTCCCAAAACAACTTGAGCCAAATACAGAGTTACAAAATGTGACTCAGTATTCAGATGGTAAAGTCAAATTATCTTTTAGGAGATCTACATCTTCTAGATTCTCCGACAAAGATTCGTGCTCAAGTATTCCTTCATTAGAAAGGAAATTTTCAAAAATCCCCTCCGTTATAAATCTCCTTTTCCAACCAGTAAAGAGTCAACCTAGGTTTTCTACTTCAGATATACCTAGTTCTTCTATTCACTCTGTTGACTATACCACTAGTGTTCCACACCCAATCTACACTAGTAGTTAGCATGAACAAAGACAGGAAGAGAAAGAACCTTCTCCTCCAACTTTTCTTACATTTTCTACTATCACAGAAAACGTAATTGGTGTCATTGAAATGAATTTTGAATTGGGTAAAACCCTTCTTCATAACGATTTTTATTCTAACACTAATAAAGAAAAAAGACTTTGGTTTTTCAAACATTTCTTAAACCAAAGAAAAGAAATCCAACAAGTCTATTATGAATTTGTAAATCTGCATAAAGTTCATATTTTATTTTTTGATTGGTTTGAAATGTATGCTTCAGATAACCAAATTGCATATCCTTTTAAAGAATCAAATCCCATTACTGTTAGAAAGAAAATCACTGAGTGGAATCTTTCCGATAGTGATAGAACGATAGAATATGAACATCTTCCACTTAGGAGCTTAACCATTGATCATGGTGAACCTCCTGTCCACATTAGAGCCTCACCTTATAAAATCCATAAACCTAAAGATCCAGATACAGATTTAGATAACATTATTCAACAAAATAATTTCTGTAATGCTAATCTAAATACTATAGGAAAACAATTGACTAGGATAGAAAACCAATTCCAAAAGTCAACCATAGCTGTATCCCCAGTTACAACTGTTTCTCCTGTTCTATCAAAATCGGATTCTGACAAAAAGCTTAAAGAACCTATTTTCAAACCTTTTCAAGTTTCGAAAACTAATCAAAAGCTTGTCTAAGAGTCAAAATCAGATTTTGCTAAAGCCATTAGAGAACAACTAGACAGGATAGAAGCTTCTTCTTCTTCGTCTAGTAAAATCCAAATTGCTCCAGATAGTGCCCAATCTAGCAAGATTGGTGTACTAGAACAAGACAATATGTCTATAGCCTCTTCTGACATAGAAGCCTTTAAAGAAGAACATGTTCCTAAAGCCAACAAAATCCATTGGGAGTTAGCCCTACCTACTGCCAAGTTTCCACCTGATCTAGCCATAGACAATAGACCTAGTGCATTAAACCAATCCCGATTTAATGCATCTTCAGTCTATGAGTGAAATATTGATGGTATGTCTGAATATAACATCCTAGGATTGTTGCAACAGATGACCATGACAGCCAATGCTTATAAAACCCAGTCGGGAACTTCTGACAAAGCCATTGCAGAAATTCTCATCACTGGTTTTACTGGTCAACTCAAAGGTTGGTGGGATCATCTTTTTACCAAACAGCAACAATTAGACATCCTTCATGGTATTCAAACAGATGAAAATGGAGCCCCCATCTGTGATGAATTCAATAGTCCAATTGAGGATGCAGTTGCAACCTTAATTTTGACTATTTTCCTTCATTTCATAGGTGATCCTTCTCACCTTAGGGATAAAAATGCTGAGCTACTACATAACTTGAGATGTAGGAAGCTTAGTGATTTTCAGAGCTATAAAACCACTTTTTTCACCAGACTTTTCCTCCGAGATGATGCTAACCATATCACTTGGAAAGAGAAATTCCTTGCTGGTTTACCCATTCTCTTAGGAGAAAAGGTTAGGAATTCCATTAAAACCCTGCATGACAATCGTATTCCTTATGATGAGCTCACCTATGGTGAACTTGTTAGCTTCATCAATAAGGAAGGTTTAAAGATTTGTCAAGACTTGAAATTACAGAAATGACTAAAATGGGAGCTTAGAAAATCTAAGCAGGAATTAGGCAGTTTCTGTAAGCAATTCAATTATGATCCCTTCAAAGCTCCACCTCTAAAGATGTAAT
>NW_006262339.1:37566428-37572435 GCF_000493195.1 Citrus x clementina | reverse complement strand
TTAAGGAACGTAACTTTTTTAAAAAAAAAGGATTTCAAAGCCAAAATAAAAAACGCCATTCAATTACAAAGAAGCCACATGCTTCAAATGTGGAAAGAAAGGCCATACTGCAAAATTTTACAGAAGGAATAGAAAGCTCCATGAGCTTGGCCTTGGAGATGAAAATACTCTCTAAAGTAGCCCCTTTGCTTGTAGAGTCTTCTGACTCTGAGTCTTTCATGACTGGAGATAGTGAGCCTTTACAGATTGATGAGTTAAATGACTCAGACACATCTGTATCAAGTGATTCTGACACGGGTTCAGAATCCTATTTAAAGAAAATCAATGTGTTGACTAAAGATCAAGAAACTTTCCTTGAATTAGTAAAACACATTTCTGATCCTACCCTCCAAAGAGAATACCTTGATAAGCTTCTAAAAACTTTAGAAGTCAGTAATAAAGCAGAAACCTCTAAAGCCCCGTTGATTAAAAAGAGTGCTTATGATCTCACTGAAATCCTTGATAAAAAGAAAACAAAGAAAACAACCCCTAATATCCAGGATCTTCAAAAAGAGATAAAAGAAATTAAACTTGAGATAAAAGACTTAAAAGAAAAACAAAAGAATGATTCTGAAACTATTCAACTCCTTTTACAAAAATAATTACAGGATAATTCTGATAAAGAATCTGATGATGGTGATAATGAAGAACAAAGACTAGACAACATTGAATCTATACCCAATGATTTTCTATTTGTTTTAAAGCAAATCACCACAAGAAAATATTTAATCAAAATTACTTTGATTTTTTCCAAAGATTTTGAAATTGACACCATTGCCCTCTTTGACACTGGTGCTGATTTAAACTGCATCAAAGAAGATATTGTCCCCAAAAGATTTCATAAAAAAACAAATGAAAGACTTTCTACCACCAATAATTCAAAGCTCAAAGACAAATCTAAAGTTGACACCTCTATTCATAGCAATGGTTTTGAATTCAGGACTTCTTTTATTCTTACAAATGACATACATCATACTGTCATTTTAGGAACCCCTTTTATAAATTGCATTACTCCCTATACTGTCAACTATGATAGTATATCTTTTAAAGCAAAATCCAAAAAACTTATTTTTTCTTTTATTGAAAAACCCAAGATGAGAAATTTGAATATTGTTAAAGCATGTTCTGTTTATCAGAACCAAATCAATACCCTTCTCAAATCCAAACAAAATGACCTAATTTGTTTAAAGAAAGATTTGAATTTACAAAGAATTGAAAGTCAATTACAAAATGAATTTATTCAAAGAAAAATTTCTGAATTCAAAGCCCAAATCAAAAAAGAAATATGTGCTGATTTACCATCTGCTTTTTGGAACCGAAAATAACATCTAGTAGATTTGCCTTATGAAAATTCCTTTGATGAAAAACAAATACCTACTAAAGCCCGTCCTATCCAAATGAACATGGATTTGGAAAGATATTGTAAAAATGAAATCAAAGACTTGGAGTCCAAAGGACTCATCGTAAAATCTAGATCTCCATGGTCTTGTGTCGCTTTCTACGTCAATAAAAACTCTGAAATAGAAAGAGGTACACCCAGACTTGTAATAAATTACAAACCTTTGAATAAAGCATTAAAATGGATTAGGTATCCCATACCTAATAAAAAAGATCTACTCTAAAAACTTCACTCTGCTTTCATATTTTTAAAATTTGATATGAAATCTGGTTTTTGGCAGATTTAAATTCATCCTAAAGACCGTTATAAAACTTCTTTTACTGTTCCTTTCGAACAGTATGAATGGACTGTTATGCCATTCGGAATAAAGAATGCACCTTCAGAATTTCAGAGAATTATGAATGACATATATAACCCTTTCTCTGAATTTTGTATTATTTACATTGATGATGTGTTGATCTTTTCTCAGACCATTGATCAACATTTTAAACATTTAAAAACTTTTTACCTTGCCACTAGAAAAGTTGGTTGAGCCATTTCTAGTTCTAAAGTTTCTTTGTTTCAAACAAAGATCAGGTTTCTTGGTCATTACATTTCCAAAGGAACCATTACCCCTATTGAGCGTTCTCTTGTCTTTGCTGACAAGTTTCCTGATAAAATCCTAGATAAAAATCAATTACAGAGATTTCTAGGAAGTTTAAATTATGTTCTTGATTTCTGTCTAAACATTAACAGGATTTCAAAACCTTTGCATGATAGATTAAAGAAAAATCCTGCTGTATGGACTGATGAATATACTAAAGTTGTTAAAATCATAAAAAATTCTGTTAAAGATATTCCATGTTTATTTCTTGCTAATCCTGCATTGCCTAAAATTGTTAAAACATATGCATCAGATTTAGGTTACGGAGGAATATTAAAGCAAGTAGATAACAATAAAGAACAAATAGTACAGTATGTTTCTGCCCATTGGAATGAATGCCAAAGAAATTACTCTACTATTAAAAAAAAAATTCTTTCTATTGTTTTATGCATTTCCAAATTTCAAAGTGACTTGTTAAATCAAAAAATTTTACTTAGAATTGATTGCAAAGCTGCAAAACATGTTTTAGAAAAAGATGTTCAGAACATTGCATCAAAACAGATTTTTGCACGATGGCAAGCCATTTTAAGTATTTTTTATTTTGATATTGAATTCATTAAAGGCGATACAAATTCTATCCCTGATTTTCTAACCAGGGAATTTCTCCAAAACAGATAATGCCGCCAAAAAAGAAAGACAAAGGCAAAGCCATTCTTAAAGATTCTACTCCGCAGATTCCCTCTAAAGAAACCCAGACAACCCCTCCTAAAGAAATATTAATTTCTTCTGCCATGCCTATCAAATCATGGATAGAAATGGTTGAAGAACAAGAAGCTCAATCTAAAGCCATCACCTCTGAAGAACAGGTAACAAAATGGATAAATTCCATTACAAAGTCCCCTGTGCTTATGCTCGCTTTACAAAACATTTCACAAAATATAGCTCTTTCTCAAGTTCCAGAGAAAGAAAAAACTATTTCTAAAACAATTTCAAAGCCCTCTTCTTCTAAAGAAATTATTTCCTGTGAAAGCTCTTTTTCACAAATTATTGTATCACAATTAAAGCTTTCACAAAAATCTTCGGATTGGATTAATAAAACCGATCATCAAAATATTTTATCTATGGAAGATTGATTTTATCACTCCGATCCATTTCAAGCAATTACAAAGATTTTCCCGAAAGGCTGATTTTTCAAACCATGGGATTTGTCAAAACCCCAGTCTTTCTATCAAAGCATTATTGAGTTCACTGAGTCTGTCAAGTTCAAACACTTCTTCCTTAGTGAAGCTCATTCTGAGCCAGCATATTCCACGGCTACTATTTTAAAGGTCTTGAGCCCAAAACAGTGGGGTGATGAACTTCACAAACTAAAAACTTTTCCCGCCAATTTCCAACAAAGATTAAAACACTGTTTATTTTTCTCTTACTAGGACTATCAACAGGCCTGGTTTAATACGTTCTTTATCCAAAACCCAAAAAAGACCCATTCATGGTTATTTTTCTTCAATTCAAAAATAATCGTTCAAAGCCTTCCAAATTGATTCCAACAATGGTGGAACTATTTTGGGCCAAGCCCAGAAATTTTAACCCCTAACGCCATAAAATGTTTAAACCTTTTTAAAGCCCATTATGTTCCTTCAGAGTCCGATAAGAGGTTTCCTCATTTTCTCTGTTTCTGTACAAATTTCTTTCTTCCCTGAGTCTGGATGTGGAATCTAAATTACCATACCCAAGATTCCCAACTTATTTTACAAAGAACCTTTAAAGTCAAATGGTGGTCTAAGTTTGATGAACAATCAAAACTTTCAGAAGCCACAATTCGAGCTTGGCTCTCTTCAAAAGGCCTCCTCGCCCCAAAAATAGAAGATGTTAAAGCCCAAAGCACATTCCTCGCCCAAAGATCTAAGGCCCAATCTCTATTGGCCAGTGCAAAGACAGAAGAGGAATATTTTAAAGTGATGCAGCAGCTCCTTGCTTCAAGATCTGAGCCGTTCATTGCCACTACTTCATCAGAAGAAGAGGACGAAGAGGAGTCGTTCATTTCCCTTGGAGATGATAATGAATATGATTGCTTCGGCATTTTCTCCCCTATAAAGCCTTGTAAATAATTTGTTGTATTAGTATTGAAAAAGAAAAAAAGCGTAATTTTCTTTTATCTCTGTAATCATTTCCCTTGTAATATATTCTTCATTTTGTCGTTTTGAGAATTTGTCTTCCTTTACTCACTACCCTTCACGGGAAAAACTGTGAAGAAAATTCTCTTTATTTTGTCGTTTTTGAGATTTTGTCTTCCTCTACTCACTACCCTTTTGGGAAAAATTGTGAAGACATTTCTCTTTAAAGTCAAAAAGCCCATCTACTATCTCCGCGTTAAGACATTTTGCCATATTAAAGGATCCACTCACGTGAAGATTGTCTAAAGTCTAAAAGCAGAAGATGCCCTCAATGATGTTGTCTCCCACGTTGCTTTTGCTGGCCCCTTTCTCCACCAACGCATGTGAAGACTAGTTGTAGCATTTGCTTTTGTAAAGTAATTTTTGTATATAAGAAGTGGATGAAAACTAAGACTCATCACTTCTTTTGAATCAATTTTCTTTTCTCTTAACTTTGAGAACTCTCTCTCTCTCTCGGGAAATCTGGATCAAGACATCAAGGAAATATTTCCTGTCTTGTAATTTTCCCTTTCTTAAAAAAGCCTGTAACACATTTGGATTCAAGCGATCAATGTAAGCATTTCGTTTAATTTTATTTTAAAGCTTTGATTGCATGATTTAAATTTACAAAGCATAATATAAACTGTTACGTTCTTCCAAGGTATAGAGACTTGATCTCTCCCCTTGGTCGTATTTCTCTTCCCCCTCCATTCAATCAGAATACTATTTCTGGGATCCAAATCTAGTATTATCTATGAGCCTCTAGAATATTTTGTTGCTAGGCTTGCTTAAAGAATAAAAATTTTAAAAAGAATTTGGTATATAGGCTGGAAACCAGAACGTGCGAGATATTGATCTGTTCTAAGTCAGATCTGGTCTCAAAGGGATATTAAGTTCTGCATCGATTTGGTAAAACAACGCCACGTATCACATTCTGCTTTATTAAAAAGATTTAATTTGTAATTCTTTTGAAAACACATCCATCCTTCAATCCTATTATTATTATTATTATTAATAAAAATAATACTAACAATAATTAATAACAATTAAAATAATAAAGTTAATAAAATTTAATAATAATGATAATAATAATGTAATTTTCATTATCTAGATATAAAAATGATATTAATTAAAAATAATAATAAATGTTAATAATGATAATATTAATAAAAATAAAAATAACAATAATTAATAGTAACTAAAATAATTAAGTTAATAAAATTTAATAATAATAATAAATGTTAATAATGATGATATTAATAAAAATAATATTAACAGTAATTAATAATAACTAAAAACAATAAGTTAATAAAATATAATAATAATAATATTATTATTAATAATAAATGTTAATAATGATAATATTAATAAAAAAATAATTAATAATAACTAAAATAATAGAGTTAACAAAATTTAATAATAATGATAATAAATGTTAATAATGATAATATTAATAAAAGTAATATTATCAATAATTAATCATAACTAAAATAATAAAGTTAATAAAATTTAATAATAATAATAAATGTTAATAATGATAATATTAATAAAAATAATAATAACAATAATTAATAATAACTAAAATAATAAAGTTAATAAAATTTAATAATAATAATAATAATAAATATTAATAATGATAATATTATTTTTAATAAAAATAATAATAGTAATAATAACAACAATAATGATAATATTAATAATAATAATAAATTAATTATTTTTTATTAATTATTAATACTATGGGTATTTTGATAAATTGATTCTCATTCTCATTCCTCATTCCCATTTATTTTGCTAAGTAAATACATCAATGACATTCCAGCACATTCACAT
>NW_006262339.1:37473466-37566314 GCF_000493195.1 Citrus x clementina | reverse complement strand
TTCTACATATTAGAATTTTAATAATTTTCCAACAATCTTCTAAGAACAGATCGTTAAGCTCCAACAATTTATTAGAAAATATATCTATAGTTAGTTTTTCCTAATATCTCAATATTAATAATATTTTAAAATATATCTCAACATTACTAATATTTTAAAATATTAAAATTTGATGAAGATGGGATGATTATACTCTAATATTTAAGAAAATCAATATAAGAAAATCAAGAATTTGTTTTTCAAAAATCAAGATTATGTGGGTATAAGAAAATCAAGATTATGTGAACAGAAATTTTTGAAAAGAAAGTTATTATCCTAACTACGCATAAGGAAAATGTGATATTTGTGACATAGAGTTCCCTCAAACTTTGTGATCGACGAATAAAAATTTAAAACATATGAATAAACAATCGGTCAAAAATAATTAACCGCGTTTTCAAATGTCAGTAGCCCTATCGAACAAAACTATATTAATAATAGCACTGATGTTTGCCCCGGGTCAAACCCCGAAAGATCTCTAAAACGACGTCGTTTCATCTATTATTTTGTTTTTGTTTTCATTCTCAGTAAAACGACGCCGTTTTTCAAAAGGCAAAATTCTCACGCTTAAGGCAAAAGCAATGCCAGAAGTCCAGAACCCATCTGCTTTCTCTTCTTCTTCGTTTCACCACACTAGTATTTTGAGTACAATTCTTACACAATTCACTTCTCCCAAATCCCAGTTGCCAACACAAACAAACTGCTTGCTTCACTTCAAAAAACTTGTTGTAACCAACAACTTGCTTCTGCTGCTGCGGCTGTTGTCATTGCTGCAGTGGTCTTGAGTCCGCAGATTCAAAAGAAGCAAGTCCAATGGATAGCTCTAAGTCGAGAAATTTTTGATAATGGGTGCTGCTATGCATTATAGGTGGCAAAAATACCCACCCGGTTCGGACCCGGACCGTACCTGGGCGTTGTGGGCCGGGTATTACTCGGCCCGGGTATTACTCGGCCCGGGTATGAAGCCGGGTCGGTCTTGGGCATTACTTGATAAACCCGGAACCCAGATTTTATTAAAAAAATATTATAAAATATATATTATTTTAAATATTTATATTTATTTGACTCATTTATTATACATATATAAAATTTTAAACACTTAAAGTTTATATTTTCATGTCAAATTTTATTGAAATAAAATTAAAACTTATAAAATTACCAAAAAAATAAAAAATATATACACATATAATTTTACAGAGTCACAGATGACAAGTTTCCTCTTTGTTTAGTCCAGCTGAAACAAGTAATTAATTATTCTTCTTCTCTCTTTTTTCTTGATAATGGGTGAGCTGGTGAAGGATTATTTCTTCATTATTATTATTTCTATGCATTATTTCACCAACTGATGTAGGATGTTATTTTAAGATTTTATATTATAGTCAATTATGGTAGGTGTCTTATTCTTTTATTTCTAGTACAATTGTGATTTCAGTTTCTATTGTTAAGTTAACTTATGGAAGCAGGTTTCCTCTATTATAATTAGAGAGGTCATGTTAGTGTTTTCATAATTTTAGATTCAATTATTCAGTAAAACCACTTTTTGCAATTCCCTTAGGGATTATCTATCAAAGTATCTCTTATAAAATGCATAATGCTTATTAAAAATCTCATTAAGTTGTTTGAGTTAGAACGAGATCTGATCATACTTGTGATTACTGCGTAAGCTACTTGCGTTGGCTTAGTCTGGTAGTAGAACGATATCTAGTGTCTCCTACTTTAGCAATTTTGCTTCTACCATGCCCCTCCATCAGTTGGTATCATATCAAAGCAGTTTCTGTGCAAAATAGCATAGCTTTCCTGGATTCCTATATCCATCCATACTAAACCACGACTGCAGAAAAAAAAAAAAACCGAAAATCCCAAAATTTTGAAACCCTACTAGTGTGTTATGGGTTGTCAATGTGCAAATATACACAACAAGTAATATAATGATGAGTATCAAGATCGTCTCCACATAGATTGATGTCATAGAAATTGCTATAGCAATCTTAACAGTGCAATTTTAATAAATTAAATAAAACAAAATAAATGATGAGATGAGAAATCTATTGAAATTAACAATACAATAAATAGAATGCAATAAAGAAAATCTAAAGTCAAACACAAAGATATACTCAATGGTAAAGGGGTAGTTGGGTTCTAAACTCATTTACTGGTTATTGACTATCTTTCAATTGAGGCACAGTTGCTACAACATCTACTGCAGCATTGGACAAAATATTTAATGCATCATTAGTTGTCGCATTTTGGAAATCTCATATCTATATGCAGTCTAATAGTGACTAGTTGTTAAACTAACATCATATATAACATTACAACGTTTTAAACTTTATTTGCCCTACAGGGTGAATCCCTATGCTAGTTCTTCACTAATGTTAGATTAAACATGACCCTATTCAAATCAAGATTAACTCAATTTGGTAAGCCCAATCTAAAACGATGTTTTGTCTTAATTTATTCCACTAAGTCAGACCTTTTTTAGGCTCTTTCTTTACTAGTATCCACTAAATAAGTAGTAAATGTAGATACTTAAAGTTTAAAAAATGATCTCAAAAACATTATTTCTTTTATATCCTTTGAATGTACATAATAACTAAAATAATTAACTTTATTTTTTTAATTAGTGCAAACATAATATTAATATTAAAATCTCTTAAGAAGACTTATAATATTAAAATATTTTCAACATTAAATTATTACATTTCTTACGCTTATGAAATTTCTTGGCTATCCTCGTGCATTGATTTTTTTCATTTTAATTCAATTATCAATAAAATCCTTTTTTTTATAATTCCCTCTGAGATTATCTATCGAAATCTCTCTTATAGAGTCGTTTGGATTAGAGTATCATCTAATCTTGCTTTACACGTTATAAAAATCTCATTGAGTCGTTTTGGTTAGAACAAAATCTAATCACAGTTCAATTAGAGCGTAACCTAATCGTGTTGGCTTGATCGAGTACTAGAACAATATCTAGTTTTCCAACCCTATCAATTTCGCTTCCGTTACCCTCACTCCATGAAGAATGTAAGGATTATGAAGGGAGAAGAGGAAAGAGTTTAGATTACAAGATTAATGTTGATATTCCATATTTTTATGGTGGAATGCATGCTGAGGAATTGATTGACTGGATATCACAAGTAGAGAGTTTCTTCGAGTATATGGAGGTTCCCCAAGGCAAGCGGATTGAGCTTATGGCGTTTAATTTGTTTTTTATTTTTGGTGTGGGGGGGGGGGGGGGGGGAAGGCAAGAAGTCTTTGCCCAGTGAAACTGTAGATGTCCGGGGAGCAATGCCTCTAGGCGGGAAAAAATTTCAGGTAAAATAAGAGATTTAATTGAAATTTTATTAAATTTTCAGTTTTGTTGTATGATACATGGTTCAGTATTGACCACGTATCCTGTTTTGAATTAGTGCGATTAATAGTTGAATGAATCAATTAACTTCGTAAGTAGTAGTTGAGTTGTAAGGATTTTTTGCTGTTTTGTTAGCATATAACCTACCATTATTTAGTGACATCGTAATTTGTTTATTTTATTTAAAGTTTGTCAAATAACAGAGAAAGAATTGACTTGGTTAAAGACTTATTTGCATTAACTACAGATTAAAAGTTCATCGAATAAGCTCATTCTAATTGCCCACTTTAACTTATCAAAAAAAAAAAATTTTTACCTACTTTTGATTTGGTCCTTAAGATATCAATATCCACACCACAATCCATTATTAATTTACGCCACTTTTTCCTCAATAAGTCAATATTTTAAGTCTTAATTAAAAAATTAATATTAATTGTCTTAATCGAAGTGTTTATACCAGATGTTCTGACTTAAGAACAACCCCACAATATTAAGACTTGAGGCCAGCGTGTTGGTTTTGTATCCTAATTAGTATCTATCAAATTGAACGAATCTTCATCACAAGAAATTTCTTTGTCCTTGATTTGTCAAGTTCGTCTTAAAAGTTTCCTAATTTTCAAACATTATTTAATTATTTCTGACTTTAAAACCAAAGAATTTTCAATAATCAAAATTTATTTAATGTAGTCCTATTAATGTCGCTGTAGACTTTCTCCCTTGACGAAGAGCTTTGATAGATTAGCAACAAGTCAATTAAAAAGAGAAAAGGATACCTATATTATTCCCATAATTTAATTTGCTTAAAAGTAAATGTAGATACTTAAAGTTTAAAAAATGATCTCAAAAACATTATTTCTTTTATATCCTTTGAATGTACATAATAACTAAAATAATTAACTCTATTTTTTTAATTAGGGCAAACATAATATTAATATTAAAATCTCTTAAGAAGACTTATAATATTAAAATAAATTTCAACATTAAATTATTACATTTCTTACACTTCTGAAATTTCTTGGCTACCCTCGTGCATTGATTTTTTTCATTTTAATTGATGTTGGAAAATTGTAGTACCGACGTGACTGTTCGTTCTTTGTAGATTCGTTGAACATAAAGCATTTAATAAGTGGGCTGATTTGACAAAGAAATTAACTACTCACTCATCTTATGATCTGAAGTGGATGATATTTAGGTCCCTCCATTTATCTCATAGACCCTCAATAATCAATTTATTTTAATTTTATTTATCCTTATATGAAATTATTGAAAAGGATAATTACAATTATTGGAAATAGTTTGTTTCTTTAGTATATTAATATGCTCACTATCGTGAATTTACTCTTACGATGCAGGTGTTCCCATCTAAGCTTTGGTTGGTATAATATATTTTTTAATAAAAAGTTAAAAACAAATAAACGATAGTTTCCTGACTTCCTGTGGTCTGTAATTTTTTTTAATTAACATTGTTAAATGAAATCAAAATTAATGGAAATAAATGGGGTGAAATGCGTAGATTTTTATTAATAATTTAAGGGATTTTTAAGTACAAGAATTTAACGTCTTTCGATCGAGCATAGGCATAGCTCTCTACTTAAAATTATATAAAAAATATTTCAAAATATTAGAAAAATTAAGAGAAAAATAACAGAAATCCCAGGAAAGTAATTGATGGGGTGTGAAGGGTTAGTAACAAAAAGAAATTATGTTTTATTTTAATCAATTTTTTTGTCCTTTTATGTAACTTTAACTAAGAATGGAGTTCCACTTCGGCCTTGGCCGAAGTGGTGGGTTGCTGCCCTCACAAGCCTTGTGAGGGCAGCGGTTCTAGCCCCCACAAAAGTATTGTGGGGGCTAAATGTTCTTAATATGTAAAAATCATTCTCCCTTGTGAAATGCGAGTGGAGTATGGACATCCCTCTTCTGTGAGGGGTTATTTGTCTGGGCATGTACTTCACAGAATTCAATGTAATAATGTAAGTCTCAATCATGTATATCTGATTGTAATTATCAGTGTAATATATCTGCTATAATAGCAGTTGTTGTAAATAGTAATCTGATGTTTAATCAGTATTAAAAAAAACTAAGAATGGAGTTACGTGTGTGTGTATATAGATCCAGCTACCTTGTAACAGTTGTAAGGCACCATAACTTTTGTCTTTTTGTGTGTTAAATTTCATTTGACCCTTGCTTTCTTTTTTATTTTTAATTTATTTTTCTCCCTCATTCTTTCCCTCTACTCCATAGGAATATTGCATTCTAATTATTACTATTATTATTATTATTATTATTATTATTATTATTATTATTATTATTATTATTATTATTATTATTATTATTATTATTATTAGTAATAGTAGTAGTAGTAGTAGTAGTAGTAGTAGTAGTAGTAGCAGCTTAATTTTTATTTTAATTAAAATAACCTAATGAATTAAAAAAATATAAATCATAAGTTATTAATGATTAGGTTGTAGGACTACAAAAACAAGCATTGGATTTGAGCTTTAGCCAAATTTTTTGAAAATATTTTTAACATTTTAATTAAATTAAAAAATTAAAACAATTTGGTGGAATTATGATTCCATGATCACGATTGAAGTCTTGACTAGTCCTGAATTTTAATAAGAATAAATTTAATCTCAAATTCCTATTTATTTTTAATCATTTTTTAAAATCATATACCGTATCATTTACCATTTGGTATGAGATTTGGGATTCCGATTGGGATTCGATTATTTCTACTAACTTTAATTGGCAAAAGAGTTTTAAATTAGTTGTTTGAGAATGTTATGTTAATTAACAAAGTTATAATAATCTACAATTGTTATAATGATCTATAATGTATGACTTAGAAATAGTAAAGCTCCTAATATTTAGCTTATTTGGGTGTATAGTCTTATTGAATTAATTCATATCAACATAATTTAATTAGAATCAAAGCATCATAATTATGAACTTTGTTCTTCTCTTCTTTTGCAAATATTAATATGTTAGACATATTTTTATTGTTTTGAATGTTAAACGTTGACTTACCAATATGACATCATAAAAAATAGTAAGAATTTGGAAACTTCACTATAATTTGGGTTGAAACTTAAATTAATAATCTGGAATTGCATTTTGTTATTACGTTGAAGTTCCAACCTCTAGGTACTAAACCAAATTAATGGCTTAGGTTAGTGAAATGAGTAATTGGTTAATGATTCTCTAACTTGAACTGACGATATCTATTATTTCATTCTATGATTATTTTTTTATTCTTTTTTTTAATTACTTCCAGTTTCAGTACATGGTATATGAGATGGATGAGATGAAGAAATTAGAAATGATTTTTAATAATTTTAATTTTATTCAAAAATTAAATTTACTTATTTTTTATTTTTTATTTTTTATTTTTAACAATGAAAATGTTAATGAAATTTCTCCTAATTTTAATTTTCTAATTATTTACAAATTTGAAAAAATTTGGACTTATGCATTAAAAGTTTTAACTCTTTAATTTTTTTGAATTTTCAAAAAAATAAGGACCATAATGTTAATTAACAAAAAAACACATTTTTACTATGGACACTACTTTTCCATGGACAGTGAAGAGCTGAAGTCATAAAAAGATAAAAAGTGTGGTACATTGTAACTATTGCAACGTATGTGAGTCCTATATATATATATATAGGTCTGCCTATATTGTAACATTTGTAACATACAATAACTTTTATCATTTTGTATTTGATTACATTACACTATCTTATATTTTTTGTAAAATTTAATTGCCGCTAAAAGTAACAAACTTTTACATATAAGTCCATTTTTGGAATAAAATGACATTTGAAAAGAATTTTAATTTATTATTATTATTATTAATATCATTATTATTATATAAGATTATTTCTATTAAATTTTATTATTTTTATTTATTTCAATTATTATTATTTATGATTATTACTGTCATTATTATTATTATTAAAATTTATTTCTTTTATTATTTTAATTGTTATTATACTGTAATTAATTCATTAATATTAATATTTATCTTGTTACGATTAAAATTATTGTTATTAAAATATATTAACTTTATTATTTTAATTATTAATAATTATTGTTGTTATTATTATTATTAAAACTTATTAATAATTTTTATTATTTTTATTATTATCATTATTAATATTATTATTTCAGTTAATTTTGTTATTATTATTGTTATTGTTAATTTTTTTAAATTTTTTGTTTTAATTAACATTATTTTCATAATTATTATTTTTAGTTTTATTATTATTGTTGTTTAATTATAATATATACAAATAATTTTAGGGATACAATTAACAAAGGACATTTTAATAACTTATAATAGTTTATTCCAATTATAAAATAAAGTAAATACATCAATGGAAATGTTGTTCATTCCAATTCCAATTCCTATAGCTCAAGTAAATAACTTATTATAATTCAAATTCCTTATTACAATTCTAGCTCATTTCAATTCTTATTTAATAAACGCATTATTAAAATGTGTTTAGAACATAGTATTGTATATTGTTATAATATTGTTCCCATTAATTTATTACTTACCTATGTTTGGAAGTTTTAAAAGTTAGATTGTAGTTAATTATATAATTCACTACAGTGTGCTAACTTTTGTCTTAATTGAAACATTAAATATATTTAAATTATATTTTTATTTTTACTATAATAATTATAATATTAAAAATAAATTATATTATAATATTATTTTATTATATCATATCATATTTATATATTAATAATTAATAAATTTAAATAATGAGAGTAGATCTAGAAATGATAGTAATAATTAATAAATTATGAAATGTTTATGAATTTGTGGAATAAATAAACGAGTATTAAATCATGCATTGTAATTGCCTAATATCAATAATAAAAGTCCTCTTAAATTTCATACTTATTCTTTATTCATATCATTTAACAACTAATCTAATAAATAAAATAATAATAATTATATTATTTCCTGGCATTTCAAAAAATAAGAGGGATTGCAATGAAAAAAACCAAAATAAATACACCCTGCCGTTGGATTTGCTTTTACCATTCTTGCCCTTGGATCCAATGGTTAAATTACAAAATGACAAAAGTAGTGGTATGTTGCAACTGTTGCAACTTAGGCGGCTCCTATATATAGGGTTATTTTTATATACCTCCCCTAAGGTTTCACCTAATTTCAGTTTAACAGAAAGTATCTCCGTATTTTTACATGCCTCCCATGTTGTTAGTATTTCTGTCAGTATAATATCAGTATATAAGGTTACAATTGCAAAAGCGCATTTAAAATTTAAAAAACTTAAAAAGTTAGTTGTAGTGGCATTGGTAAGTGCGAAATACCATTGCATCAGTCCATTTCATTACCCAAAAGAAAACTCTCTTCACGAAAGTGTAAATCTTACGAAAATCTCATCACTCACACAAACATTCACCCCTCAGCAGCTGAAGTGTGAAAACAAGCGAGTCTTATTGAGTTTGAGGATGAAGAATCATCACCATTTTGAACTTACCCATGAAGAAGACAAGCTTCGATGCTAATAGAAGACTGTTGAGGAGCGAGTTTTCGCAGCTTTTCACGGCTCCAATACCAGTCGAGGCTGCGTTTTTCCTCTCTCCCCGTGAGCCGAGAAGATGCTGATAGAAGACTGCCGATGAGCGCAGTCCGTGGCCAATCGAGGAGGCGTTTCCGCGGCTTCTCACGACTTCGATCGGTGGCTTTCCGGACGCTTTCCGACGGCAAAGACGACATGGAGATGACCAGTGGCTCAAGGGCTTCCGATCGGTACCAAGCTCGACTGAAACGGTGGCCCGAAATGGGAGATCCGACCGGATCACGGTCGCGGGTCGGGTTGGATCCGATTCTTTTTCCTCTCTCTCCCTGTGAGCTTCTCTCTTTTCTTTTTCTTTTTCTTTTTTTCTCTCTATATAAATGGCTGGGCAAAAGTCAAAGAAAATATGGTGTGGGTGTTTGTACTCAAAATTCACTTGTAATCATGTCCGAATGATTAGAAAAATTGGTGTTGTCATGTTGTGGATGTTTGTTGTGAAAGATTAATGGGTTTCAATGTATGTTGAATTTGTAGAAAAATTATTTTTTATATTAATTGATTTAATTTTATTCCATGGCTTCTGCACTCCTATTCTCTTGTGCAATGGAGAAGAAAATTTTTTTGACCCCAAATCTCCAACTTCTAAGCACCGAGAAATTTATGTTTGATTTCAATATTTTTGGCTTTTGAATAGCTTTTGAATATGCTTGCACTATCAACTTTGCTGGGAAATTGTACCTGTCAGTCTTTAAAGGGTATTTTCGTCCTCTTGTTAGTCCACTAACAGTCAACTGACGGAAATACTAACTGCAGGGGAGGGGAGTAAAAATACGGAGATACTTTTTATTAAATTGAAATTAGGTGAAACCTCAGGGGAGATATGTAAAAATAACCCCCTATATATATATATATATATATATAAAGGAATTTAACGAGAGTGTTTAGGAGGTGTTAAGCAGCACAACACTCGCTCTTCTTTGTGGCCACAGTATGAAGTAGAATCTTGATGGAGAGAGAGTGTTGTGCTGTGGCCACAAAAATTAATTAATAATCTTCATACTGTGGCCACAAAGAAGACCAGCCGAATTACCCATTATGTAGTTCAGCGCCTCCAAAATCTGCAAGGATTGAATCATAATATTCAGTTTTAATCGACTCACAGATAATAGTTGTCGTTATTTTTTACAAATCAATGGATAAAATCTTCTTTTTTATGTATTGAGGTAGTTCCAGGTGTAAAATAATCTTTTTGACATAGAGTTTTGAGAGATTGTCAATTTTCCCTATATTGCCATCAATATATACCATTTACCCCTTACTATTTTTATAATAACTAATAACCCTTTCACAGTATAAGTTTACAATAATTTCAAATACACTCATAGTTATTATATATTAAATAAATCACATGAATAGAAATTAAAATTAAAATTAAGTATTAAAAATAAGGAATATATGTTTTGATGTGAAAAAATTAATAATAAAATATTTTCTTGTACTTTTTTATTTTATAAAAATTTTCTTATAATAAATATACAAGAAAATTATTATAAAATGATAAAAATATTATTATAAGAAAACTTGAATGATAAATAAAAAATTATTATAAAATTAATAATAAAATATTTTATCAAAAGAAAATGTTTACAAAATAAAAAATTACAAGAAAAAATTTATTATTAATTTTTTTGTTCACATCAAAATATATATTACTAATTTTTAATACTATTTTTTATTCAATTTTCTATTTATATGATTTATTTAATTTATAATAAATATAAATAAATGTGTATTTGAAAATAAGGGTAATTATTATAAACTAATGTTATGAAGAGGGTTATTAGCTATTATAAAAATAGTAAGAGAATAAATGATATATATTAATTATAGTAAGGGGAGAAATTGGTAATCTCCCTAGATTTTTTAATAAATTTTAACAGTATTGACGGTAAAATAACTAGGATATAGAAATGCAAAAGTTAATAATTGCCGTATAAATTTAATGGCAAAAGTTCAGTGTTGTAGACCCATTATCAGAATTATTAAAAGTCAAGAAAGCAAAAGTTGTGAGCTAACAGTTCACAACTCACAAAATAATGTCATGTTAGGAAAATAGTGCCTTTTCAATTTGCTGAATGAATTTACTACTAATACTACTAATTATAATAATAAAAGGAATTTGGGAGGAAAATAAGTATACTATATATCATCAATAAAGGATAAATTTAGAAACAGATAATTAGTTATGGGATATTTAACGTGTCATCTAATGATAAAGAAAATAATTATTATCACACTATCATGTCATTACTGATGGGTAATAAACCCAACTTTTATTTAATATAATGAAGCACTAGAAAGAGTAGCTAATTACGCATAAACGTAATATCTCAACTTTGACGAATCCATTTGGCTACATAAACAGGTAGTATACATATGAAGAATTTTCAATCCAGAATTTCCAGATTGAATTTTTATTTTTTTATTCATCAATATATAATATATACACTCCATTCCTAGGAGTGGAATGATCTCATGGAGGGCATCCACCACCACTGGGTGGCCTGTGATAGGGACAGCCAACTGCGTTCGCCTCAGCTGCACATGAATAATAACATGTTATTTGTTTATCTATTTATATTAATTTTAAATCAAATTCAACTGTGCAGGACAATCATTAATTAATTTTTTTCTTTAAGCAGACCTCAAAGAAGCAACAAATTTGTTAAAATAAAAACACAGAACAACATCATAATTAGATTAAACATTTAAACATCGATCCTCGCTAGGTGAAATGAAATCCAGCATACAAAAATTGTGAGTGGGTGATTGATTAATTCTGTTATACTTAATTCAATATTAGAACTAACATTAATCAAGAAACAATTTATTAATTACATAGCTAGATTGAATAACACACAAAGTCTAAAACATAATTAAGAAATATAATTTGTACAAGATCCAACTATGGAGTATAATCATAAGGACAATTATAATAAATAAAACTGCAACATAAAAATATTGCACTTACTGATATCAAATAACACTACCAGAAAATTGTGCTAATTATAACGTGTTAAAGGTAAATGAAAAATACTGCAAATATTTGGACGATCAAGAGATTTGAAGTATTGTACCTTGCCAAACAGATTATTTTTGTGGAAACAAATAATCTTATTGTTATTTTATGAAAACGTCAAATTATTATACACAGAAGCTCTCACCTTTTCGCATGTTAACGGAAGTCTCAGCCAGCAGGTTTCTAGCTGCCACCTCGGAAGAACAGAGAAGAGCAATAGCCATTACAAGACCAATAAGAAGGAAAATTTTAGAGTCCATTAATTTTTTCATGATAGAGGAATATTTATTGGACATGGCAGATTAGTATTTTCTTAACTCTATTTATAATAGGTTTAGTAAGTCAGCTAATTTAGTAAATTTTATGAGTTGAAGCGAGAGGTTTAGGGCTCAAATCTCACTCACATAAGTTGAGATTGATTTAGCTACCTTCATGCTGTGCTTAAACAAGGTAAGCGGAAATACCACTAGACCCTAAGGTATGCTTAAATTATTACATTGACCCTTTTAGTTTCAGAATTGGTTGCACATCTGTTTTCCTATTATACTTTTTCATTATAGCAACCTAAGAAATGACTTTAAAAGTTTATAATAAATTCAAATATAATATTAAAATGAAGTACTGTAGAATAATATATTTTATAATTATTTTGAATATTACACAAAATTATAATATTAAAATATGTATGTAACATTCAAAATATTTTTCCTTTAAGGGCGCTTGACTGGATAGTTTTTACACAGATTTATTTGGCTGGTCAACCAAGTCCTAGGGGAGGTAGGGATTTAAAATTTGATTTGGATTTACAAATGAATGAAATTATATAAAAAATTCAAAATAATTTAAAAATGTTATATTATTTGAGCCTCAATAAATTAATAGCCTTGTGACTGTGAAAATTCTATTAATTTAGTTAATATTATTATATCAATAAATTATTAATTATTAATTTGTAAAGATAATATCAGATTCATAATATATTTTTTTATGAATTAGAGAGATAGAATAATTAGAAATTTATTGATATGATTCTAATTTGATCTTAATTGAGTAAATCAACCACTTGATAATCCTTTGACTGGATTGCATGATCAGATCATAATCAATTGGTAACTCATCAAAGGAGACTTTTTGGAAGCAATATATTAAGCCATCTTATTTCTCTTAACATAGCAGATGGAGTACAACAATGATTTCCCATTTGAAAAAGTGTAAAGAAAGCAATAATGACCGATGAAATGCTTGAATCATTATGCCAGTACAATAGAGAAAATCATAGACATATTATATGTGTTTAGTATCCTTAGTTAAGTATTAATTTATATATTAGTTCGCTCCTATAGAAAACAAGGATTTTTACAAAAAAATATTATCTAATAAATTTATTGAATTATTAATTTACCACATTGATATGTAGCATAGATTTAAAATCAATTTTGAAATAATAGATTTTAGTATTAATAAAATTTTCTAGGACAAACTAGTAATTGTTTAATATAAAAAATAATTTGCTTAATATATGTACTATCTTGTTTATTATATTTATCATAATATTGTATTTATATTTATTATAATAATTTTCACTATAGTTAAATGGTATAAAAGTAAGAAAATAGGTTTATATTATTTTTAAAATTAATTGTGATTATGTGATCATTGAAATAAACTTTGAATGACTAACTATCTTTTTCAGAAAATATAAATAAATAAAGTTTACGCTAGTGGTGTGAATACTAAGAATTTTCCAACTTTTATGTCATGTGAACCTTTTCTTTCTTTGCCGGGCCCTTTGATGGTGCTTGTTACTTGTCAACCAATCCATCATACATGTCAAGTAAACCGATTAGAAGAAAAATAAGAGTTTGTGTGTCTTTAGAGCCTTCATGTCAAGTAAATATTAAATCAAGAGAGGGACTTGTTTGAAGGCGGCCGCCCCATCTCAACATGTAGAGATGGTGCGGAGATGGTGCGCGGTCCGGGTGCGGATAGTGAAAATCGTAATTAAATGTTATGAGACTCGTAACATTTAAAATAAAAATTAATGGTTACCCGTGGGATCATCAGACCTACCAAATACTAAGTCTTCTTTGACTGGTTGCAATATTTTAGAAGGGATGGCAATGAGAAGGGAAGGGAAAGGAACTGATATCTCCGTAACCATCCCCAATATTATGTATATGTCCTTTTCTCTTACCTGTTCTTGTCAGAATTACCTGACGAGATCCCCGTCCCCTTTACGAATAATAGGAAGGGATCTTCAACAATCTCAATCCCCGAGTAGTTGATATACTTTTAGTTTTTGAACTTAATTTAATCATATTAACCTAAAAATATATAAAATAAAATGAGAATGATCATGAGTTCTGTCTATGAGTAATGATACCTCTTGGCCATCGATTATGGCGCGACAGAGCTGCATGTGGGGCGGCTACCTACAATTGTGAAAAATTGGGTTGCTCGACCACTGACATCGCGACATGCTACTGGGCTATAATGAGATGAAGACAAGTTCAGTGCTGGCTACTACGCCAATAATTTGGAGAAGATGAGTAACACTGTGAGAGAGTTACTTAGAGTATAATTTATGAATTGTGGGTTTTGGGTTGTAACTAAGTCTAAATTACATTAAATTTTTTATATTAACTAATATTTGTATTATTTACATAAATATTTTGAAATTAGTTATTTACACCAATATTTAATATTTTACAATTTAAAATTTATTATTTATTCACTAATAATTCTAAAAAATTAAATTAAATTAAAAATTAAAATAGAGAAATAGAGAGGAGATGAGGATTCCATGCCAACTCATCCCCGTCCCTTCTCCGAATAAGAAATTAGGTAAAAATCATCTCGCCCCTTCCCAAAATAAGAAATTGTGTATAAAATCATTCTTTTACCCTCTCAAAATAGGGAAAATCCCAAGAACCCTTCCCCGTAAGAATTTCTGCCATCCCTATATTTTAGCATACTAAGGTGATGCACACACCTTACACAAGTTTTTCTTTTTTTTTCTTTTTTTTTTTTTTTAAGGAAAACATAAATGTCGAGTGGTCAAAGAAAAGAATTTATGTTAATCATATGGATAATAAGAAACTCCATGGAAAATTCTTGAGCATTTTGTAAAAAATTGTTTGTTGGCTTTCGGTGGAAAATACTAACCACTTTTAACAATTTCTAGATTATCATAAAAATTTGAAGATTTGCCTTGAAATGACTCTAAATTGATTGGGGATACAACACCACTGTAAAAAAGAAAATTCATTTAGCATCGATTAGTAATAAGAAAATAGTGATAATATTGGTTTGTATAATGTTGATGGTTTTGAACACTGGTACGTACCTATTTGATAAAATAGAACGATCATCTCTTAATTTTTATATCTTATTTCTATATAAAACTCCAATCCCTGAAAAAATTGTAATTGCCGCTGATATTTGCTGTTGAAATTTGAAACCCCACATGTAAGCAAGCCCTTGCGACCACTTGGTAGAGGTTCCTAAATCAGCCCCAACAAAATATATATTTACTGCCATAATTCGTATCGAACACACACACCCACACCCACACACACACACACACACACACACACACATATATATATATCCTGAATTTGTTAAAGTCTGAGAAAGTTATTAAATCATGCTAATGACCGTAAACGTTATTAAACTGCATGATTTAATAACTTTTCTAGATTTTAATAATGTTAGGGGAAATATCCTAACTGATTGAGTATTGAGTCTGGGAGACAACTCTCAACTTTAAGATAGCTTTTGAGTTGAGTTAGGTCATAAACTTCTATATGGTATTATATCCAAACTCATACGCATGAGTGGGCTTATATTACCCTACCACGTGATAAGGACTAATAAAAAAACTAGACTGGAGTGTTAGCAAAAATATCCTACATTAATTTAGTATTGAACTTAAGTTAAATATATAAGACTTGGACACCTCTCAACTTTTAAATTAACTTTGATTTAGGTAGGTTATAGAGTTCTATAAATAAAATTTAGGATTTTAGAACAGATCAGCCCTATATACACACCTCATTTTAGATAAACTTTAAAATCCAAATTTGATTTTTTATAAATTTTAATTTGTTGTTATTTTCACAGTTAGTTTTTCAAATAGAATTCATAGTAAACATTTTTTCAAATATAGTTCATGGTAAACAAATTAACCTTCTTTTCTTTCAATTGTTGATTTCAATAATTATGAAATGTTAGATCAATTTTATATTAATCTAATATATTTGGGGCCATACATGAAATAAATAAAATGTGTTTGCTATTATTTAATAAGCCAAGAATTAAGTGATCTATTTGAAGTTGATTAAATGGCTAAGGGTATAATTGTTGTGGATTAAATGCATAGATACCAGAATTTAATCATCACTTTAATGAGGGGCTGAAGTGATAATTATTATCATAAATAACGTGACTGTTGGGTTTTCTAAAAGAAAATCAATAGTCACGATATTTATATAAAAGGGATTGTGGTCCCCAATCTCTCATTATCCTCTGTAATTCTCTAATCATTTCAAAGAGAATTCTAAACTCAAGAGAAAAGAGAAGATTGGAAGTTCATCTCCTACACTCAAGAACCACTACGAATCACCATGGATTTAGGTACGCTTCCGCTTTCGTATTTCTCAGTAATTTAATCTGGATGTTATGAAGATTTAGGGGATAACAAGTGGTATCAGAGCCCCATCCATGATTAGATTATTGAGTTATTAATTTCTGATTAATGGTTATAGTCGAATCAAATTGTTAATGCATGATTCGGTTATCGGGAATAATTAAAATTGGTCTAACATTGATGATATGCTAATTAAAGCTGGAAGTCACCGAAGTGATATCTCTTGTGTAGATTAGTTTATTTGGGGTGTTAGATGTTTGTGTTTGTGTAATTCCTGTGGATGTTAATCGATCCAAAGGAAGGTTAATATTTGGCCTAATTGCACACACACTTGTGATGGTAAATTTGTGACGATTATTAAGATAACTTAATGTGAGTAATGTACTAATCCAAAGATTGGTTCATTACTTGACATAATTTATTATCAAAATTTGATCATTGCAACAAGAGTATCATTTACAGTTAGTATTATAGTCCAAAGACTTGTTACTAATGTTGTGCTAGGTATCTTGAATTGTTATAATTTGTTTTTAAATTTTTACAGATTATTACTTGAGTTATTTAATGTGAGCATTATTTATTTATTTTTGTTCTCTATTCAGCTTTTCTGTCTGCTACTTCTATATATGCAACTATGAATAGTGTCCCGGTTATGAATGGCACTAATTTTAAGGACTGGAAAGAGAATATGATGATTCTCTTAGGCTGCATGGATCTAGACTCATCATTCAGACACCCTAAGCCGGACGAACTCACTGATGATAGTACATCCGAGGGTGTGCTGTACTATGAGAAGTGGGATCGATCTAACAGGATGAGTCTTATGATCATGAAGCACGGTGATAACTCTATAAAATGAGAGTTATTATGGCACTTTTAGGCTTAAATCAATACTATTTAGAGAGTAAATGATGTGTTTCTATTGCATTTTTGTTACATTTTGCATAAATAATCATTTTAGTCAGTCTTAATAAGTTTTGCTCAATTTAAAATAATTCGTGCTTAAATTGTGTGCATAATTGTAGGTTTCCAGAAGCTTATAATTCATGGAAGGAATGTTGATGCAATAGGCTGGCAAAAAGGAGGAAGAACATAACTATAAAAGAATTGAAACAAATCTGGAACAGTACAGTTGCTGTAGCCGTTGCTGTAGCAATCCTGGAACAACGACAGAGAAAATTCTGCGTGGGATAACTGCAGAATTACGATCTGCAGTTTCCTAATCTGACTTATGCGTGCCCTAGGGTTCCGTTTACCCTAATTTTCAACTATAAAAGAAGCACACATCATAAGGAAAAGAGAGAGCCGTCACCCAATGAGAAAAACACAAAGAAACAAAAGAAAAACAAGATTCAAGAGAGAGATTGAAGGCTACACAAGAGGAAAAATTACATAAATCAATTGGAAGTTCAATCCTTCTTATTCTTCTCTTGTTTTCTCGTTTTCTATTTATTTATAGGGATGTGTTTCATGGCTGAAACTTTGTTCTTTATTTTTCTTTTGCAAACCATGAACTAAATTTATTTGTGGTTGAGTGATAAACAATATTGATGGTTTATTGACTGAATATATGTGTTGCTGCATGTTTACTGTAGCAGTTTGTTTTGATAGTATTTATTTTATTCATTATTTCGGTTGATCACCCATTTAATGATACTAGCTAATGAAGAGCCGCAAAAGGGCCTATCTTAGTGGAACAGATCATAACAATACTTGATCTTAAATTGAGTTTCCCGGATTGAGTTTTACTTGAGTTCCAAAAGGGCCATGCTTGATTTAAGATTAGTGATGAACTAGACATAAGGATTCACCTTGTAGGGTAAATAGAACCTAAGCGTGTAATGTTATATCTTATGTTGGCATAGCAACTGATCACTGTTAGGTTGCATATGCTTGATTTAAGATTAGTGATGAACTAGACATAAGGATTCACCTTGTAGGGTAAATAGAACCTAAGCGTGTAATATTTTATCTTATGTTGGCATAGCAACTGATCACTGTTAGGTTGCATATAGATATAAGATATCCAACATGCGACGGCTGAGGATATATAAGGATTCTGTCTAGTGCTGTAGCAGATATTGCAGCCACCGAGCCAACCGTTAGAAAATAGTCAAGACCATTAGGAGAGTTTATTCACTCAACTACTCTATATTCCCATTAATTTTATCCTTGAACTTGACGTGATAATTTACTTTGTTGCATTTTATTTATTGCATTTTTATTTTAATTAGTACATTAGTTTCATTAATTGTTTATTTTATTTTAGCACAAAATCTGCACTGGTAAGATTGTTGTAGCAAATCTGATAACATCAATCCATGTGGAGACGATCTTGAATACTCATCACTTTATTACTTGTTGTGTACACTTGCACATTGACACCAATAGCATTAGTATTTATAAACTAATACACGGTATTCCAGAAGTATTTAGGAGTGCTATAATTGATGAGGTTACAAGTGCTAGTGAGTTTCTTACCGAAATTCAAAAACGTTTTACAAAAAACAATAAGGCTGAAACAAGTACGCATTTAACAAGCTTGATTTCAATGAAGTATCAAGGCAAGGGAAACGTTCGGGAGTATATCATAGAGATGTCTCTTCTTGCTTCTAAGCTTAAGGCATTAGGCTCGACCTATCTGATGATTTGGTTGTGCATTTGGTCTTTATCTCTGTCTCAGCACAATTTAATCAGTTCAAAGCCAGTTACAACTGTCAGAAAGAGAAGTGGAATCTCAATGAACTGATTTCCTTTTGTGTGCAAGAATAAGAGAGACTGAAACAAGAGAAATCTGAATATGCACATATGGTAAGCACTTCTAAAGATAAGGGCACAAGAAAGAAAAAGGGTGAAGCTGCTGTTTCTAAGGGTCCAGAGCCAAAGAAACCAAAGGCCGAGCATGGCTGTTTCTTCTACGGCAAGCCTGGACATGTGAAGAAGGAATGTAAAAAATATCACGTATGGCGCGTAAAGAAAGGTATATTTCTTACTTTGGTTTGTTCTGAAACTAATTTAGCTTCAATACTAAGAAACACATGATTGATAGATTCGGGTGCTACTATTCACATTTGTGTTTCACTGCAGGGTTGCCTGAGCCACCAGCCGCCAAGTAATACAGAAAGATGCATTTATGTAGGAGGTGGCAAGACAGTAGAAGTTGAAGCAATTTGGCATTTTAGATTACTTATGAAAACTGGTTGTTATTTGGATTTGTTAGATACTTTTGTTGTTCCGTCTTTTAGACGGAATTTAATTTCAGTTTCTGTTTTGGATAAATCTGGTTATTCTTGTTTATTTGTAAACAGACAATTTAGTTTATCTATCAATTCTAATGTTATTGGAACCGGTTTTCTTAATGCTTATGATAATCTATATTTGCTAGAAATGTTTCAAGTTATAATGAAAACCTGCATTTTAGAATTGAACGATTAGTGTCTGATGAGATTTTAGGATTTCTTGATTTTACATACCTTGATGTTTGTATTGAGTGTATCAAGGGAAAACAAACTAAAAGTAAGAAATTAGGAGCCTACAGAACTTCAGCCGTCTTAGAATTAATTCATACAGACATCTGTGGACCATTCCCTACAGCTACTTGGAATGATCAACAATATTTCATTACATTCGTAGACGGCTATTCAAGATATGGCTATATATTTCTGATTCATGAAAAATCACAGTCTTTGGATGTGTTCAAAACGTTTAAAGCCGAAGTTGAGTTACAACTCAACAAAAGGATTAAAAATGTCAGATCTGACCGTGGTGGTGAATATTACGGTAGATATGATGGATCAGGTGAACAACGTCCAGGACCGTTTGCTAAATACCTAGAGGAATGTGGAATTGTCCCTCAATATACTATGCCAGGATCGCCTAGCATGAATAGTGTATCTGAGAGACGAAACCGCACTCTTAAGGATATTGTAAGGAGTATGATAAGTCATTTTACTTTACCAGAATCACTCTAGGGTGAAGCACTAAAAACAACAGCTTATATTCTAAATCGAGTGTCAACTAAAGCGGCTGCTAAAACACCTTATGAGCTTTGGACGGGTCGAAAACCAAGTCTAAATCATTTACATATTTGGGGATGTCTAGCTGAAGCGAGGCCTTATAGACCTCATGAAAGGAAATTAGATTCCAAAACTGTAAGCAGCTACTTTGTTGGCTATGCAAAGCGATCAAAGGGTTTTAAGTTTTATGATCCCAGTATAAGGTCAATTTTTGAGACAGAAACTGCTACATTCTTTGAGGATGTTGAGTTTGGGGGGAGAAATCTAATAAGAAACATTGTCTTTGAAGAGGAAGAGGGATCCACTGTTGCTTTTGACAATGTACAAGTTTTAATACCTGTTATTGATCATGAAGTAAATTCAGATCCTCAACCATCTGACAATGTTGTTCAACCCCAGAATCAACATGAGATGATTGTTCTTGAGGAACAAACTCAACAACCTCAAGAGCCTGTGTAATTAAGACGATCCACAAGAGAAAAGAGAAATGCTATTTCAGATGACTATATAGTATTTCATTAGGAACATGAGGATGAAACTGGAATGATGGAAGATGACCCAATCAACTTTCATTAAGCCATGCAAAGCTCCAATTCTCATAAATGGATCGAAGCCATGAATAAAGAGTACAAGTCAATGCAAGACAATAAAGTTTGGGAACTCATCTCATTATCTTCCGGTGCGAAGCCCATTGGTTGTAAATGGATATTTAAAACCAAAAGGGATTCGAATGGTAATGTGGAAAGGTATAAAGCACGTCTTGTAGCTAAAGGCTTTACTCAAAAGGAAGGAACTGACTATAAAGAGATTTTCTCTCCGGTTTCTACGAAAGACTTTTTTAGGACAATTATGACACTTGTTGCACATTTTGATCTTGAGTTACATTAGATGGATGTTAAGACTGCTTTCCTTAATGGTGACATTGAGGAAACAATTTATATGATACAACCAGAAAACTTTGTGTTAGGAGACCCAAAGAAAATGGTTTGTAAGCTAACCAAATCCATCTATGGGCTCAAATAAGCTTCTCGTCAGTGGTACTTTAAATTTCATCAAATAATTATCTCATATGGTTTTGAGGCAAATATTATTGATGAATGCGTGTATCACAAGTTCAGTGGGAGTAAACATATATTCCTAATTTTATATGTTGATGACATATTGCTTGCCACAAATGATATAGGCATACTGCACGACACCAAGAGTTTTCTATCAAAACATTTTGAGATGAAAGATCTTGGTGATGCCTCATTTGCTTTAGGAATCGAGATACATCGGGATCGTTCTCGGGGTATTCTGGGATTGTCACATAGGAACTATATCGATAAAGTTTTGAAGAGGTTTGGCATGCAAAACAGTAAACCAGGTGACACCCCTATCGCCAAAGGAGATAAATTCAGCCTTAGTCAATGCCCTAAGACCAATCTTGAAACCCAGGAAATGGAGAAGATTCCTTATTCTTCAGCTATAGGGAGTCTTATGTATGCTCAAGTATGTACGCGTCTAGATATTGCGTTCATAGTTGGCATGTTGGGCAGATATTTGAGCAATCCTGGGATGGATCATTGGAAAGCAGTGAAACGGGTTATAAGGTACTTACAGAGAACAAATGAGTACATGCTCACATATAGAAGGTCGGATCAGTTAGAGATCATTAGGTATTCCGACTCTGATTTTACTGGATGCCAAGACAGCAGAAAATCCACATCAGGCTATATTTACCTATTGGCTGGTGGAGCAATTTCTTGGAGATCTGCCAAGCAGACACTTGTAGCTTCATCGACTATGGCAGTAGAGTTTGTAGCATGTTATGAGGCATCCAATCAAAGAATATGGCTGCGTAATTTTGTCACTAGGCTGCGCATTCTAGAGGGTGTAGAAAGACTGCTCAAGATATTTTGTGACAATAAGTCAGCAGTTTTATATTCCAACAACAACAGAGGCTCTACAAAGTCAAAACACATTGACATCAAGTTCCTTGTTGTGAAGGAAAGAGTGCAGAGTGGACAAACCATTTTCTTTGGGTCTCCCAACACTGCTCGTATGGGTGTGATTTTACTTGAGGATATTCAGATTTAATGGGAGTTTGTATAATTACTAAGTGTGACTTTTAGATTTTGATTATATTATTCGGATTATTTTTTGCAGAAATAAAGTATTTCAGTTTCTTACACTCTGTTAGACTAACTTAAGTTTAGATCTCAATAAAGTAAATTAGGACCAGTTGGGAATAGACATGTTTAGATCACATTGCATGTAATTTCCATGCTATGCATCCACAATTGATCTATGTCATGTAACTATATTGATATATGTGACCATGGATGGTTGAGTTACGATTAATGTAACAAAGGCCGCTATAATCCTATACCGATGTGGTTATTGAACTAGATTGTTCAGATATACTCTAAGGACATAATAGCAATTTTATGAGCTCATTAAGTTAAACACATTTCAGTTTTCATTTGTGGCCCAGTGGGAGATTGTTAGATCAATTTTATATTAATCTAATATATTTGGGGCCACACATGAAATAAATAAAATGTGTGTGCTATTATTTAATAAGCCAAGAATTAAGTGATCTATTTGAAGTTAATTAAATGGCTAAGGGTATAATTGTTGTAGATTAAATGCATAGATACCAGAATTTAATCATCACTTTAATGAGGGGCTGAAGTGATAATTATTATCATAAATAACGTAACTGTTGGGTTTTCTAAAAGAAAACCAATAGTCACGATATTTATATAAAAGGGGTTATGGTCCCTAATCTCTCATTATCCTCTGTAATTCTCTAATCCCCTCAAAGAGAATTCTAAACTCAAGAGAAAAGAGAAGATTTGAAGTCCATCTCCTACACTCAAGAACCACTACGAATCACCATGGATTTAGGTACGCTTCCGTTTTCGTATTTCTCAGTAATTTAATCTGGATGTTATGAAGATTTAGGGGATAACATGAAATTCTTAAAACGAAAAATAAAAACGAGTTAATGTAAAAAAAAAACTCTAAATAAACTTTGTCTCAAACTCACTACTCGAACATGTCTGGACTCACTACTCGAACATGTCTGATAGAATAAGGGAAATTTTTTTCTTATTTGAAGATTTCTTGTATGAGATTGTTCATATAGATTGTAGATAAAATTGAATTGCTAATAGTACACTTTTAACTCTATCATCTGTCGGTTCAAGAAAATAAACACTTACCCCTCTTTTCTGTAAATGTTAATTAATTAGTATTTTTTTATGTGTACTTTTTATTTGGCCCCATATATTTATTGCTTTTATGTTATAGGAAAATCCAATTAATTTATGATTTCTCTATTATGGTTCTTATTAACATTGTTGGTCCTCAAACTAGGGGATAAATCGGATTTCACTCTAAACCTCAGATATATCATATATCCCTGGAAATTTCTCTTATAAGTAATAATTGTGACAACTTTGTAAGTTAAGTTGAATATTTAAACACTATTAGAATAGTAAGTATTGAATTCCAGTCCAACGTTTAAATCACCGGACTCAACTACCTTGCAACAGTTACAAGGTACCACTTGATTTTTTTTTTTGTGGTTGCAATTATTGGTCATTTGATTCAATGAAAAGGTAGATTTAAGGGTAGAGATTCATTTATTTGAATATTAACATTATGCTCCCTGCCATTTATCAAAAACACAAAAGAACTAAAGAATTAAAACTTTTAGCACATACGTCCAAATTGTTTAAAATTTTATGTTGTTTAATTAGTAGCGAGTCTTAAAAAATAAATTTTATTTTAATATTATATATTTTATTTAAAAATTAATTTTTCATATCATTTATTTATTAAAAAAATATTATTTAATATTATTTATTCTCATTTCATTTAATATTATTTAGTTACAGGCTTATTGTTGTATTTAAACTTTCAAAAAACTAAAAAATTTTAAATAAAATAAAATAATCACTAGCGAGCATTAAAAAATAAATATAATTTTTAATATTAATTATTTTTATTTTATTTAATATTATTTATAGTATTTTTTATTTAATGTTATTTAGTTATAGACTTATTATTATATTTATTCTTTAAAAATATAATTTTTAATTAATATTATTTATTTTATTCAAAAGGATAAATTTTTAATATTATTTATTTTATTAAAAATAAATATTTTTAATATTATTTATTTGATTTTATTTAACATTATATAGTCATAGACTTATTATTATATTTATTCTTTCATGAAACTAAATAATTTTTAATAAAATGAAATAATCAGTAACGAGTCTCAAAAAATTAATAGTATTTTTAATAATATTTATTTTATTTTATTTAATATTATTTAGTCATAGCTTGTTATTATATTTATTTTCAAAATTAAATAATATTAAATAAAATAGAATAAGCAATTGTGAGTCCTAAAAAATAAATATTATTTTTAATATTATTTATTTTATTTAAAAGAATAAATTTTTAATATTTTTATTTTATTAAAAATATTATTTAATATTATCTAGTCATAGGCTTATTGTTATATTTATTCTTTTAAAAAGTTAAATAATATTAAATGAAATAAAATTGTATTTTAGCATATCACCAGCCAAAGCACATAAACTTATAAATAAATTATAAATAAAAAAGTAAATAATATTAAATAAAATAAAATTACATTTGAAAAAGTCACTTGCTAAAATATATAATGTTATAAATAAACGATAAATAAAAAAAAAGATAAGGGGTTAAAAATAATTTGACATCACAAAAAGACAAAAATAAATGGTACCACTACAACTGTTGAAAGGTCGCTGGAACCTAAATCACCCGCTTCATAATGCAGTGAATTAAAATCCCTGGATAATAGCTGTGGCCATATATCAAATGTGAATGTACTTCACACGTCATGTCACTCACTTCTCATAAAATTTCATGGTCAATCCTTGTGCATTAATTTTTTTAATTGATGTTGGAAAATTATGGCCGTGCTGCGAAGGTTTCTTCTTGGCAGATTCGTTGAAGCTGAAAAGCTGATTTGACAAAGGAAATTATTTGCTTATTTTTAGTTGGAGTTTGCACGCAAACGGCAAGTTGGAAATTAGATATCTTTTTATTTTTATTTTTTTCAATATGTCGTTGATACGGTCTTCCAAACTAATTATAGATTTTTTTTTTAAATTCCTTTCATTAATTTTAATTGCTTTATCTCTTTAGTCACTGTCAAAGTGTATTTTAATCCAGTAAAATTAGTTGTTGTGTTTATATTATTTTAGGATTCATGGAGTCTAATTGTACTCCTAATCTTTGCTGGGTCCAAGCTCTGCATAAGCTTATATTTAAATTAGCACCAGCATCAATATAGGGAAGTCTTGAGTATGAGTTATGCTATGCTTATTCATAATAGAGTTCATCTATATTAGAACTGATCTGACATTAATATATATAATTTCACCGTTTAGATGAGAAATAATAAAATTTAATAAATAACTATCACTTGTGCCTATAAATGAAGATGGAAATTAAAATTTCCAAGTAATCAATAAATATAGTATTATTGCTTGAATGAAAGAGTAATACCATCATTTCTTAGTTAAGATAGTTTATATCTCAACTGATGTGACACTATTAGAATTTCACCATCTAGGAAAATGGTTATATAGACCAATAAGGGACACCAAGGCCCCCATTTGCCTATGATACTCGTTGACTCTATTAACTAAAAAAATTGATTCTAATATTTTATAATAAATAGAAATATAATATTAAAATAAATGTAAAAATATATACATTTTAAAATGATTTCATAATTTAAAAAATATTTTTTTAATTGAAATCCACCAATATGGTGAGGGGTTGGGCCGAACCACTACCTATAGAATAAATCAACTAATGAATGAACATAAGGAGGGGGACGTAAACCAAAACCTCCTAATAGAAACAAATGTTTTAGCTATTAATATACAAATAGTCGAAGTCAAGGTGATTAATGTTGAATATATGGAGCCTCGAAGGTGTCTAAATGAAGAATGCCAAATAAGCCAGCTGGAAGTTTCCTAGGATTGAAAATTTGCTGACAAGTTTGATGAGTACAAGCCCAGTCGCCCATAAAGTCAGCAGCAGATGTAGCTTTAAAACAAAAGTGCCTAATAGGAGGTCGATGACAATTACAACGAAGGGCTCAAGCACGCCTATCGGTGCATCATGGCTGTTCTTGAAAGGCAACACCCCGACTTGAAAATGGATGAGGTTGCTACCGGTATGACTGAATACATGAACGAGGAGGCGGCCAAAGAAGGTGGGGAGGACAAAGGGCCAAACGCAACTGAGGAGGCGACTTCTCCTCCTCCTCCTGCCCTTATTGATGTTGCCGAAGCAAGCACTCCCCCGGGCGCAACTGGCGAGACTCCTCATGCTCCCCTACTTGACAATCCAGCAAAAGCAGCTCTTCTCACAAATCCTCCATCCTCGTGAATGCACCACAAGTTTCTTTTGTGAACATTGTATGCCAAGCTTTGTGATTGCTAGCCATTGTCACTAGACTATTAACGAATAAACTTAGTTTGTTTACTTTACAATGTTTTTCATTATTTACTACTATTAGAGAACTTCAATCTCATGTCCTATATCAAGCATGATCAATAGTTTTGTCAGGGGAATACTTATTTGGCTTCGAAATTTGTTTTTTAATATCTGATCGCCAGTTCGCCGTCGCATGGTTGAGCATATTTTGGTAATCTGGGCTTCTGGTCTCACCCTCGAGCAGACTTCGAGACTCTGAAGCCTTCTTTGCCTTAGAAAATTTTTCGGCGTTTTGATTGTCTGCTCACCGTCGCATGGTCGAGCAGATTTCGGTAATCTTGGCTTCTGGTCTCACCATCGAGCATGCTTTGAGACTTTGAAGCCTTCGTTGCCTTAGGAAAATTTTCAGGTTTTTGGTCGTCTACTCGTCGTCGTGTGGTCAAGCAGATTTCAGTAATCTCGGCTTCTGGTCTGGCCATCAAGCAACTTTGAGACTTTGAAGCCTTTTTTGCCTTAGCCAATTTTTTGAATATTTCGTCATCTGCTCGTCGTCGCATAGTTGAGCAGATTTCGGCAATCTTGGCTTCTAGTCTCGCTATCGAGCAGGCTATGAGACTTTGAAGCCTTTGTTGCCTTAAGAAATTTTTTGGGTTTTTGCTTGTCTGTTCGCCGTAGCGTGGTCAAGCAGATTTCGACAATCTAGGCTTCTGGTCTGGCCATCAAGCAGGCTTTGAGACTTTGAAGCATTTTTTGCCTTAGATAATTTTTTGAATATTTTGTCGTATACTTGTTGTCGCGTGGTCGAGCAGATTTCGGCAATCTTGGCTTTTGGTCTCGCTATTGAGCAGGCTTTGAGACTTTGAAGCCCTTGTTGCATTAGGAATTTTTTTGGGTTTTTGCTTGTCTGCTCGTCGTCGCGTGGTCGAGCAGATTTCACTAATCTCGGCTTCTGGTCTGGCCATCAAGCAGGCTTTGAGACTTTGAATCCTTTTTTGCCTTAGACAATTTTTTGAATATTTTGTTGTTTTCTCGCCGTCGCGTGGTCGAGCAGATTTCGGCAATCTTGGCTTCTGGCTCACCCTCAAGCAGGCTTTGAGACTTTGAAGCTTTTTTTTTTCTTGAGATAATTTTTTGAATATTTCATCTTCTGCTTGTTGTTGCGTGGTCGAGCAGATTCTGGCAAACTTGGCTTCTGGTCTCGCCCTCTAGCAGGATTTAACACTTTGAAGCTTTTTTTACCTTAGAAAATTTTTCGTAAACTTTCTAGATGAACTTCCTCAAACCTTCATTAAGCATAATGTCTTAAATACAAAAATCAAATCCAAATACAAGAGCAAAACAAATATAAGATATTACTAGCTTGATTCATTATAAAGAGACCTTATTGAAAATATTTTTTGAGATGCTCGGCATTCTATGGCCTTTTCACCTCGTGAGCATCCGCACGGCAAGCCGATAGGCACCTGGTCCAGCAACTCGCAGGACTCTGTATGGCCTCTCCCAATTGGGACCAAGCACACCTTGAGCTGGATTTCTGGTGTTTTGGTTGACCTTTCTGAGTACCCAATTGCCTACCCTCAATTGCCTCACGCGTACTTTTTTATTGTAACAGCGAGCTACTTTCTGTTGGTAGGCGGCTACCTTTTTTATGCTAGCTCTCTCTTTTCGGCTAGAGAGTCCAAGTTCAAACACATCTGCTCGTTGTTTTCACTCTCTTCAAAGTGCTCAGTTCGGCATGTGGTTACCTCTATTTCTGCGGGCACGACTGCTTCTTGCCCAAAGGCTAGAGCAAATAGGGTTTCTTCGGTGGCAGTTTTTTGAGAAGTCCTGTACGCCCATAGTGAAATACAAGTGTGCAACCCAAGAGGGGGGGTGAATTGGATTTTTTAAAAATTATCCTAACAAATCCACACAACAAGCAATCTAATGTCTTAACAATAATTGAAAGCAATAAGTTCAATAATGGTACAATAATTAAAGAGTAAGGGAGAAGAGAAACAAACACACGAATTTTTACGTGATTCGGCAATCCCCGCCTACGTCCACGCCTCCAAGCGATCCAAGCTCGAAGATTTCACTATCCAAGCCTTTCCAAGGCTTCAACGATTACAATTGACTTTGAGGTGTCAATAAACCTTTATAACAAAGAGATTATCTCCCAATCTGTTCACTCAAGTGTCTCACACACTCAAACTCTTACAAATGAATTGAAGAAATGAAAGATACAATGAAACTCACTCAATGAGTAGATATTCAAAGATGAAGAACAATGAATGATTCAATGAATTGTGTTTTACAAGTTGAAGGCTCAAGATATCACGTGTGCTTTTTGTTCTTGCTTGTTGGAGAGCTTCAAAATGAGTTGGATTTGAGTTCTTATAGCTTGAGCTCGAAAACTAGCCGTTACTCACATTCTGGGCTATCCGATTTGCCGTTTTATGGAATCCGGTAAGCCGGATTTATGTTACCGTTAAGGCAAAATTCAAAATTTTGCCTAACCGGTTTGCCGGATTCATGAATTCGGTAAGCCGTTTTCGTTCTGGATGCTTACTGCCCCGAATCCGGATTTTTGATTTTCTGAATCCGGTAAGCCGCTTGCTACAGTAACCTACTACAGTGAAAATTTTCAATATTTTCAATTTGACCCCAAAACTTTATAAAACTATAGTATGGCCCAAAACGTTATAAACGTTTGCAAATAGGTCCAATTTCAGAATTTTAGATAATGCTTTCTCAATCCCACAACTTTCTGAAATTATGACTTCGCCCAAACTTTGTAAAATTACAAAATGACCTAAAAACATTTAAATAGTTTCAAATAGGTACAAATCCGAAATTTAAAATACTATCAAAGATTTTTAAAATTACTTTCATTTTAGTTCAAAAAGCTTTAATTCCATAACATCATTTTCTCATTATAAAAGCACAATTCATAAATCTTTACTCAATAAATACATGTGGTTTGTTATCATCAAAATCAATATTTATAGCCATATAGGCTAACAATCTCCCCCTTTTTGTGATGACAAAGCACATTCAAAACTCTAATCTTGTTATGAAAAAGCTCCCCCTTAATCAATGCAAGTTAAAAAAATGATTTGAAAATTGTTTAACAAAAAACTCCCCCTGCATACATGCTCCCCCTAGATACATGCATATTTTCATAACACTTATTAAATCATTCTCCCCCTTCATCATCAAAAAGAATAAAAGAATAAAAACTCCCCCTATTAATCATCAAAATAGCAACATAAGCTCATTAGTAAAAACAAAAATATCCATAAGCATAAGAAAATCCATATAATCCATAATAATCACTCAAAAAACAAATCCATAACATCCAACCTAAATAGTCACAACAAATCCATATAATCCAAAACAAATACATAAACCGAAAAGCATAATAACCATTTATAGAGTCGAAAATAAAAGAACACACAATGCAGTAAATGAAATGTAGGTGTGTCCAAGTACAAGCACAAGATACTACTCAGGTGGTGAGGATGGAGGTGAAGGGGGTGGAAGCGGATATGGAATGCCGAAGTGCTCAAAGAGGAGGCGCTGTCCATGAATGAGTTGCAGCTGCTCCTGCTGAAACTCGGTCTGCCGCACCAAAAGTGTCCGAACCTCATCCATAAGCTGCTGAAGAGTGACATCTCCAGAGGTAGGAGGCCGTGGAGGTGATGAAGCGGATGCAGATGCACTAGGAGCCGAAGCAACCGTAGAAGAAACTCGACGTTTACACTGCCCTCGAAATGAGAGTGAGAATACTGGAAGCTGATCAGCTGGAATCACAGCATTAAGTGGCCGATCATCACTTGGGGCTAAAAAGGTAAACTTGTTATCGCTGTATTTGACCCAAGTACCATCATTCCACTCAAAGCCTAACCCAACAATAACCTCATCCCCAATACCCTTGGACGGCCTACAAGAAGGTTCTAGAATTGGCACTTCAAAGAATTTAAGAATTCGGGTAATGAAGTGACCATAAGGAAGAGAGCGGGTAATCAAGGCAGGAATACTCAACATGGTGCGAACGATGGAATAGCCCAAGTCAACCGGGCGACCTCTAAGAATACAGTCAATCATGGCGACATCCATGTGAGACACCTCATCCAAATGTCCTGATCTAGGAAGTACAATGGACTGGATGATACGAAGCAAAAGACGAGTTTGAAGACAAAGACACTGAGTACGGAAATGAATGGTACAGTCTTCAATAGAAAGATCATTACGCCGACAAATATTACGACCAGCATCAACATGAACATAATCATCAATTTCAGGAGGTTTCCTAAGAGAAAAAATGTCCAAGCCATCATCGGAAGATCCTAGGATGTTGTCCAAGTCCGAATCATCAAACTCAATCAAAACTCCTCCAACTGTAGTGATTACTCGATTCTCTTTCTCCGCGGAACAATCCATATTCGAGTAAAATACTTTTACCAAGTCGGGATACACATTCTCCTCAATCAACAATGCATCAATCCAACCAACATCTTCCAACAATTGAAATAAAGTTCTATGACTAATCTGGAGAGAATGTAAAACATCCGGTAAAACAAAGAAAGTGTTGAGTACCTCACGAGTCCGAAAGTTTTGATGGAACCTTTTGATCAAGTGTTGCTTGTTCTGAAAATGAATGGACTCAAAGGTAGATTGATTGGAGGTTCCCCTTGCTTCCCGTGGTCGTGTGGATGTTTGAACCGGTTCCTTGCCTTTTCTACGAACCGGCCGAGAGCTTGACATATTGATTTTGATAGATTTGAAGATAAAATCACCAAAGAGAGTGAAGATGATGAAGATTGGAAGTGATTTGGTGAAACAAATTGGATCAAAAACGACTTGAGAGTGGGAAATCTAGAGAGAGAAAATTCGGCTCAAAACCTAGGTTGAAATCCGGATCTAGAGTTTTGGATTTTGAAAATGAAGTTTAAAGATGGTTTTGAGTGAATAAAGTGATGAGGAATGATTTTCTTGACTCAATTTGATGTGAAAATGGAAGAAAAGAATGGATTTTTGAGTGAAATCAAGAGCGGAGAAAACGAGTTTTAGAGAGAGACAAGAAACGGTTTGCCGAATGGAGGAGGAAGAAGATGAACAACAACATAACCACGAATCCAGCTTGCCGGATTTAATAACCGGCTTGCCGGTTAATGGGCAGCAAGTCACAATTTCACAAACGGCTTGCCGGTTCGCTTGGGAAACAAAAAATCTGGAAATCCGGTTCTTAGTCAGAGAGTTGAAAGTCGAAAACGGCTTGCCGGTTTTGGAGAACCGGTTTGCCGGATGTGAACCCGAGAGCCATAATGCGAAAACGGCTTGTCGGTTTTGGAGAACCGGTAGGCCGGTTGTGAGGCAGAGATGAAGCTAAGCAAAACCGGTTTACCGGATTGAAAATCCGGTTATCCGGAATGTGTTCCGAGAGAAATCAATAAGAAATAATGTTTGTCCGGATGAATAGAAAGGGAATGTTTGCTAGCTCCTATGCTTGTACTACTCACACCATTTTATTTATGGCCTTAAAATTTGATTAATTTTAAATCATTTTGAGATTTAAAACTTTTCAAAAAGCCATTTAATGCATGAAACACAAAATTGTAAAAACATAAATTCACAAGCATATCAAGTTATCTAACTCATGTAGCATAAAACCATATGATAACAAGCATATCAAGCCATGTAGTAAAACATGAATTAAGATTAAACATTCATCATTCCAAGCTCATGCCTTATCTTTATAAAATGCTCTTCACTAAGAGGTTTTGTAAAGATATCCGCAAGTTGATTTTCAGTAGAAACAAATTTAATTACAACATCCCCTTTTTGAACATGATCTCTAAGGAAATGATGTCTAATTTCTATATGCTTAGTCCTAGAATGTTGAATGGGATTCTTGGAAAGATTTATAGCACTAGTATTGTCACATAAGATAGGAATTTGATCAAGTATAATGCCATAGTCTCTAAGGGTTTGTTTCATCCAAAGAATTTGTGCACAACAACTACCTGCGGCAATATATTCTGCCTCGGTGGTTGAAAGCGCAACCGAGTTTTGTTTCTTACTAAACCAAGAGACAAGAGAATGGCCTAGGAAGTGACATGTTCCACTAGTACTTTTTCTATCAACCTTATACCCAGCAAAATCGGCATCCGAATAACAAGTTAAATCAATATGAGTTCCTCTAGGATACCAAAGGCCAAGATTAATAGTGCCAATTAAATATCGAAAAATGCGTTTGACAGCAAGCATGTGAGACTCTTTAGGGCAAGATTGAAATCTAGCACACAAGCAAACACTAAACATAATATCATGCCTACTAGCAGTCAAGTAGAGTAAGGATCCGATCATACCTCGATAAGTCTTTATATCAACTTCCTTACCTTTCTCATCTTTGTCCAGCTTGATGGTAGTACTTATAGGAGTGCTTTTTGCCGTTCCATTATCATAGCCAAATCTTTTGAGTAGATCTTTCACGTACTTGGCTTGGTTTATGAAAATTCCTTCCTCGTTTTGTTTGATTTGAAGGCCAAGGAAGTACTTCAACTCTCCCATCATACTCATCTCAAACTCTTGGCTCATACATGATGAAAAATCTTTACACAACAACTCATTAGTAGAACCAAAAATAATATCATCAACATATATTTGAACAATAAGTATGTCTTGGTTCTTATGCTTAATAAAAAGAGTTGTGTCCGCTTTTCCCATTGAAAAATCGTTATCCAACTAGAAATGTTTAAGCCTATCATACCAAGCTCTAGGTGCTTGTTTTAAACCATACAAAACCTTGGATAACTTGTACACATGATCTGGAAATTTTTCATTTTCAAAACCAAGAGGTTGTTTCACATAAACTTCCTCCATAATGTATCCATTTAAGAAAGCACTCTTGACATCCATTTGATACAAAATAAAATCCTTGTGACATGCATATGCTAACAACATCCTAATGGATTCTAGCCTTGCTACAGGTGCAAAAGTTTCATCAAAATCAATTCCTTCTTCTTGGTTGTAACCTTGAGCCACTAATCTAGCTTTGTTTCTTACAACCACACCGGATTCATCCATTTTGTTTCTAAATACCCATTTAGTACCTATAATGGATTGATGTTCCGGATTGGGAACTAACTCCCACACATTGTTTCTCTCAAATTGATTCAACTCCTCTTGCATTGCCATAATCCAAGATTCATCATTTTCCGCATCCGCAAAGGATTTTGGTTCAATTTGAGAAATGAATGCAGCATGCTCACATGTGTTCCTAAGAGATGATCTAGTGGTAACACCTCGAGAGGGATCTCCTAAAATTACATCCTTAGGGTGAGAGGATACATACCTCCACTCCTTGGGGAGTGTTTGTGAAGTACCTTCATTTTGCTCTGTATTTGGTTCTTCATGATGTTCCTCTTGAATTCCAGGTGGTGCGTCTTCTTGGTTGTCATTTGATGCTTCTTCTTGTTGTTCTTCTTCTGCATTATCATCAACAATGATTTTCTCCGTAGAGGAGGGGTTAGTCTCATCAAATGTAACATGCATAGATTCTTCCACAACTAAAGTTCTTTTATTATAAACTCTATAAGCTTTGCTTGAATTTGAATAACCAAGAAAGATACCAACATCAGATTTTGGATCAAATTTACCAAGATTATCTTTTGTATTCAAAACAAAACATTTGCATCCAAAAACTTTAAAATAGCCAATGTTGGGTTTTCTATCTTTCCAAAGCTCATATGGAGTTTTATTAAGATTATGTCTAATCAACACCCGATTTAAAACATAACAAGCGGTGTTGACGGCTTCGGCCCAAAAATACTTAGGCAAAGAATTTTCATTCAACATGGTCCTAGCCATTTCTTGAATAGACTTATTCTTTCTCTCTACTACTCCATTTTGTTGTGGAGTCCTAGGTGATGAAAATTGATGTTCAATGCCAAAGTCATTACAAAAATTTTCAAATGCATGATTTTCAAATTCTCCACCATGATCACTTCTAATACAAGTAATAGAATAACCTTTTTCATTTTGAACCTTTTTAAAGAAAATTCGAAATGCATCAATGGCATCATCCTTATTAGCTAAGAACAATACCCATGTGTATCTAGAATAATCATCCACAATTACAAATGCATAATATTTGCCACTTAAACTAGCATATCTAGAAGGTCCAAACAAATCTATATGAAGTAATTGAAGTGGTTTTGAAGTAGAGACATGATTCTTGCTTTTGAAAGAAGTTTTGATTTGTTTTCCAAATTGGCATGCTTCACAAATTCTATCTTTTTGAAAACTGATTTTTGGAAGACCTTTAACTAAATCATTTTTCATGATTTTTGAAATCAAATCCATGCTTGCATGACCTAATCTTCTATGCCATAACCAACCATCATCATGCAATGCGGAGAGACATTTTTCATGTATAGATGCACAATCTATATTAATGGTATAGACATTAATACATCTATTTCCTACAAACAAGACTTTCCCATCACATGCATTTTCAATAACACATTTTGATTCATCAAAGATAACTCTATATCCTTTATCACATAATTGACTAATACTAAGCAAATTGTGTTTCAAGTTTTCAACCAAACACACATTCTCAATGAGAGTAGAGGATACATTACCGACATTTCCAATCCCAATGATTTTTCCTTTTGAATTATCTCCAAATGATACATCTCCACCATTTTCGATCTTGGTAAAGCTTGAAAACCAAGAATAATTCCCTGTCATGTGTCTTGAACAACCGCTGTCCAAGTACCACTTATTCTTCTTCTTCTTTGAGCCCTGTAGAAAAAAATATCAAGTTTTAGGTACCCAAAAGTTTTTTGGGTCCTTGAGAGTTAGCAATGGTTCCTTTCGGAACCCAAACACATTTCATACCATAATATGCATTTCTCTTCACTGCACATCTATTTTTCATATGGCCATCTTGATTGCAATAATGACATACAATTTTATTGTTAATTGATGTATTCTTCACAAAATAACTCTTGTAAAATTTTTGTTTCAAATTCGGTTTATAACCTATGCCACTTTTGTCAAATACACATTTTTGTGAGTTTAGCAAATTGTCCAACATCTTTTGCCCATTTGTGAATTTTAGCACAATTTCATTTAGTTCATTACTCTTCTTTCTAAGCATTTCATTCTCATTTTTCAAGTCATTCATGTGTGACTCTAAGTGCTCATGTGAAGTGCTAGAGTTCTCAAATAATGCAATACTATCATGTAATGTTTTGTTTTCTAATTCTAGGCATGTGATCTTTGCACTAAATGATTCATTTTCATTCTTAAGCTCCATCATCTTCTTTTTAAGACATATATTCTTTTTACCAATCTTCATTAACTCATCATGCAAATCATTAAAAGCATCATGCAATTCATCATAAGTAGGAAGATCATTTACCTCATCAAGTTCATCACATGATTCTTCCCCAACAGCCATGAGAGCTAAGTTTGTCATTTCTTGTTGCTCATCATCGTCACTTGTTTCCTCATCACTATCATCCCATGTGGCCACCATAGCCTTCTTCTTGAATTTGTTGAGAAGATGACATTCCTGTCGTATGTGTCCGGGCTTCTTGCATTCATAACAAGTGATTGGCTCCTTCTTCTCCTTCTTATTCTTGTAGCCTCTGAACTTTCTCTGCTCATTATTCTTCTTGTAAAATTTTCTGAATCTTCTAGCTAACATAGCCAACTCCTCATCATCCATTTCGCTTTCCTCATCACTCTCACGTTTTGAAGCCTTGAGAGCAATGTTCTTCTTCTTTTCCTCATGCCCTTTTTCAGCTGCCAAATCTTCTTCATACGAAATAAGAGAGCCAATTAAATCATCAATAGGTAACACATTTAAATCTTTGGCTTCCTCAATGGCAGTCCTTTTTGGTCTCCATTCCTTAGGTAGAGACCTAATGATTTTCTTGACTTTTTCGCTATTTGAAAAAGTCTTTCCTAGGGCTCCTAGAGTGTTCACTATGTCCGTGAATCTAGTATACATAGAGTACACATTTTCATTTTGTTCCATTTGAAACAATTCATATTGTTGAGTGTACCTACTTATTTTAGATTCTTTCACTTGGTTCGTGCCTTCATAGACAACCTCAAGTTTGTGTCAAATCTCATTAGCACTTTCGCAACTAGACACTCTATGAAACTCTTTCTTATCTAGTGCACAAAACAAGGCATTCATGGCCTTGGAATTTAGAGAAGCTTTTCTCTTTTCGAATTCATTCCAATCCCGTGAAGGTTTTGGAATATCTTCTCCGACTTCATTTTTAGTCAAGGGCATAAAAGGACCATCATTAATGATTTCCCAAATCTCATAATCTAAAGCTTGCAAGTAAATTTTCATCCTAGTTTTCCAATATGGGTAATCGTTTCCATCAAAGTAAGGTGGTCTAGTGGTGGACTGCCCTTCCCTAAATGTGGAATCATTTTGAGTTGCCATTGATCTTTAGCTCTAGATGGTTAAATCTAAATAAGAGCACCTCGCTCTGATACCAAATGAAATACAAGTGTGCAACCCAAGAGGGGGGGTGAATTGGATTTTTAAAAAATTATCCTAACAAATCCACACAACAAGCAATCTAATGTCTTAATAATAATTGAAAGCAATAAGTTCAATAATGGTACAATAATTAAAGAGTAAGGGAGAAGAGAAACAAACACACGAATTTTTACGTGGTTCGGCAATCCCCGCCTACGTCCACGCCTCCAAGCGATCCAAGCTCGAGGATTTCACTATCCAAGCCTTTCTAAGGCTTCAACGATTACAATTGACTTTGAGGTGTCAATAAACCTTTACAACAAAGAGATTATCTCCCAATCTGTTCACTCAAGTGTCTCACACACTCAAACTCTTACAAATGAATTGAAGAAATGAAAGATACAATGAAACTCACTCAATGAGTAGATATTCAAAGATGAAGAACAATGAATGATTCAATGAATTGTGTTTTACAAGTTGAAGGCTCAAGATATCACGTGTGTTTTTTGTTCTTGCTTGTTGGAGAGCTTCAAAATGAGTTGGATTTGAGTTCTTATAGTTTGAGCTCGAAAACTAGCCGTTACTCACATTCTGGGCTATCCGGTTTGCCATTTTATGGAATTCGGTAAGCCGGATTTATGTTACCGTTAAGGCAAAATTCAAAATTTTGCCTAACCAGTTTGCCGGATTCATGAATCCAGTAAGTCATTTTCGTTCTGGATGCTTACTGCCCCGAATCCGGATTTCTGATTTTCTGAATCCGGTAAGCCGCTTGCTACAGTAACCTGCTACAGTGAAAATTTTCAATATTTTCAAATTGACCCCAAAACTTTAAAAAACTGTAGTATGGCACAAAACATTATAAACGTTTGCAAATAGGTCCAATTTCAGAATTTTAGATAATGCTTTCTCAATCCCACAACTTTCTGAAATTATGACTTCGCCCAAACTTTGTAAAATTACAAAATGACCTAAAAACATTTAAATAGTTTCAAATAGGTACAAATCCGAAATTTAAAATACTATCAAAGATTTTTAAAATTACTTTCATTTTAGTTCAAAAAGCTTTAATTCCATAACATCATTTTCTCATTATAAAAGCACAATTCATAAATCTTTACTCAATAAATACATGTGGTTTGTTATCATCAAAATCAATATTTATAGCCATATAGGCTAACACATAGCACTTCTGGTAGCTCATCAACCCATACACTATTTTTCTCTCCCAGTCTGATCTTCAGAAGCTTCTTTATAACTTTGTTGGCCGCTTCCACTTGCCCATTGGCCTGAGGGTGTGCAGACGAGCAAAATTTTAGTTCTATTCCGAGGTTCTGACAAACCTCCCTGAAGTTATGATTGTCAAATTATTTATCATTGTCTGCTATCAAGGCGTATGGAATTCCACAACGGTAAACCAAATTCATCCACACAAAGTCAGTTATCATTTTCTTCGTAATCCTGCTAAAACTTCCACTTTGACCCACTTCATGAAATAGTCTATGGCCATAATAGCATGTGTGGCAGCTCCCCGTCCTTTCGGCAAGGGCCCGATCAGGTTGATTCCCCATTGAGCAAATGGCCATGGTGAAGTCATAGTAGTGAGTTTTTCAGGTTACTGAGTCAGGAAGTTGGCGAAGCTTTGGCAGCTTTTGCAACTTTTGGTTTTCTCTTGGGCATCTTAGTGCATCGTCGGCCAGAAGTACCCTTGCCTTAAAGCCTTGTAGGCAAGAGATCTAGCTCCAGAGTAATTTCCACAAACCACTTCATGAACTTCCTTTAGTACGTAGTCTGCGTCGTCTTCATCTAGACACCGCAGGAATGGCAGGGTGTACTCTCGTCAGTATAGCACCCTATCAATTAGTGTGTACCTAGATGCCTGGTACTTGATTTTTCGTGATCACATCTTGTCTGCTGGTAACACTCCATCCCGTATGTACTAGACTATTGGGTCCATCTACGAGCCTTTCTTATCTATTCGCATCACATTTAGATTCTGCTCGATGCTGGGGAAGTACTCGACTTCCATGGGGACCGACTTTGGTATTTTTTGGTCCGTTTTAGCAGCTATTCTGGCCAAGATATGTGCGTGGTAATTTTTGCTCCTTGGTATCTACACTATGTCCACCGACTTGAACTTCTCGATTATTTGTCTGACCTTTCTTAGGTACTGTTCCATTTTATCGTCTTTAGGCAAGAACTTTTCACTGATATGATCGGCGACTAGCTGTGAGTTTGTCTGGATTTTCACCTTATTTGTCCGTACTGCCTGAGCCATCAGCCCTGCAATTAAAGCTTCATATTCGGCTTGATTATTTGTGGTCTTGAACTCCAATCTAACAGCGTATGAGATTTCTTCCCCGTCTGGACTCTCCAAGACCACCCTCGCTCCAGCACCCTGCTCGCCTGATGATCTATCCACTGTCACCTTCCAAACTTGACCATCGTTGCTGCTTGTAGCAATATCAGTGTGGCTGGGTCCACTTTGGGTTCCGTAAATTCTACCACGAAATCTGCCATTGCTTGGGCTTTGATCGCTGCTCGAGGTTTGTAGGTTATATCGAACTCGCTCAGCTCTATTGCCTATTTCACTAGCCAACCCAAGGTTTCTGGTTTGTACAATGTTTGTCGTAACGGTTGATCTGTCACTACAACAACTGGAAATGCCTGGAAATATGGCCTCAGTTTTCGAGCAGCCACAACTAAGGCGAGTGCCCATTTCTCCAGCGTCGGGTACCTAGTCTCGGCATCGAGCATGGCCTTATTGGTGTAGTACACTGGGTGTTGGACTCTGTTGTAATGAATTCAAATGCTATTGGTGGCAATATACAAGTGTACACAACAAGTAATATAATGATGAATATTCAAGATCGTCTCCACAAGGATTGATGTTATCAGACTTGTTACAACAATCTTAACAGTGCAGATTTTGTTCTAAATTAAAATAAAACAATTAATGAAACTAATATACTAATTAAAATAAAAATGTAATAAATAAAATGCAAGAAAGTAAATTATCATGTCAAACTCAAAGATAAAACCAATGGGAATATAGAGTAGTTGCGTGAATAAATTCTCTTAATAGTTTTGACTTTTTTTCTAATGTTTGGCTCGGTTGGTATAACATCTGCTACAACAGTGGACTGAATCCTTATGTATCATCAGTTGTCGCATGTTAGATATCCTATATCTATATGCAACCTAACAGTGATCAGTTGTGATGCCAACATCAGATATAACATTACACGCTTAGGTTCTACTTACCCTACAAGGTGAATCTCTATGTCTAGTTCATCATTAATTTTAGATTAAGCATGGCCCTTTTGGAATCAAGTAAAACTCAATCTAGGAAACTCAATCTAAAACTAAGTATTGTTTTGATAAGTTCCACTAAGATAGGCCATTTTGTGGCTCTTTCTTAGATAGTATCATTAAATGGGTGATCAGCCGAAATAATGAATAGAAATAAATACTATCAAAACAAAATGCTATAACAAACATGCAACAACACATATATTCAGTCAGTAAACTATCAAGATTGTTTATCAATCAACCACAAATAAAGTTAGTTCATGGTTTGCAAAAGAAAAATAAAGAACAAAGTTTCAGCCATCAAACACATCCTCGTGACTAAAAGTAAACAAGAAAACAAGAGAAGAATAAGAATGGTTGAGTTCTCAATTGATTTCTAAAAATTCTCCTTTGATGCCGCCTTAAATTTTCCTCTTGAATTCTGTTTTGCTCTTGTTTCTTTTCGAATTTTGTTCTTGGTTGACGGCCCCTATTTTCTTTTGCGTGTGTGCTTCTTTTATAGATAAAAAATAGGGTAAACAGAAGTCTAGGTGCCTATCTTCCAGATTAGGAAACTGCTGATCTCAATAGTCTGAGTATCTCGCACAAAATTTTCTTTGTCGTTGTTCCCGGATTACTACAACATTGGTTGTTATAGCAACAAATGCTACAGTAATGACTACAACAACTGTACTGTTCCAGATTTGTTTCAATTCTTCTGTCGCCAAGTTCTTTTCCATCTTTTGTAAGACTATTGCAGCAGCAGGAGCAACGTTCCTTCTTTGAAATTTGAGCTTCCAATTACATACAACTATGCACACAATCTAAGCACACAAAATTATTCTAAAATAACGCAATTTATTAAAAATAAACTAAAATAGATATTAATGCAAAATAAAACTAAAATGTAATAAAAACATGTCATTTACTTTCTAAGTAATAATAATTTAAGTCTAAAAGTACTATGATTACTTTCATTTCATAGAGTTATCATACTCATTCTTCTTCTCGTACCAAAATTGAGCTCGTTACGTGATCTGATATAGTTATCACACATCCCCCTCTCGTGGTATGGACAATAAGGGTGCTTGGTGTATGTACTATTTCAACTTCTGAAAGGCCTTCTCGCACTCGGGGGTCCATTATATTTTTCTTCCCTTCCGCATCTCTGAGAATAAAGCGTAGCATTTATCTGTTGCCTTGGATATGAATCGGGTCAGCGCTGCCAACTTCCCTGTGAGGCTTTTAATCTCTTTTAGGTTACGAGGAGATTTCATTCCCACAATCGCTTGAATCTTTTCTAGATCCACCTTAATTATCTGATGACTAACCATGAATCCAAGGAATTTTTCCGAACTAACGCTAAAAACACACTTCTCCAGGTTGAGCTTCATCTTATATTTCCTCAAAAGCCCGAATGTCTCCTCGAGGTGCTTGGTGTGCTCAACTGGGTTTTTTTGACTTGGTTATCATATCGTCAACATAAACCTCCATCATGGGCCCAATTAACGGCTTAAAAATCTTGTTCACCAACCTCTGATACGTCGCACCTGTATTTTTAAGGCCGAAAACTGTTACCCTGTAACAGAAAAAACCCTAGTTAGTGATAAACGTCGTGTTCTCTTCGTTCTGCTCGTACATTAGAATTTGGTTGAATCACGAGAATGTGTCCAAGAAGCTGAGTAGATTATACCCGGCTGTTAAGTCAACTAACTGATCGATTTTAGGCAATGGAAAGATGTCCTTTAGACATGCATTGTTGAGGTCAGTAAACTCAACGCACATTCTCTATTTACCGTTAGCGTTCCTTACTAGGACGATATTTGATATCCATTTGGGGTAACTCACTTCCCTAATGAACCCCGCCTTCAAGAGTTTCTCCACCTCGTTGTTTATGGCCTCATATCTCTTTTGGTTGAAGCATCTCTTCTTTTGCCTTGCAGGTCAGGCACCATTCTTTATCGCCAGCCTATGGCAGGCTATCTCGGGATCGATTCCTGCCATTTCATCATGCATCCAAGCGAACACATCGGAGTGAGTTTGCAAGCAATGCACTAGCTCTCGCTTCAGCTCTTTTTTCAACTTCAATCCAATCTTGATTGTTCCCCCCGAGCCGCCTTGTTCTAGGTTGCCTGTTTCCAGCTCCTCAACTAGCTTCTGTCTTCCCCTCCTAAGTTTTGCTCGGGCATCAAGTGAGGTAATTTGCATTGCCTCCTTTTCTATTGTAGAATAACAGCCTCGAACGATTCTCTGGTCGCCCCGTACCACCCCAACTACCCCATTCACCCGGTACTTAAGGGCCAAGTAATGATTGGATATTACCGCCTTACTCACTTTTAAAAAAGATCGACCTAAAATCATCTGGTATGAGCTCTCTTCATCGACTACGACGAAATCTATAATCATCATGTTTTCAAATGGTGCAAAGACTATTGTGATTGGCAACTTGACCACACAAAGGGGAGCTAGCATTCCTCCACTGAATCGCTTTTAAGGATGTGTTAGTATGCTCCATCCTCAGATCTGCTATTCCAATTTCATCCAGAGTTGACTTGAACAGGACGTCGACTGAACTTTCTGTATCCACAAAGATTCGGTCAAATTTCTTGCTGGCGATAGTGGCCTTAATGATGAGGGCATGTGTTGAGTGTTAGAAAATGCATATTTATAAAGGAGAAAACCGTCATTTTACATTTCAAGTCTTACTAACAACCCTTACTTTTATGTATTTAACCTTCTTGTGATGTAATTACGTGTGTGTTATTTTAATTAAGTATTTTATGTATTTTAGGGGTATTATAGTCATTTCACAATAAAGGAGAGATCAGACGGCAAAACGGACATCACTTTTGAACTCAGGACGGTCGAAAACCTTAGGAGGAGCATAAAAGGAAAAATGGCACTATTCACATGTACGGTATTATTCACGTATACGGTACTGTCTACGTTACTGTTCACGACACTGTTCACATAGACGGATCGATGACGTGGCATTGACCGATGATGTGGCATTGACTGATGAGATGTCACGATCCTGTTGGACTAAAATTCTTATGTACTGTTGATGGTGACGTGGCAGCATATCAGTGGACGAAAAATCTCGCGTACGGTGCATGCATCACACAGGATTATTTTCAACCAAACTGCGTTACTATTCATCCGGGTCAAACCGTGTTACTGTTCATCCGCGTGGTCAAACCGTGGACTGTTGACGATGACGTGGCGCAATCCTGAGCGTCCAAACTGTTTTTAATCCGATGGCCATGATTTACTCCATGTATCTATAAAAAGGGGGCCTCCCCCCCCTAATTTGATAGCTCTGAATCCATTTTTGGGATCCATTTTCTGTAATTCCTTCTCCATCTTGTATTTTCTTTGTATTTTAATAAATTCCCATTTTGCCCCTTGTTCAATTATGAGTAGCTAATTTCCTTTCAAGCTTGGGTTGAAGGTGAAGTCTCAACATGTGTCATGGGCTTTATTTGGTAAATTTATTTTCTTTTCCCCTCTAGTTTTTGTGGATGATTTGACTTATCGTCGACAAATAATACTGATCTTGTCTAGATACCGCCTTGGTTACACTGGCTCTCTAGTATAAGGTTATTATTATTTGGCACGATAAGCCCTTAGCACCATATTGATTAGAGCGTGGTTCGTGAGGTGTGGATTCCCCCCTCATGATTTAATTGACATTAATACGGATTATTTAGCCCATGATGCATGTTGATACGGATCCAGATACCCAAGTACGTCAATTTAATCGATTTTCTCTACAATTTATTCTCGCCATTGCAATTCCAATTTTAGCATATTTATTATCGTCATTTCAATTCCAATTTTAGCATATTTTAAATCACTTCCACCACAATTCCAACCACCCATTTACAGAATTAATTCTACACACAATTAAAAATCCACCTCCTCGTGGGATCGACACTCGTCACCATTGATCTATACTACAATAGATTCGTGCACTTGCGAGTACATTAAAATTTGCACAACAGCATCTTCATGTGGATACAACACTCATTCTTCATCTTCATCTGTCCTTATGATGGGTACTTGCCTTGTGTTTGCTCGTTTGGCCGTCGGGGTATTGAAGAATACTTCTTTACTAGTCACAGCATACCTTGTATACTTCTTCATTCATCTGTTAGAATCCCCAACTATCGTTGGGCCTCTGACTATAACTCTAACAATGGGCTGCTCGTGACCCACATTTCTAGCATTCTAGTCTGCTCCACATGGTAATTCTGCAATCGGGAGGGCTCCTTCAATGAACTCATCCAAATAACGATTCCTCACTAAGTTTTCCACCTGATTTTTGAGATCTTGGCATTAGGCCGTGGTGTGACTACGGGTGCCATGAAACTCGCAGAATCAGCCCATATCTCGCCTGCTGGGTGCTTTTACTATTGGGATGGGGGATACAACAGACCACGATTCTTTATCGTGTGATACAATTCGTCCAAGGATACCTTCAAATGAGTATACCGCTCATAGCTCTAGCTCTGGTCAATCATACGCATTGCTCTTTCTTTGGGGATATTATTTTGCACAGGAGCGGAGATTGATGGATCTGGCCTGCCGGCTTTCATATTCTGCGAGTGATGTGTCACGGGGCATGGTGATAAGTAGGGGTGGGCAAACTGTTCAATTTTTTCCGAACCGAACTAAAAAAATTTGGTTCGGTTCTGTTCTATGAGCAAAACCTGAATGGTTTTAAAACTAAGGAACCGATTGGTTTTTGTTTGGTTCGGTTTTACGAACCAAAAAACTGATTGGTTTGGTTTGATTTAATTATAAATAATTTATTTAATTGAAAATATATAAACAAAAAACAAATCTCTCAAATCCCTAACTTTCAATTTGCAACCCATCGCCTCCCTCTCCTCTCCCACTCCTCTCCCACGCCTCCCTCCGTCGCCTCCTGCCGCGTGTTTCTCCCTCTCCACACGGTGCAGAACTTCAACTCAGCCCCTCTCGGCTTCTTCCTCGTGAGCGTCTCTCCCTTGCGTCAACTCACCCCTCTCTTCCTCGCGTGCACAGCGCCTAACACAGCCCCTCTCTTCCTTGCGTGCACGGCTTCCTAGCACAGACCCTTAGCAGCGACACAGCCCCTCCCCTCAAGCAAGGTGATGTCATCATTAGCCCCTCACACGTGGTCATCTTTGGTGCTGCAGCCTAGAGGTGTTTTTTTTATTTTAATTTATGCCATGGCCCGTACAAAGTGTGTATACTCTTTAGTTTCTGCTAGTGTGATTGTGTTAGGGATTGATTATTTGATTTTGTGGATTGCTGATGTATATAATATACTTGTTGGTGGAGTTAAAAATGGTGGGCAGATATAGTGGTTGTGGAGGCTTGTGAGTTGTGGCAATGAAATGGTTGTAATGTTGTATTGTATATTGCGGCCGAGAATTGAAAAATTGAAAATAGACAAATGTATAATGCTTCTATCAATGAAAAATTGAAAATAATATTTGTTATTTAACTTATTTGGCATAATGATTAATGACTTAATTAGCTTCGTGAGGTTGCAATTTGATATTGGCAATTTAGCATGGACATTTTAAATTAAATTAATAATTATTGGAAGCAAATTATGATATGTTGGCCTAATTTGTTAAATTAAAATATGATTTGTTAGCTAGTAGTTAATTTAAATTTAATTGATCTTTTTGGCATGGATGTTTTAAATTAAATCAACAATTATTGGAAGTAAATTATGATACGTTGGTTTAATTTGTTAAATTAAATTAAATTAAATTATGATATGTTAGCTAGTAGTTAAATTAAATTTAATTGATCTTTTTGGCACGGACATTTTAAATTAAATTAACAATTATTAGAATTGAATTGTGATATGTTGGCTTAATTTGTTAAATTAAATTAAAATTAAATTAAATTATGATATATTGGCTGGTTGTTAAATTAAATTTAATTGATCTTTTTGGGGTGGACATTTTAAATTAAATTAACAATTATTGGAAGTGAATTGTGATATGTTGGCTTAATTTGTTAAATTAAATTAAAATTAAATTATGATATGTTGGCTGGTAGTTAAATTAAATTTAATTGATCTTTTTGGCATTGACATTTTAAATTAAATTAACAACTATTGGAAGTAAATTAACAATTATGATATGTTGGCCTAATTTATTAAATTAAATTATGATTTGTTGGCTAGTAGCTAATTTAAATTTAATTGATCTTTTTGGCGTGGATGTTTTAAATTTAAATCAACAATTATTGGAAGTAAATTACGATACGTTGGCTTAATTTGTTGAATTAAATTAAATAATGATATGTTATCTAGTAGTTAAGTTAAATTTAATTGACCTTTTTCATTTCAATAACTTGTTAATAAAACAATATTACTTATTTATTTTTATTTTAGTCATTGTAGATGTCTAATTATTCAAGAGTTCAAGACAACCTCAATTGTGTAGCCGATGATCTTGAGCGTGAAGTTGAAGTTGATGATAGTGAAAATGATTCGCCAACAATTGTCACCAGCGGAAACAAGAGGAAAAAGTCGTCGTCATCCAAACCGCCACTACCAAGGAAAAAAATGCTCCAAGATCAACAGTGTGGCAACATTTCACTAGACTTCCAAATAATGATAAGAAGTGCAAATGCAACTACTACGGTAATGAATTTGAATGTAGCTTAGTAGGGTACGGGACTAACACTTTGAGAACTCGTTGCCAACAAAGGTGTCAAAAGTACAAGGACCTTCAGAAAGACTAAACGACTTTAACTCAAGATGTCGGTAGTGATGAAATTGTAGCAAGAGGTTTTAGTCAGGATGCTTGCAGACGAGCAACTGTGAAGATGATTGTTCTTAATGAATTGCCTTTTTCTATTGTGGAGAATCCTAGTTTTAAGCATTTTTACAGCGTGGCGGCTCCTAGATATCTTCTTCCATCACGAAGAACCATTACTAGGGATAATCTTGATATGTATGTCGAGAAAAAGGTTAAGTTGAAGAGCTTATTGGTTGGGAATAAGCAGAGAGTATCTTTGACCACTAATATTTGGACTTCCATTATGACAGTTAGCTATATGGTCATCACAACTCACTTTATTGACAAGGATTAAATTTTACATTAAAAGATTATTAGCTTCAACACAGTTAATGATCATTCAACGGAGACAATTGGTAAGCAAATTGAAAAATGTTTGATTGACTGTGACATAAAGCGAGTGTGTGTTGCAACGGTTGACATGCAAGTCCAAATGAGGGTGCTCTTAGGTACTTAATTGATCAACTAAAGACTTAGAGGGATAATGCCTTAGTGTTGAATGGGGATTATTTGCATGTTCGTTCTTGTGTGCACATATTGAATTTGATTGTTACTGAAGGGTTGAAGGAATTGGAGCCGAGTATAGTTAGTGTTCATAATGATGTGAAGTATGTGAGGTCTTCCACCGCCAAGATGCAAGCATTTCAAATTCGTGTGCAACAAGAGAAGATTAATTCCCGAGGAAGTGTGATTTTGTATTGTCCTACTCGGTGAAATTCTACATATTCCATGTTGAGTACAACATTTAAATTTAAGCCGACATTTGATCGGATGGCACTTGAAGATAAGCTTTATGATGCTTATTTCAATGAAAAAGAGGGGCGGGAAGAAGAAAATGGAGGGGCCACCGCATTACAGTGATTGGGAGAGTGCTCATCGCATAGTTACATTTCTGAAGACTTTTTATGATGCGACTTTGCAATTTTCTTTTTCTTTGAAGGTAATGTCACATCTTTATTATGCTTTTGAATTTTGATATATGATATGGAATTTATTTTAGCTTTATTAACATTATTTTTTTTCTTTTAGGTGACATCGAACACTTGTTACAATTTGATATGTCAAATTGAACAATCTTTGGAATTGTTATCTGCTAGTAATGATAGCCTTTTGAGTTTGATGGCTATTAAAATGAACGAGAAATTTGATAAGTATTGGGAGGGCTGTTTTAAGATAAATAAAATGTTGATTGTTGCTTCTGTACTTGATCCATGGGGAAAAATTAAATTCACAACGCATTCCTTTGAGAAATTATATGGCAATGATAGTGCCAAATGTGTTGAGATGAAGGAAATGGTGAAAGATTTGTTGACTAAGCTTTATGAGTTTTACAATGCACAATATAAACTGGGTGGTAGTGGGAGTGCAAGTAGAAGTGCAAGTGGAAGCCAAACTTTAGCTATTGGAAGTGGAACTAGTTCGAATTTTTAGGATTTGGGTGGTGATGATAATGTTATGATTAAGGACCCTTTCCCAGAATTTAGTAAGGCGGTATGCAGTTAGTGAAGGTAGCCCGGAATTGTCAAATGAGTTAGATATTTACTTGATAGAGAAGATGAAAAAAATTACAAAAGGAAATTTGGGCACTAAATTTGATATTTTGTTATGGTGGAGGGTGAATAGTGCCAATTATCCAATTTTGTGACGTATAACAAGGGATGTTCTTACTATTCTAGTGTCTACTGTTGCCTTCGAGTTCGCCTTTAGTACTGGAAGTCGTATTCTAGATGAATATCAAAGTTCTTTGACTCCGGACATGGTTGAGGCACTGGTATTATTACAGAATTGGTTGCGGTCTTCTCTTTTTGGGGATTCAACAGCGGACTTAAATAAGTTAGTTGAAGACAACGAGTTTATGGATCAACTTGCAAAAGGTATATTTTGTTTAATTTTAATTTAAGTTTACTTTTAAAGAATTATGACCTTATGCAATTTGTTTAATTTTAATTTATTTTTTAAGTAATATGAACCTTATTCAATTTGTTAATTTTTTTTTAATGTAGAACTTCGTAAATCAACAACGGCCAACCAACTTGGAAGATCAACATAAATAATTTTTAGGTAATAAATTGATATGCATTTATTTGTTATTACATATCACTTCATTTTAGTTAATTTAATTATTCGCTTTTGCTCACTTTAAATTTTGATTTAGGTGATATGAATGGTGGATGTAGTTGTGGCTTGTTTGTTGTGGTGGATGCAGCTGTGGCTTGTATGTTATGGTGGAAGTAGCTATGACTCTTGTTATGGTGGAGTTTTATCGAATATTGATGCACTATTATGGACTTATTTTTTTTTTTGGTTGCCATGGACTTATAATTTGTAGTAAACTTTTAAGTTTAAGCGTGTTTATTAATTGTGAATATTTTGTATTGGAAATTTTATTATTTTGCTTTTGATCTAACGGTTTTATACTTGTTTATTCATATATAGTATTATTAATATTATGTGTGTACAGGGTAGTTTGGTATTTGGTAGTTAATAGGAGTGCAAACTGCAAAATTAAGTAAAATTAGGTGGAAAGTATAAAATCTGATAATATTAGGGTAAATCTGTAAAATCAAGAAAATGAAAAATCTTAACCGAACAGTTCGATTCCAATCTTAAGAACCGATCGATTTTGGTTCGGTTCGGGACTTGAACCTAACCGAACCGACTATTGCCCACCCCTAGTGATAAGGATGATTGTACATCTGGTCAGCCCCCCCCCCCATGAGTCTTTAGTCGGAGAACGAGGAGGCTGCATTCTGCTTCATTAAAATTGGGGTGGCCTCTGATGAGGTTGGTAAGAGGTGATTTGGTTTCCTGCACCGATACCCTGAGCATGGTGATTGATAACTCTATGAAATAAAAGTTTTAGTACATTTTAATGATAATTTGCATTAACATTTAATTATGTGGGCAATTATAATAGACAACATCAGAGCAACCCATACTCAAACACCTATAATCCAGGATGGAGGCAACACCCAAATTTCTCATGGAGCAACCAGCATCAATCTGCTGCCGCATCCACTGGACAGAATAGAGTTGCACAACCACCAGGATTTCAACAGCAAAATCAAGGACAAAGTACCACCAACAATGATCAAATTAGTTCTCTTGAAGCTTTGCTTAAGGAGTACATCATGAAAAATAAAGCAATTTTCCAAAGCCAAGCTGGAACTTTGAGGAATCTAGAAAATCAGATTGGACAACTTGCTACAGCATTAAGTAACAAACCTCAGAGCAGTCTACCTAGCAATACAGAATATCCAAGAAGGGAAGGCAAATAACATTGCAAGGTGATGGAGCTGAGAAAAATGATGGAGCCTAACTCAACCCAAGAAAAAACTCAAGTTGAAAGAGAGCCACAACAACTCATTTTCTAACATACTAGTGAAAGTAGTCATGCTGCAGCAACTGCAGAAAAAAGTAATTCAGAGCTTATCGAAGAAGAAGCTGCAACACTAATAATAACACACCAGACTAGATCATAAGAACAGCAACCTGCACCATCTGCTACAACACAGCAGTTTTAATACCCACCACCTTTCTCACAAAGATTTCAGAAACAAAAACAAGATAAGCAATTCTACAAAATTCTGGAAGTGCTAAAATAATTGCATATTAACATCCCTTTTGTGGAAACATTGGAACAAATGTCCAATTATGTGAAGTTTTTTAAAGATATTTTAGCAAGGAAAAGAAGGCTTGAAGAGTTTAAAAATGTCGTTCTAACACAAGAATGCAGCCACATGCTTAAAAATAAGATTCCCCAAAAATTTGAGGATCTAAGGAGCTTTACAATTCCATGTTATATTGGAACTAAATATAATGGTAGAGCACTTTGTGATCTGGGGGCAAGCATCAATCTCATTCCTTTATCAGTGTTCAAGCAATTGGGAGTAAGAGAATGCAGACCAACAATAGTGACTTTACAATGTTGTAGCAACTGAACTAAATTTTGCAAGAGATAGTCAAGTTCCATTAAGAAAGTTTAGTCACTCAACTACTTCATTCCTATTGATTATATCCTTGTATTTGACTTGAAAGTTTACTTTTCTGCATATTTACTTATTGCATTTTTTTAGGTAGTTTATTAGTTTAATTGTTCAATCTACTTTCCATTCAGGTAAAATTGTTAAGGTTGCTATAGCAATTTCCGTAACATCAACTCCCGTGGAGACAATCTTGAATATTCATCATTATATTACTTGTTGTCTACACTTACACATTGTCACCCATAACAATTAAATTTAAACTCAACATTGATCCTTTTACTTAACTAGCCTGCTTCCTTCTGGAACTTTCTTTTCCTTCTTTCTTAGTCCTTCCAACTGCTCGCTCTTAATGCTCGCCGCTTTTTCTTCCTCAATTTCTATGTCCCTCTTGGCCTACTCGTAGGCTACGGAATATAATTGTACTGTATAACTTCTCAAGTTGTACCACAAGCGCTCTATTCTCACTTATTCCTTCAGCCTCCTTAAAGCTTGAGGATGGTGGAAAGCTCCAAGGTCAAGGACAACGTGATGGTACCTTTTAACGAACGCCCGGAGAGTCTTGTTTTCTCCTAACTTCATACTCATTAGCTCCATCATGTCATCTTCTGGTGCCATTGCTCCCCTAAACTGCTCTACAAACTTCTGGCACATCTGCTCGAATGCCCTAATGCTTCCTCGAGGCAGCCTCCGGTACCACTCACGTGCTCGTCCCTCTAAAGTTAACGGAAACACCTTGCATCTTTAGGCTTGGAACAACCAATGTACTCCGGTTATGTCATTGAAGCGATCTATGTGCACCAAGGGATCGGTTCGTCCAGCATATTTGAGGTTGGGGAAACGGAAGTCCAACAGCACTCATGATCTTTGGTGAGAAGGGGGATTCGTTATCTAACATTATTCTCCAACCTGGCGCTCTATTACGCCCCTGCATATCGTCTATGATTTGTGCTAATCTTCACACTTCTCCCTCCAACTTCATGGCTCGACCAAGATCACATGCAACAACATGATCTCGCTCTTGCTCGACATCATGTAAGTGCTTTCAGAGCTCCCTTTCTTCGGCGTTTGCCGCTCTGTCATTATTACCCGTATTTTACTTGTCCTGAGGTTGATCTTCTACTTCATGACTTTCCCCCTTAAGGATTGGTCACCGGCACCATCATCAGACCTCCCGGTAGTTCAACCTCTCATCGGGGCGATCGCTTCATCATGGCTCCTCCTGTTAACAAGCCTTAGTGTAATTTCGTCGCTTCTCATTCCTCCTACGTGAATTCCTCTCTGCTCATTTCTTAGCTCGTGCAAGATGGTTGTTAAAGTCTCTATTTGTTTCTCCATTTGTTCTATCTGTTCATGCATTGCCCTCTCTCGTGCTTCATTCGCTATCTCCCTTAGTGTCACAGACTCACTTAGCCCCGGCTCCCCCGCGTGAGCACTACTCCCCCTACGTCCATAATCACCTCATTTCTCCTTCTTTTTCTTCTTTCCATTGACGGCAGCTTTTTGTTCAGCTCCACACAGACGGCCCTAAAATATTGATACAAAATTTTGGGTCTGCTCCATCGTGACCAGAATCTCTCCTCAACACTTGAATTTGTAGTTAGTCGTGGATAACTTCACGCTACTCCTTTTTAACGAGAAAGACTTTAAGGCTCGCTGCTTCTCCTCTGTGAAATCCTGCACGCACAAAAATAAGTCAGAGAACGCTGGGAGTTTTACCGGCGTAAACCCTTCGACCCTCAAGTTAGCAATACGGGTTTACTTTGGAAAAACTTTGCCACTGGTCTCGTGTCTTTTTTACTGTAATATTTGTCCCTTAAATTCCCGATAATTCTCCTTACCAAGAACCTAGAGAAAGGATTAAAATGAATTTTCTTCGTAATCCGTTTAATCTATAAAAAATCCAATCCTTTTACCTTTTTTGGAGGCCCCTTTTATAGCCCTCCTGAGAATTTGGTCTCCACGACCCACGTTCACCACTTTACCTAGTCCCCGGTTGTGGATGCTCGAACGTTGTGATTGTGGCTGAGTGGACCTCATGCCTGGACTCTTGGAAAGTAGCACAAGTTCTGACAACTGCCATTGACTGGGTCTTCCGGCCTTGGCCCCAGCAGAAGATATCCTCGGTGTCCAGCAGAAAACTCCTGCTCATACCTTGGCCCCAGCAAAGGATCTCCTCAGTGTCAAACAGAAGACTCCTGCTCGTGGACACTATATTGCTCCTCGCTGGCGAGAAGGAAATCCTTGTTTGAGTACAGTTGGCCACGTCATTATATACCCCAAACATTATGCAAGCATAATATATTCATTCTAACTCCAAGTTACGTGTAAGTGACTGCCAATAAAAGTTTCTAAAGAAAAAAAAAAGACCTAATGCAATTTACAAAATCTGGTAATTTTTACAATGCATTAATTATTGTCAAATTAGCTAAACTGAAAATTTTCCAAGTCCAAATAGAAAAGAATAATAATAATAACAAGGGTTCCAAAATATAGATACTAGCAAGAAGCATAAGAGGAAAGTAATTCTACCATTAGAGGTTGAAAGGATTTGGTCGTATATCTATTACTCTCTCGGGCCATTTTACAGTTCTATTTCCTTTCTTGTTTCACTAGTTGTGCATTTACTTTCCGTATTAGGGAATCAGAATCCGAAATCAAATTCATTGACGGCGTTTACTTCACAAAACGGAGGAAGAAATTAGAATAAAAATCATAGGACCCACCCGAATTTTGAAATGGGGAATGGGAGATTGATTCCCAATCAATCTCTCATTTCCATAACTAACCATTTTGTCCCCTATAAAATTAAAAATACCCATTTTGTTCTCACTTAAAAATTATTATGATTAATTAATATAATTATAATTAATTAATTAATATAATTATATTAATTAATTTATATATTTTAAATTTTTTTATTATTACTACTATGATGATGATCATCATCATCATCATCATCATTATTATTGTTAATGATAATGATGATGATGATGATGATGATGATGATGATGATAGTAATTAATATGTTATTATAATTGATTAATATAATTATTCTAATTATTAATATATTTTTAATTTTTTATTACTATTGTTATTAGTGGTAAAAATAATAATTATTAATTAATATACTAATGTCAATTATTACTATTATTATTAAATAATTAATTATTCTAATTATTCTAATTAATTAATATATTAATATATTACTAATAATAATTATTAGTAATAATTATTTTTTAATAAATAATTACAATAATTAAAATACAAAATAATAATTATTGACAATATTTCATTAAACACATTTTAATAATTTGTTATAATTTAATTCATTCTGATTTTGATTTCAAGACAAAGATAACACATTAATGGCAATCCAATTCACTCCAATTCCTATTCCTCCAGTTCAAATAAATAATTTATTTTTCTCCATTCCATTTTCTTGAAGAGTTGGACGTAATTGTGAGTGATCATCTTGTAATATCTCTAGTCTTTCTTTGATGTCGAAAATGGCATACCAATCAATCTCTCCGGTAGGTGTCTTCCGTTTTGCGTTACGTTTCCAGGTACCGGTCGAGCGATGGCTAAAACAGATCGACGCTCTTGGCAGAGATTGCCCACTTGCATGCAACTGTGTACTGTGTAATTGCGATTTTTATACTCTTCTTCCGTAGTTTCTATCATTATTTCAGTCATGATGATGATTAAAAGAGAACCAACAAACAAGAAACCTAAAAACAAAAAAAAACAAAAAAAAAACTAAGAAACAAAATAGCACTATAATATCTTTTAATTTTTCCCTTGATAAGCAAGGAATCCTATTTGCATAAGGTGTAATGAAAACGCGGGAAACTAACGGGTATATATATATATATATATATATTCTTTATATTTGTTTGGGAAGGAAATATGAGGCCAATGATGAAGCGCCACGTGTCGATATTTAAGATATTAATTTGTTTCGGGTACCTCGGATACCCTAGATATCCCGGCTACCCTAAGCACTCCGGGGGTACCTCGGATACACTATGAAAGGATACAAAAGTCTTCGTAAATATGTGAAGGGATATGTGGGCCCCGAGTCTCAAAAAGATCAGTTTGATATGTGTCAAAAAATAAGGAAATATCGTGCCACAAAAGAGGAGACAGCCGCCTGTCACGCCAGCGAATCCGCCAAAAGTGTGATATTGTGACAGCTGGGACCACCAGCTTTTCCTGCTGCGCCTGGAAAATTACAACGGAATTGCAGAGGTACGCGGGACCACTCCACTACGCCCAGCACGTGAATACGCCACAAACTTGTTCTCCACACATATTTTTGAAACGCCTAAGCCTCCATACGCATGAAAGTAAGAATATTCCTGACATGACAGCAGGGAACGCCACTAAAATAGCGCCAGGTGGCACGGCGACCGGGGTACACCATATAAATACTCAGGTTTGATTTTTATCAAGTAAGTAAACACACTCACCACAAAAAACTAAGGTTTCTTCAACCTCAAAATCTCCATTACCGAGAGCTTGCAAGCTCTCTAACATGAGATAACCCAACTCTGACTTGAGCGTCGGAGTGTGGTCGTCGGCCACCCCCGGCTCCACCTTTGACCTCTTTTTGGTTGTTTCGCAGGTTTAAGGCGAGTTTCACCAGCCCTCCACACCTGAAGTCAGATTCCCTCCATAACCACCGTCATCTCAATTCTCCTTCACTCCACAAAAAGCCTAAACAACCCGCACGTGCCGAACAAGCGAGGTACCCCGCTCCCCGACAAAAATATAAATTTATTGATCTTGGGTTGGTTTTGTGGTTTTTTATTCATTGACCCAAAATCAGCCGCAAACAATATTCTTTGTACTTTCTCTAACAACAGTCAACATAAATTCTTATGTCGACCACTCGATTGTAACGGCTCTAAGAATATGTAAAATCCACCAAGATAATATTTTATTTATTTAATTAATTAAATTATATTTCTTATCATGATATCTTACCAAACATAACGTGAAAATTATTGACTCTCTTCAGTAACTTTACATTTTATAAGGTTATTTAATTATTAATCTTGAATTAAATTACATTTCTTCTAATTTTATCTCATAAAATATACTGATAAAAATTATTGAGTTTCTTCAATGACTTCCTATTTTATATAAGTTAGTGAATATTTATTTCTATCAAAGTATTTTATATAAACTAGTGAGTACCCATTTCTATCAAAATATTCAAATGAAAAGTCAAACAACCAATAAAGCATGGAAGATATTCTAGTGAGCATCACTAACCACTATATGGTGAATGTCTTGAAAATGTGATGAAATTTTATAAATCCCTATAAATAGCGTTAAAGCTGTGAATTAATCAGATAACACCACATGACATTGTGGCTTATCATAAGTTGAGCGCTGTCGCCCGCTAGATCATTATTAAGCATAATCATAAATAAACTTACTTTGTGTATTCAAGATACAAAATACTGTAATTTATTTATCCACGTAAATAGAATAATTATTGAATTAAATTTGTTCTCTAACTGGATCATTGAAATCCCTTATAAAGAGAATTATTCTTCCAGAATAGGTAAAAACTAAGCATGATACAAAATTGCAAATTCAATGCAACAAGGAAATAAGGACAGAGCAGGCACGGTAACAAAAAGGCTCATTTACCCAAGATTCAGACTAATTCAATGGGCTTGTGGCCTTGCATTAACTCGAGCAGAAAATGGAAATGAACTACAATGTTGTTTCTGGAAGATGACTGCATGAAGAGCTACAACAAAGTTTCGGTTTTTGATTCTTCCTTCAAATGCATCAAGGGAATATCTTGCGTCGATGACGAGGTGTCTCTCGTTTCACGTACATTTTTTCCATTTCATCCAATTGCCGGCTGGAACCATCTGGCATGCTAACAAACTTCCAGCCGCCACCCTTTCCACGCTTGCCTCGTGATCCGAGTTTCTCCACTGTGAACTTCCAACCGTCATTAGGACGACGCCTACTATACCTGTGGCATTGCACCTTACCTGCCATCTGTGGAAAGAAAACCACATCATTGATATGATACAACAGAGGGACAAAATATGCATTTATACGAAACTGAACAGTTGATCAGCTCCATATTGAGCCGAGAAAAGATAAAGAAGATAACAGTCCCATGCATAGCCAACAATTAAAAAACTTCAATTCCAATTTCTAGTTTTGAGAAGTCATTTATGATGCTTGCCAAACTCCTTTCTTGCACTAGAAACAATTCCCCCAATCATCCTGAATAAACCATTTCCCTTCAGCCTTCTCAAATTATTCTGAATTTGTTTATATCCACCACCTAATTTTCAGTTCCTAGTCACCGGATATCTGATTATTTGAGTCACTTGATGAATCAGAGGCAGGGCAGAAGAATATTTTCAAGCAAATCAGCAAAAGAATGAAAACTATCAGTCTCAACCAGTTCAACATGAGATGTAACACTAAAATTTAGTCATATAATTTGTTGACATATCCATCTGCAAATCACCCATAAATAATAGAATAAACAGGGAACCATTTCACTCCAGTCTCATCTCGTCCATCCAATTCCTATACATTTTCTGCCCATAAAAACTCTTTCTTGAATACAAAGTAAAATTCACCCAAAAGTACATGCAAACATGTGTGAGAGAACACCAACAAGATAGCCCTGACAAAAGCAGTAACCGCAACAATAACCACAGGAAGGATACTAAAAAATATAAATCCCAACACAAATGATTAATGTAAAAATATCCTAACAAAAAATTAGTATTATAGATTATTGGAATCAAAAGAAAACATCATCAATGCTAATTATCACTTCCCCTTTCAGAAACCAAAGGCAGAGAGGACTTAATACTTACTTTCATTTTGTTGAAATTCATCCTCTGAACAAATTCTTGATAAAGCATTTCATCCTCTTTCTTTGAGATCTCGTAATGAACTTCATCCAGATCTTTGATAGTACCATCCCAACCTTCAGGCATAACTTTGAAGTCAGGTTTGTATGGAAGGGATGCCACGTGAAATTCTCGGTCATGGGAATTAAAGAATCTGCATAAAAAAAGATTTTAAGATACCATAGGAAATATAAGGTTGATCTTTAGAGACAAGTAAGCTAATGCCAGTTTCTCAGTGTTGGGTTAAAATTTAATCCAGAAAGATCTCCTTTACATTTTACAATTGCAACACCTAAACATAAGTTTATGCATCTACGTCTGCTTTTTTGTAAACACGTATGTACAAGAAATGCAATCACATACACAGATGTAGGTCAGCGCATCAATAACTTTATGTACTATTTATGTAAACATATGAATACAAGAGCACATCCACATAAACAGATGTTTGCCATAGTGTACAGGCACAATGGCAGTTTGATACTTTAAGATTGGCATTTCCATGCAAAAAATATGCAAAAACTCTATACTACAATTTTTTGCATGTCACCTATAACATAGACACCAAAACCCTATCACCATATGAACACAATATTCAACAAGTTCTCAGAAATCAAAATGAATTTTAAGCAACTACCACCAACACAACTTACAACATATTGATCACTCAGTACCTATATTTTCTATTATCTTGATCACTGGCACTCCCCATTCACCCTTCACAAACCACTAAGCCAAGGTTATAAATCCATTTAGTTAGGCACTATATAATCTTAACATTGAACATGGATCATCACCACACTCTGTTTTAGAAAAGGCAGGCAATATATGAAATACATACATACAAATAATATAAGAGATTGAACTTAAAGTGGGATTATGATGAACTTGATATGAACTTAACGTGGGCTTATGATTGAAATATATATATATATATATATATCAAACAGAAGTTCTACAACATTAAGCAGACATTCATGACCAGTAGCAAGAATTAATATAAGATCTTCTACCACTTGTCCTGTCACAGGAGATATTATAGGAGTCCCATTTCAGTTTGAAATGACAGATGAAACAGCTATATACCTATTATGAGAGTTGTCTTTTGTCCATGGAACAGGAAAAAAATAAAAATAAAAATTCCCCATTTAGAAGAGATAACCCATAAAAAAAAAAGAGAATAAAAAACAATTTATATTGTGGACCCTTATAAAAGCTAGCCAGGACAATCATGATTCAAATACATAACAGAAATCATCATGAACTACATTCACAAACATAAAACTCACACATAACAGTACAATTTTCCATATATACATGGGTTGGTTCCTCTATCCGAATGGGAAATGTCAGTAGAATTATAGTAGAAGAAACTACTTCTGAAACAAATGTGATCCAATATTAATAGTAAATTCCTAGCCGTGATCCAACAAGCAATAGCTCAAGAAACATGCTCTGCTCAATGTATGTGTAGGATAATCACATACCAAAATAAGTTTCAAGACCATAGTAGAATAATATAACACTTAGCTATTAAAAATAAACAAAGATCAGTTGTAAAATCTCACTCTGGACAGGTATCAAGAAGGAGCTCAACAGAGTCATCCAATGGATGGCCAAGCTTTTTCTCCTCTTCCTCCTCAAGCTCCTTAAGCCACAGAATTGCATGCACCCTCTGCCTCATAATCCTATAATCTTTAGCAAGCCTCTCCACTGTATAAACCTCAGGATTCTGCTTGCGAAGACGATACATCTCCGCCTTCTCTGAGTCCTTGAGATAAGATCCTCGTGCACCAGGCTCCCGTACTTGCTTCAACAACGTGCATATTTCACGCATCCTATCACCCCATCCATCGACAAAAGCCTTGCTCTTACGGTTTTCCATCTCCAGTTCCTTTATCTTATCTTCAATTTCCTGCATATTAGCCACTAACGAAGCTTTATAATATGTATCTTCTCCACTATCACTAGAAGCAGTTCGATGTCCCACAGCCTCTCCATCAAAATGCTCCTTGGTCATTCCAGTTGACCACAATGAACTTGAGTCCCAACCCAAATCATCAGAATCATTACGGACAAACGATCCACCCCAGTCATTACTCCCTTCAGTTCTAGCACCATTGCCACCACCAGATTTCGCTGAAAATGCTCGGGAGCCAGTAAGCCAGTTAATCTCTAATCCAGTCTTTGATGCAATTATCGTGTCATTTCCAAAGGAGGGTCTGGTTTTTTCCTTTAAAACTCTTGTTGCACTAGTGGCAGTACTAAGGGAAGTAGATGACAGGCGAGATAATATACGGCTAAGATTTTGCATATTTGCAGTACTATCCACAGATGCAAAAACAATCTCTTTCTACAATACCACAGTACAAGCACAAAAATTCCTGAAACCAAAATAATTTCACTTTTAGCAACTAGAACTCATGTCTCATGTCACTCCTTAAATCAATCTATTCATTCAACCGGGTTTCATTAATTTTCTCGGAAACAAACAGAACAAAAAATATGTGCCCGAAGATACATAAAATTTGTATGTCTCTTGTTAGCACTGATGGCTTAAAAAACCCAAACTGAAATAAATAGAAATAATTAAAAAAGCCCCAACAATCCTCTAATCAAAGGAAACAACCCATTACTTGAAGCTAATTTTAAAACACAATATATATAGATTCGATTCTGGGGTCTAATTAAATGAAAGAGAAATCACAAGAAATATGAAAATGTTTTCATTTGTATAAAATAATGAACTCAAAATCTCACAAACCTTAACAAAGCGTGGTTCACTTCATTCGGTTCAGCTGAAAACAGCCACTCGAATCATTTCATAGGGATTCTAAATCAAGGAAGAAGAGCTTTGGGTTATGAAAAGAGAGCAGGGTTTCGGAGTTTAGGCCAAAACCCCAGACCGAAACCCAACTACTGAAGCGACGTCGTTTTCGCAGGCCAAAAGCAACTTCTTTTTTTTTTTTTTTTTTTTCACTGGGTGAATAACCAGCGGTAAATGCAATGATGTCTCGTAATTTTACCCGAAAATATAGATAAAGCCACTAGTTTTAACTTTGAACAGATGAGTTTTAGTAAATTTTGAGAGAGATCTACAATAATTCCTAAAATTATGAAGAATAAGAATGAAAATTTATAAAATGTAGTTCAAAGTTTTCGATATACAAATTTTTTAAATTATGGAGTTATTTAGATAACTTTCAAAGTGCAAAGTACAAGAAATAGTTCAAGTGCAAACCTAATTTTTTTTTTTTAAATGGAATCTAAGTCAAAATTTTTGTTGACTCTTACTCTTTGATTATTTACCTACCGAAAAGTATTTTTGACTCTTAAAAAAAGTAAATATTCATACATATATCTTTGAAAAAAGTTTACAATAAAGTCAAAAAGAAAAAAAATGGATTAAGGGCCCGTTTGGGATTGCGGTTGAAATTCAATAAGCTGCTTATTTCATAATTTTTTATGAAAATAGTATTTGGTAAATTTTGTAAAAGCGGCTTATTTCATAATTTTCTCCATTTTGTCAGCAGCTTTTAAAAACAGGTAGGAAGTTGCTTTTCATAAGCAGCTTATTTAATAAGCTACCATACCTTTTTAAAATTCCTATTATAACCCTATATTTTAATAAAAATATAATTATATCTCATTTATCCATAAACCTTAATATATAAATCATACCTTTATCTTTATCATATTTTATGTAACAGATTATAAAGTTCTTTAGATTTTTTTAATTGAGTTTTTAATGTAATTTTACATATTTTAGAAAAAAGATATGTCTAAACAATTTTATTAAACATACTCTAAAAATAAAAAGTAATATAAACGTATGTCTATTTTGGTCATTATATAATAAAATAGCACTTTCGTAATAAATTTTACCAAACACATATACTTTACTTTTCAAACTCACAACAATTGCAACAACACAGTTTACCAAACGCTAAGCTATTTTTTTAATCAGCAGCTTATTTTATCTGCACAGCACAAGCAGCTTATTTCATCAGCCTCCGCAATCCCAAATTGGCCCTCAGTATGAAACTTGTGAAATTGTGAATGAAGAATAATAATGATGATAACACATGTTTATAAATGTAAATAGACAAAAAAAAAAATATTTTTTTTCTTTAAGTTAAGAATTATAGGTAGATTAATCTCATAAGTCATAACACACTTAAATGACACATATTGTACCTTAAGTCCTTCTTACAAAATTTCATGTACCACATTCTAATTTGATCTATTATCTTTGTAATTTTGTAACTTTTTAAATTTCACTTTCTGAAATTTTTTGTATTAAGGGTGCGTTTGGGATTGAAGTTGGGCAGCTGTAGCTTAAAAGCTACAGCACTAAAGTGTTTGGTAAACACTAACTGTTGTAGTTTTTAAGATATGTTGATATGATTTTTCACTTGTATAATATAAAATCTATTATATCTTTAATAATTTTATCAAAATTATTATTTAAAATTTATATTTACTATATATTATTAACTTTTGTTTTATAATTACAGTTTTTTTTCACAGCAGTTGTAGCTTAAAAGCTACAACACCTCAATCCCAAACACACCCTAAATCATTTAACATAATATCATTTTCATCGCACGCAAAGGTACTAAATCCAACTCCCGCAATTTTAGATGAAATACAGTGAAGTTTCCCGTAATTTATCTAATCATAAGGGATGTTGATGATATTTGACATTGTAATATTTTTATTAGGTGCGGGCCCAAAAAGCAAACGGGCCATCCACCCAGAACAAGTAAAAGGAAGAAGAACCAAATCCGGAAGATTCCGGGTCAAGTCTACAAAAAAGGTAAAGTTAACAGTACTCCTCCTTTCTTCACTTTATCCACCACGCCTTTATAACATCACCATAACACACTTTCACTCACTGAGCTGCAGCTCCCAAATTAGGGTTTCTGATCATTCATCATCCTCCGATCGACCCCTAAAAGGAGGCGGTTATGTGCATCTGAGCTTCAGAGCTTGAAATTTCACTCTATCTTTGTGAAACGTGGAAGGTTATATGGGTGCAATATCATCTTTGGGTATATTCTATCTTCTTTTTTTTTTTTTATCATGTTTTGCTTGGTGGCTGAGAAAAAAGTGGGAAAATGAAGGAAATTTTAAATTTTTTGAGGTAAAGGATAAATTTTTTTAGGGTATTTTGCTTGATTGTGTTCAGTTGAGTTTGGCGTTTTGGTCTTGATTTACTTCAGGAAATGTTTGTTTACTTGTTTGGTAGCCGAGAGATTGTGGGCAAATGAAGAGAAAGTTGTAGCTTTGAGTGTTAAACTAGCGATTTTGGGGAAAATTTTGCTTGATTAAACTCAATTTGATTATTTGGCTTAGTTGAGTTAGCTATTTTATTCCCACTTCTTGTAGGAAAAATGTTTCTGTACTAGATGGGTAGCTGAGAAATAGTGTGAAAATGAGGAGAAAATATTATTATTACGGAAAATTTTTGCTTTGTTGAGATATTATGCTTCACTAAAGAAGCTAAAGTAAAGATCAGTCATTTCCTTTATCCACCGCCTGACCATGTGACATCAATATCTACAAGATAGTTCACTAAATCCGTTAAGGTCAGCTTGAGTTGCCATAAAATCTGCTTTTTCCCTTGATTGGTTTTTGCAAGAGTGATTAGATTTGAAACTATTCTGAGATCAGAGGTTCTATTGATTTCATCTCAGTGATCTATTGTATCTTGTGGTATATTTTGTGCGTGTTTTTGTAATTGTAAACATGAGTTTTAGTTTCTCATGGTGTGGGTTGGCTCTGAATATTTTATGAAATGATCCAGAGAATGATTTCTTTTCACCCTTGTATAGCTCCCTTGTTAATATCAACTTGATAGATCTTGGGGTTGTTTGTCTGCAAAGCTCAGGGCATAAAATTCTGTATAGTTTGATAAAGCTGTGAGGGCAGCAGCTACTTTGATATGTCTTGTTTATTTTAGATTCTTTAACTTGAAGAATTTTTTTTTTCAATTGTTTTCCTTATTATTCATTGTTTCCCTATATTGTAGTTATGTTTTCTTTTGACATTAGTCCTAATCCTTGAAGATGGTACAGGTGTTGCTGTGAACGAATATTGCACAGATAATCAACTACGGTAGGATTATCTTTTGTAAACTAAATGGTGCCAGAGGGCTAGTGGGGCTATGGACTGTTTTCAGACTGTTAGTCAGCTAAAGGGTAAGATATTAGAAGTTTTTTATTTACTTGCCATCTGTTGGTTGTGGTTATTTATTGTCTTTTATAGTCTTTGCATTACTTTTATAACACAGTGGATTACATTGGTGGATGCTGATTGAATGTCTTGTATCTGATTGTAGGTTCCACGTGCCATGCATTTTTGTTATTCATCGCCTGGTTGTTTAGTTTCCAAGATGTAGTGGCACTACATAATGTGCTTGAGCCTAGTCATGTTTCTTCCACTTCTGAGCTTGCCAATCCACCTAGTACTGGGCTTTTTGAACCTATAGAAATATCCCCAGCTGTAATTCCACCTTACCCGTATGCTGGCGAACCATTGCCTCCAATGTATCCAACTTTTCCTACAACATACGAACCAAATTTAACTGGGAGATGCCCGGTAAATTTCTCTGCCATGTCAAGCATCATGCAAAAAACAGCATCGGATTGTTCCCAACCTTTGGCCCCACTTGTAGGAAACGTAATATGTTGTCCGCAGCTTGGTAGTTTACTCCACATATTCCAAGGTTTCTACAGTATGAAATCTGATAAGTTGGTATTGCAAAACACAGTTGCTAATGATTGTTTTTCAGATATCCTTAGCATATTAGCTAGCAGAGGGGCCAACCATACAATTCCTACACTTTGCTCGGTAACATCATTGAATCTCACGGGTGGGTCTTGTCCAGTGAAGGATGTTGTTAGCTTTGAGAAAATAGTAAACACGAGCAAATTACTTGATGCCTGCAGCACTGTTGATCCCCTTAAAGAGTGTTGCAGACCAATTTGCCAACCTGCAATCATGGAGGCTGCTCTTCAGATTTCAGGAACTCAAATGACATTTACTGAGAATAAAAATTTTGTCGGAGGCTCAGATCAAGTTGATGCACTTAATGATTGTAAAGGGGTTGTTTACTCGTATCTTTCCAGTAAATTGTCAGCAGAAGCCGCCAATAGTGCATTTCGAATATTATCTGCCTGCAAAGTTAACAAGGGTACAGTGCTTAATTATCTTGCATGCTTTTTGCTTGCTTAATTATCTTGCATGCTTTTTGCCAAATGTAGTATTGATATTGAATTATTGAAGTTGCTTGTTGCATCTAATTTTTTCTTCTTCATTAAGTTGCCTCTATTAGGAAATAATTTGGTTCATGCCAAATAATTTAATTTAGAAATGTAGCGAACGTATATTGCCTTACATACTTGGGCTTCTGTTCGCTCTTTACTTCTCCCTACTTGGGTCTTGACATCTTCATTTTCGAGCTTGATGTTGAGATCCACCTTTATTGCCAATGTCATGTCATAAACATATTTCTAAAAGATCACAATTTTAGGTTTCATTCTTTTTGCATTATTATGATGTTAACATTTGTTGGTGGTTGGTTTTGTTAGCCATGGGTTTCAAAAAAGTGGTAGCCATGCCTAAAGCTTGTTTAAGTGTCTTCATTTCCATGATGTAATGATTTGCAAATTGAAACAAAGCTGAATGAGGTGTTCTCTACAAATAGTTAAGCAAATATCAGGCGAAGTAAAAGTTAAATTCTGCTGGCCATGATCTTAGATGTCTTTCATCTGTTTTTATGATTAAAAGATGCATGATAGTCATTTTTGCTTTCATGTGATGTAATATATTAATTTATAACAACTAAAGCAAGGCATATAATTTTAGTTGTCAAGTCTACGAACACAGTGGATGGTAAATGCATCTAATCATGAATATAATTGGATTTCCGATATCAGCCAAGAACTAGCTATGTTAACACCAAAGTTCCATGCTGGGAAATAATAAAATGCTTGCGTGTCAGTCAATTGTGCTATCACATTGTCTTTTGTGTGAGATGGGTTTGCTAGTTACTGTGAACTATTTGTTTATCTCAATTATGATGCTTATGTTGAAGCAAATATTGTGGTGCAGTTTGCCCTTTGGATTTTAAGCAGCCCTCGGAAGTAATTGAAGCATGCCGTAACGTTGCTGCTCCCAGTCCTTCATGCTGTAGCTCATTGAATGCCTACATTGCTGGTGTACAGAAGCAAATGCTAATTACAAATAAACAAGCTATAATCTGTGCTGCGGTGTTTGGGTCTATGTTGCGAAAAGAAGGGGTCATGACGAATATCTATGAGCTTTGTGATGTTGACTTGAAAGACTTTAGCATCCAAGGTAAAATATTCATGTAAAGGTGTTGTTCATTAATTTTTCTCTTGATTATTCTTTTAATTATCTAAGATGCTTTTTTCTCTCTGTTTTGTCAATATGTGACTGGATGGCAAAGCAGCTTATGGACAACAAGGTTTGTCCTTTTTCTCGTATCTCCCTTAGTTTTGTACTCTTAGCTTCAGGAAATGAATACTACAGTTGTAATTGGTTGTTTCAGAATAGTAGGAAATAATTTTTTATGGAAACTAATATTTCTGTGCATTTCAAGGAAGCAGCATTTTATAATGGATATTTAATTAATGGATACTCCATAGAAAAATATCGAGGAAATTTTTTGACATTGGATCCAGGTTTGAATTTAATATGTTTTTGAATTAGAGTAGAATTTTCTTTTTTAATTACAGGGTGAATTTAAACCCGAAACATTTTTTTATTATAACATATGTATACAATATAATACAAATTAGTTCTCAGAGCTACCTAGTTAGACTCTTGTTATTAACGTGTCAATAGACTTTAAAAGACAACGAGTGTGATGCTGGCATGCTGTCATTACTAACATCTGAGATTAATTGATTTTAGTTAAGCATGAGATGACGATTATCCCATTTTTACTACTTAAGCAAATGGAGACTGAACACGTGCCTTGTATGTATGCAAACTTATTACTGACCTACCCCATCATTTCATTTTTGTTCTAAGTACCGTAAAGCATTCCGATTTTGATTTGATTAACATGGATTTAAAGTTTGCTCTAGAGGATGAGGGTTGGTATTGCTTTCCTATATGCATTTTTGGATGGAAATAAATATAGTTGCTTTCTGTGCTCCTGGAGATGAAACTAGTATATTATTTTGTTTATAAATTTTTATTTTATTGTTGTACAAGTGTTCTGTATTTTTAAAATTGGCTGCTGGTTTACTTGTGCTATAATCCTCACTTAATTATCAATGATCTCCATTTTCCTATAAAATGAAAAAGTAAAATGTGGGTTTTTATGAATATAGGATGTCTTCTTCGAAGCTTACCGGCAGATGTGGTACTTGACAATATTACGGGTTACAGCTTCACGTGTGACTTGACAGATAACATTGCTGCTCCATGGCCTGCATCGTCCTCAGCGTCATCTTTGTCTCTTTGTGCTCCTGGTAACTATCTGGAGAGGATGTTTTTCCCCCTTAATTTTAACTTAGAAGTAGAGATTCTGTAGAAAAAATATTTGCTTGCTTTTACGTTGGAGACCTAATGCCTACTTCTAATCTTGCAGAGATGTCATTGCCTGCCTTACCAACATCAGAGACATTAAAGAATCCCGGTATATGCAATTGCCTCTGCTTTTTCTTATATGAGCTTTTTCTATTTTGTTTTCATAACTCATGGTAAACGAATCATTAAGTCTATCATAAAATAATGATGTATATAAAAGCATAAATTAAAGACTTTCTTACCTGATAAGCAAACTGTTTATAGGAGAAAAAAGAAATGCAATTTTGTTCAGAAGAGAATTACGCCCAACAAATTTATGTGCTGATTTAAAAAAATAAAACCATAAATACAACCCAGGCATTGCTACACACGAGGAAATGTTGATCATGCTCCTGTCCAGTTAGAATTTAACCTGCTTCCCTGACAAGTTAAAACTAGTAATATACAATGAAATGCTAAGACATTATTCTGCTAGTGAAATTTTCTAGCCAGTTAAGAAACATTGTACTGACTGTTGACATAAGCTATTCACTTGGCGGATTCCACTTTGTTCTTCTGGATGCCATGTATGACATCTTCGTGTAATTCTGTAATGCAGGTTGTCGCGGTTGCGTGTTGGAAGTGCTGGTTCCCATTTTTTCAATTTTTGCTGTCAGTGCACTATTGTACTGAAGAGTTTTAGTTGAGGGTTGAGTCAGTTCGGAAAAGGGGGGCTTTTGGTAATCTAGTGTTTGGGGAATTTGCATGTGTATTTTGTGTAAGCCTTCTTCATGTATAGCAGCAGATGTTTCCGCTTTTGTTTTTTATGCTTATTTTTCTTTTTATTTTATCCAGCTTTTTGTTATCTCACTTTTTCCTTGAGTTTTTGGGTTTTGTTAAGCTGTTTGGAAGACTTGTGTTGTGTCTGCTGTTTCCAACTACCTTGGGTGTAAAAAAGTTAGTATATTGAAGTTGCATGAAAACTTCTGAGATATGTTTATAGAGGCAGCCGTAGGCGCCCTTAACATGTCCTGGAGATGCTCGTTTGCTTTCAATCCAAAAACAAGAGGATTGGAAAAGCACTTTTGTTAGTGGTCCATTGACTGCTTTAAAGGTGAAGGCAAAAGGTATTCTTCAAGCAGAAAGTAAAAATTTATCATTTTGAACAAAAGAATGGAGGAGTGGAAAGTGCTTTTTTGGGTAAAGCTCTGGTAGAAAAGAAACTTTTTTAAGCTTAATGGGACAAAACTACGTTACAGATTCTGTATGTAACAGCTCAGTGTAAATTAGTCTTGTATCAACTAAGTTTCAACTACTTTTTCTCTCTTCTGCAACGCGTGGATGCTCCCCATTTGCTACGTTACATACAGAGTCTGTAACGTAGCAAGGTCCATGATGCTCATCAGAAATATGAATTTGTGTAGCAGCAGTTTTTGGCACAAGTAATAATATTTGTCAAAATTTTTATACTAATTCGTGTAATGATTTACTGGCATCATCATTTTTCAAGTAGTCAAGTAGTCAAGTTTACTTATCAATAACACTTTATTTTATATCATTATATTACCGGTGAACGTGTTGCACATCACATACACTATTATACTTTATTTAACTTCTTAAACGTTTTAGTAAATTGTTGCTGAATGAATGTTCGTTTTATTGATTTTTCAATCAGGTTTATACCTGATAAAGATTTCAAAAATTATTGTACTAAACCACCACAAAATTTAGAACAATTAATCACTAAACATCTTAGAATGTGTTAAAGATTTCAAAAATTACTGTCCGGCGAATTTTGCCATAGACTTTAAAGAGACAGTTGTATGGGCCAATGAAATTCCTCAGGCCGTTTTGGATGTATTCACAAATTTGAAGCAATGAAAGTGTTACTTTCCTTCTTAATAAAAAAAAAAAAACATCTTAGAATGTGATTCTCAAATGATAGTTTATTTTGTTGTAGTCAAAATAAGAGTTCAATTAATTAAGTGCGTGCGTTTGATTTGAGGGTGAGAAATGTGATTCTTATAACAACAATGCTGTGATTATTTAGCTTGGATATACGGTTGGGATATTTAGTAATATGTCATTAATTATTTAAAGTTATGTGTATGATGTTAATCGATTTTATTATTATTAATCAATTGATTCATTCTACTATCTTAATTAAGGAGTGATGATACATCCACAAACTTATCTTGTACAAATTGATGTGACATTAATTAATTGGTTGAATGAAAATATAAAATAATAGAAATAAATCATGTGGGCCAAGAGATATTTAATTCAACTAATTTTATCATGTCACATCAGTTTGTACAAAATAAATTTATACAAGAGTTTGTGGTTGTATCATTACTCATTAATTAAGTATCTAAAATGACCAATCATATTATTCTTTTTATAACTGTAATCATTTTTTTCCATTAATTTTATCCCTATACATTTCTACAAGAAAATTTAATATGAACAAAGCTATAAGGTAATGAGAGAAAGAAAGCTTAAACAAGTTAATACCTAGCAACAAACATTTTGATCCATGGCAAATTGGCAATATAGAATTAGTAACTAATTGTTTTACAGTACAATTTCTTTTGTCCACCTTCAGAGTTAAGTTGTTGATTTTTCAAATTTTAAATGAATTGATTTTCCAAATTCTAAATAAAGAAAGAATAGCTATTGCACTACATTTTATTAAAATAATTAAAAAAATATTAGTAATATAAAACTCGCCAAGTAGTATCTAATTTTTATAATTTCCTGAGTGATCTGACATTTATTCATTAGATAGTAGAATGGATTAATAATGATTTTAATAAAAATGGCAAGCAATTGATTTTTTTTTTCCTTTTAGGAAGCATTTGAAGTTAAAGCTTAAATTTTTTTTAAAAAAAACTAATTTTTTCTTTTACCAAAATAATCACATTTAGTTTTCCACATTTGGATTACGTGAATCCTACATAAATAGAAATTCCTTGTCCACAACAAAAGGCTAAAAAAAAAAATTTCTTTACTTTCTAAAAATTATCTTTCTTTCTTAGTTTTTGCTTCTATTTCTTGTTTTCTAGTTTATGTCAGTGGTAAACAATCATTCACGATAATTGAAATATACAAATAACTAAAAAACAAACAGCGGAAGAATAAATTTTAAGTAACAATTTAAAAACAAAACACGATGGCCATGATCACAGATCCCTAATCGATGTCAAAATTATTTCTAAACTTGTAAGCAGTTGTATTAGTTTCTTCCAATATTTCAAAATTATTGTAAAGACTTAATTGTAATTAATAGAAATTTCAAGAGTTGTACAACTTATTGTTAACAATAAAATCTATAAAAAAGTGGCCAGAAGAAGTTTAGAAAAAATAATTTTTATATTTATACTATATGTTTAATGACATAAAAGCAATGAAATTTATGTGAGTGATAAAGTTTCCCACAAATTTTGTGATCGACAAGATGAAAATTAGCAATGGATGACTAAATATAATGTGTATAATACATTTTGCATTTTTTTTTGGTTCAAATAAGTTTCTCCAAAAACAATTTATATTGACATTCAAAATTGAAAGTAATATTGTGAAGATGTAAACGCTAATAGCGACGGCTAATCAAGTTTATAACATAGAGTAAATATGAGATTAAAAATTGGAAGAAAGAAACAATTAATAGTTTGAGTCTTGTCATTGAGAAAAAACTGGTATTAGAACTTTAATTTCCCTTCTATTGTTAGGTAGGGATAAATAATTATATTAAAAAGAAAAGGCTTAAAGTCAAAATATTAAGACAAAAACTTAAATTAAAAGAAATATTATTTTTTTGGGTAATTTTTAGTGGAGTCCAAATTATTTGTAGGGAAAAATTATGAGACCAAAAATTTATACCATGGAATCAATTAAATACTTTCAAATTATAATTTATGTCATCCTAAATCCTTAATTTAATTTATCTAATGAAAGAGTTAACCATACTGAGGGTATTCTAGTCAAAAATAATTGAGCCACCTCCTTATTCTTTATTTTTTTATGATCAATTAGTATCTTTATATTCGTAAGAATGCATTCAGTACATTTGCTTCTCTATTAATGTAAAATTGAAGTGTATGTATTGTTCTGAATAGTAATATTCATATGTATTAAGCTGAATTCACTATAGTTGCTACTTTCTTCTATTTTGTTTGATTTATTTTTTCCTTTTTAGTTTCTATATTTATATGTATTACGCTGAACTTGTTATAATAATTTTTTTAACCGAATATATGTATAATTTTTTTTTTAATGCAATACTTTCTGTTTAAAATTTAAGTTGAGTTTTTCATATCACCAATACTATATACAGGGGTATAGTTGTCCTTTTGAGGATAATATTTTGACCCTCTTTTAATTATAATTAAATTAAGGGTTTGAGTGGCATAAATTTGTATTACAAAGGACTTAAATTGATTTAGTTTACAAATCCTCCGAACTCTTCACTAAAAATAATACGGACTCAGCTAAGAATTTCTTTTTTTTTTCTTTTTCTTTTAATAAGTTACCGTTATTTTCTTCCCGCGGTTTCGACAGGACCATTCCCTATTCGAGCCGGATTCCTTGTGCGTCAAGGAATTTTCGTAATCCAGTTTTGTTCCCTAGTTTACTCAGTTACTGAGAAGTATCTTTCTCGCTTCTCTTTCGCCATGACTGAAATAATGATCGAAACTGCGGAAGAAGAGTTTGCAAATCGCAGTTATACAGCGGCCTACAAGTGGGCAGTCTCTGCCAAGATCGTCGACCCGTTTTACCCGTCGCTCGAACGGTACCTGGAAGCGTACCGGGTTCATTGGGCCGCCGCCAAGCGGAAGACACCCACCGGAGAGATTGATTGGTATGCCGTCTTGGACATCAAAGAGAGACTCTGGAGATCTTACAAGATGATCACCCACACTTACGTCCAACTCGCCAAGAAAATCCACCCCGACATTCACTGCTCTGCCGCCGCTCCAGGAGCGTACGGCCTCATCACCACCGCCTGGGAGATTCTCAGCGAGCCCAAGTCCCGTATTGCTTATCACGCACGTGCCGGTTTCCCTCCCCCCACGTGCTCCTCCCCCGAAGAAGAAGATGAACAAGTACGGGTACAGCCCCAATTTCGTATCAAGAAACCTGAACCTGACGTTGCTGTCGAGAAGGTGGTCAGTTGCGCCCCTAAACGACGTCGGGAGGAGCGGCCTGATCACATTCCCGTGACGAAGGTCGGTTATCGTTCTCCAAAACGACGTCGGGAGGAATGCTCGGGTATTGCAGTGAAGAAGGTCCGTTATGCGCCCACACGACACCGTGTTGGTTGCCACTAGTACTAGACTCTGGAAGAGTTTCAAGTTTTCAAGAAAGGTGTTAACCCTAGTTTCTTATTTGGGTATTTCATGCTTTTCGCTTCAGGGTCTTTTGGGGAGAAGAAAATTTGAATTTATTAAGTAATCTTTCACGGTAATTTCGGCCTGCTGATTAGTTTGTGTAGATATGGCGTTTTGTTGCGGCTAATTTTTTTCAACTGTATTTAGTAGAAATCTAGGGTTTTATGTTAGTTTCTATTTTTGTATCTGGTATTCAAATTTTGGAATTGAATACGCCAAATTCATATGTACACGATAGCTTATTAACTTCAAATTGATTGATTCGTTAGATTTCTCAATATTGCCGATTTGTGGATCAGTTCAGTGTTGGACAAAATGACCGTCTCATGGAAAACAGAGGACTTGTTCTGTTTATACCTTATTTGCTCCAGCTAAAAGCTTTACCTCTGTAAGATTTATGCTGTTATCCTTTAATTTGAGAGACTCTTAAGCAAGTTACTCCGTTTTCCGTTCAACTAATGGGCACAACAAAACCAGAAGAATATAGAAACTGGCCCCTGGGTTTAAAAATATAATGGAAAAAGGAGAAACTGTGAAATAAATTAAAAAAACTCACGATCAAGGCTCAAGGGCATGATCCATTTCCTTCTTGCACAAGCTTCTAATCACCTGCTAAGCCAGTAGACTCATGATCATTTCTTTATTAAAGCTGATTTTATGGTCTAATTTTGAGTTAAAGCTAGGGGTTCACTCCATTTGGATCAAGGTATCACAACTGTACATGTACTTAGAAAGTTGACAAGTGGTTATTTGGATAGATTATGTTCATGAGAACATAGCGTGGCTGAATCTCACAATAAGTACCGTAATGATTGCCTGCAAAAGAGGAACAAGAAAACTGAGAAAAATGAGTACGATATATAACTCCGTGAGTGGATTCTTAACATTATTTCATAAAATATTTTCCAGATCAATCTATCAGTAGTAGGAAAGAAAGGAAAAAGGAAATATAGCGATGAAGAAAGAGAATAAAATCTATAATGCTTTCAATTAGAATCTCAATGCATAAGTAGAGCATAGAAAGTCCGCTGTACAAGATGAGTATTTGAGTATGCATGGAACTAAAAAAGAACAGTTTCAGCCAGTCGTAAACAACAAAAATAATCAATGACTCTGTAAAACGATATTATATGCTGCTCATATGTAAGTTGAATGTGCTCATACCCACACACCAAACAGATATAGCTACCACAGATGATTTTGATACTCAAGCTAGTTATACATAAGAGTGGGTTAAGCAGATACTCAAGCAAAGTGAATTCATACACAGCAGAAATAATCAACATACGCCTGCAGAGCACTATAAGCTAATTGTAATATTATAATTAAAGTTTATATCTGTTTATAGTTCAACAACATTTTCCAACATAATATGGAAATCCTGCCAAATCTTGAGAGAAAAGCATATAAACACATTGAATATCGTAATTCAGCACATGAATAGAAACTCTGATTGACAGACTAAGCTTTGTAGTCGAATAATGGAACAATCAGTTACTAAACTTTGTGTGCATAGTTCATTTACTCACAACAATAAGAAGCTCCGCTTTGATCTGGATGAGTCTTGTTATGCTGTCTACCTGCAATAAAATGAAACACATTATATACTTACATATGGTTGTTGAACTTAAAGTCTGCAAGTTTGTTGTTAATCTTTGTTGTTAGAAGGCATGATAAGTTCCCACTCTTGCTGACATGGCAATATGAGCTGGTCTTCTAGAAGCCACTATTGTTCCAGTTTGGCAGATTTCTTTTCAGCTTCATAACAGATTTACATTTGAGCCTTACAGAGAGTATGATTAATAATGATTAAAATTCTGATATGATCAAACATTCATGTAGCCACTATGGCCCTATTCTCCAATCTCAAACACTAGCAATCACCCCAAAAAAAAAAAAAAATTGAAGCAAAGAACTTTTTCATACTTACCCAGTAATATCATCTTCTTTTCCATACTTACCCAGTAATATCATCCCTACAAGACCTACTACAGTCCCTACAATGATTAAAATTGTTATCCTGCAGTCATATGAAGATCCTCTTTGGCAAGAACATCCAATCGGAAGCTTTCTCCCACATCTATAGCAAAATCTAGTCTTACATCTGAAAAAAACAACAAAAAAAAAAAAGCAATTTTGATCCCGAAAAATTTAGATTCTCAAATTGTACATCAATAACAAGGAGAAGAAGGGGAAATAAACAAGCCTGCACAGGACAGAAGAACATCCGTTCACTCGTTCAACACAGTGGCCGCAACCAGGACACCTAGCCCAATTCATCCTCTCCACAAGCTGGCAAAACATAATATCACTGCGATCCCGCGAGTTTCTACTTTCTTCACATCGGTACCCAGCGTGCCATTTCAACTTGCACTGGAAACAGAACCATTGCTTACAGCTGGGGCACTGAGCTTTCGTCAACGTTCCATTCGTCTCACACTCATTTACCACCAAAGCCTTGCAATTTGAGTTGGGGCAGTAGCATCTCTCAAACCCTAGAACATAATCCTCACAGAGAACATCACACCATTTTGAAAAGAAACTCGCCGGGATTATGGGTATGCAAGAAATTGTGTCTAAATTATGCTTACAGTATAATCCAGGGCATTCAATCTTGGCTGTGTTGTCGTCTTGGACCTTCACTTGGATGTATTTAGCTATGCATTCTTGACAGAAAGGGTGAGTACAGAGGTTTTTGTTCTTGAACTTCTTGTTTGCTGCCACTGGTTCTATGAAAATCTCACAAGTGAAGCTGCTTCCATTGCCTTCTTCTTCTTCTTCTCCTTCTTTCTTTTCTAGGCTTTCATTTGGCTTTTGCAGAGTGTTTCCCATCTCTTTTGCAATTCTCCTTTCACACAAATCTTTTTACTTATTAGCTGTCTCATTTTAGATTACATGAGAGAAGTTATACATACATTATACATGATCGAAACATGGTGGTTGAGTCATTTTATTGTCAGTTTTCTCAATGTAGTATGGCCTTGTTGCTTTCCTTACATGCCTATGGGTGAAGAAGCCATACGATGATACGAATGTCGTCGTGGGATGGATTCTCCATATACTAAGGGTGGCAACTGCAAAGAAAAGGGAAAGGAGAACTATCACAAGGGTACAAATCAAGCCCAGACCCGTTAAAGTTCAATGCAGAACATAATGGCCCAAGCATCATATAGGACAAGTGTCCAAGGGAAATCTTCTGGGCTTCTTTTCTTCTTGCCCCACCTAATTTTTTTCAGATTTAAAGATATGTGGCACTACTTATTTTGTAGCACGGCTGAGATCAAATCTTATATTAAAAAAAAAAATCAAATGTAAACCTAAGGCTCTTGGTCCATTGGCACAACCAATGAGCTCTAGCTGGGTTCTAGTGCCAGTCATTAGAAACTGTCAGCCGCGTCGTTGGCTAGTAATCAACAATTCGAAGAACTAAATTAGTGTTGCCGTTACCGTTTCACTTCTTGCACTAACTATTGTTGCTGCTGAGGCATATAATTATAATCTTGTGAAGGTAGAGAAGGCAAGGAGAAGTCTAGAAGAGGATCTTTGCTCCATGTCCAAGAGGACTTGTCATGAAGAAATATTGATACACATTGATATGTGTCTTCAAACTTCATCCATGAATCTTGTTGCCACTGGTCACTAGGAGAATGCCATATGTTAAGATAATCATCCAACTCAAGTCTAAAGTTGCGGGCCATGCTTCATCCATTTGAAGGGAATATCAAAAAAGGTACAAAAATATGGTCCATTTTATTTTAGAAATTGAACTAAAATGATTGATTTGATTGTCGGAAGGTTATCACTACAATACCGACACCTTTTGACGACTGATTTTTTTTACAAAATTATTGATTACAAAGAAACATGTGATTTGAGATCCTCATCTCAAGGAGAAAATGACTATAAAGACCGAAATACAAAATCAATTTCTTTATGATAAATTAATTTTTACGTCAACAACTATAGTTGCTACATGACGAGAATATTATCATATTGTCGCTAGTCCATTGGTATAAACCAAATATAACATATTCTTATGAAATTGAATATTTCACGGCATTGGCGTATAGTTCGTCAAGAGTAACTTTATTTCCTGGAGCTTTGATACTAGTTCAAAACATGCCGTACTGTGTGATCTCTAAGTACTTGTGAATTTGGTGCCCGCAGGAACTTAATTGAATACTTTCAAACAACTTTTTTTTTAAAGAAAAAGAAAAATTAGCCATCCGAATTTAAAATTTTAAAAAATAAGAGTAAAAATTTTAACTAGACTTTATCTACTCCTATTTTTTTATTTTAAAAAAAAATACATGTAGAGTTCGAGTATTTTGTTTAGGTAAGAAGTCATTTTCTTGTGACAGTGCAAAATATTATTTGTCTTCCAAATTCTTATAAAAGTATATTATAAACTACAATAAAATGGTCGTGTTTGCAACACTTGTGATGTCGTGACTAATGAGTACAGGATCCAGAATCCTTATCTTAAGAAGTTACTTAAAAGTTCAAATGGTTCATAAAAATGTTAAAAGTCTAATATTAATAAATATACATTAATTGATGTGATAGATAGCTTGGTTTCATCATAAAATATTCTTGTCCAAATGGTTATTTATCTCATTATTTCACCATCAAACAATAATCTGTATGAGGGCTGCGTTTTTGTCACATTCTACTTAGTAATTAATTAAGTTACATGACTTTATAGAATTCATCATTGACCAAGATTCTCTCTTTGAATATTTATAGTGAGGAAGAAAAATCGAGAAGTTAATCTTGACCATTTATTCATTAATAAGATATACATTTTAATTTTTAAATGTTATGTAGAAAGAAAATAAAATAAGATCCGAATATCATATTAGAGGAGAATCTTTATCCTAAGAGCGAAGCTATGAGGGGGCTAATTTGGGCTATAGCTCTGGTTAGTTTTTTGAAAAAAATTAATTAATTATAAATTTATTTTTTAAAAACTTATAGTAAAATATAAAAATATAACTAGTAGTTATAGTCAATATCTATTATCTCTAAATCGAAAAACTCAAGCAAATTTCTTACTAATTGATCCAATTATCCAAAGTCTAAATTTCCCAAAATTTAGTTGTTCAAGTCATCAAGTTACCACCTCATGAATGACGGCCAGCCTCTGCCGTACCCCATGCTCATACTATTTTTGAATTAGTTATTAGCTTATACTTTTGTCAAATTTTTTAATCAAATAATTAATAATTCTCTAATATATTATTATCACAGACAATATAATTCAGATACGATAATATATGAGTTTTTTTTTTTGAAGAATCGGACAAAATTTATCGACAGTGTTTTTTAGTTACATTGTATTTTTATTATTTTTTTTTGGTTATCTAGTGTATTTTAATAATTTCATTTGTATAGAATAAATTTTTTGAGAAATATTTAAATTTTTTAAAAAAAAATCTAACCCACCCCAAAAAATAGTGCTAGCTTCGCCACTGCTTTATCCCATTTTCAAAACCCGGCTGTAGGCGTCTCCGCTTAAGCTTCGGAGATTCAGACGACGCCGATGAGGACGAAGAAGAAGGCTTTTTATTATTATTCGAAACCCTAATAGCCTCAATATTAGAGCCAACTAGGTGAGGAAAATAAAGCTTGGCTTTCCGGCCGTGAAGCCTGAAAGCTGCTCGATCATAAGCTAATGCAGCATCCTCAGGCGTATCATACGTCCCCAGCCAAACTCGTGCCCCATTCTTGTTCTTGCGGTCCCTTATCTCGGCTGCGAACTTTCTCCACGGCCTCCTCCTCACACCTCTAAATAAACATCTTTGCACGTGATGACGAGTCTCGGGCGTCTGAGGTGTCGTGGTATCGGTTACGGCCACGTGATTCGAGTCCCTCGAAGTAGGGATGTGGAAGTCAATCTCGTCATCCTCAAGAAGTTACAGGCGGATTGACTCCAGGGTAACAAATTCTGACTCTGAGATTTTTTCCGTGTACATTTTTCGGAAAGATTTTAACAAGGCTTTGTATTAGATCTGCGATGGTTTTGTGTTTTGAATGCCTTATTCCCTAGTTTATATATACAACTAGCTATAGTTGCATGCACTTATCTGCATCTGAAGGGATCACACTGCTAGTGTCCAAACTGGGTTATTTGTTAAATCCCATACAGCTATCTAATCATAGCTGAGTTATATAATTATAGTTCGTTTACTTCCCGAATTGAGGAATCGAAATCCGCAATTAGAATGATTAACGACATTTACTTCACAAATATGGAGCAGGAATCGTAATCGGAATGGTGGGGCTCACCACTATTTGGGAATGTGGAATGAGGAATGGGAGATTGATTCCCATGGAAGAGGTGGGAATGAGTCTCCCATTCCCGCAATTGACCATTTTACCATTCTCAAATTAAAAATGTCCAATTTGTCTTATTTTATAATTAATTAATATAATATTATATTAATAATTATTATAATATTATTATGATTAATTAATATATAAATATATTATTAACTATAATTATTAAAAATTATAGTTATTTTAATTAATTAATATACTATTATAATAATTATTAATATAATTAATTTATAAATTATTATTAATGAATTAATATAATTATTACTATTAATTAATATATTAATATATTATTAACAACAATATATTAATAATTATTGTTCCTGAATAAATAATCACAATAATTAATAATATTATTAATTAATTAATATACTATTATAATAATTAATTCATATATTATTATTAATTAAATAATATATTTATTACTAATAATTAATATATTAATATATTATTAACAATAATTATTAATGACTATAATTTTTGAATAAATAATCACAATAATTAATATATTATTATTGTAATTAATTAATTAATATACTATTAATATAATTATTATACTTAATTCATATATTATTATTAATTAATTAATATTATTAAATAAATAATACAATTATTACTACTAATTAATATATTAATATATTATTAACAATAATTATTAATAATTATAATTTTTGAATAAATAATCACAATAATTAATATATTATTTTAATTAAGTAATTAATATTAATATTATTAGTTAATATATTTTTATAATAATTGTTAATATAGTTATTATAATTAATTAATTAAATTTTTTACGATTAATTAATATATTAGCTAATAATAATTATGACAATAATCCATTAAGTATTTTTTAGTAATTTGTTACAATCTAACTCATTTCGATTCCGATTCCGATTTCAAGACAAAGTAAACATATTAATGACAATTTAGCTCATTCCGATTTCGATTCCTACAGTTCAAGTAAACAACTTATTTTGATTCTTATTCCTACCCATTCTCATTCCAATTCATTCTTATTCCAGTTTAATAAACGCAGTATTAGTTCATTAGGAATCTTGGTAATGGCTTCGGCATTATTAATTTAGGAGTTTTTATCTAGTGCATATCTCATTGTGAGGAGCTAGGGGTGTCAAAAAAGCCCGTCCGGACCGGACCCGGCCAATCCGGTCCGGGCAAAACCCGGACCGCATGCACATAAAAACCGGACCCGGGTTTGAAATTCTCAAACCCGGACATTTCCGGGCCCTGTCCGGGTTCAACACCAAAAACCTGAAACCTGGACTGGACCCGATTTTTTAATAAATTAAAAAAAATATATAAATATATTATATATAAATATATAATTATAAATTTATGATATGTTGGATGTTATTTAAATTTATTGTGTGATTATTGTGCTGTTGAATTTAATTTATTTATTTTATATATAGATTGAATGAGTTTAAGTTAGAAATTAGATGAATTTAGGTATTAGAAAGTAGATTGAAATAATTTTAATTTATCATTTGTGCAAAACTTGCATTGTTAGTGTGTTATATATTTGTATTTGACTATTTTCTTTTTTAAAGTTTGAGATTGAATGAGTTTATTTGATTATTTTCTTTTTTAAAATTTGCATTGTTAGATAAATGAAAGAAAAAATTAAAGAAAAAAAATTTGAAGTTATCACATGCAGGTTTAGAAAGCCCGAATCAAAACCCGGATCTGGAAGGTGCCGGGCTCAAACCCGGACCGCACCTAAAAAAATCAAATTTTAACCTAAGTTCGGTCTTATATTTCTCTCATTCGGTCCGGTCCTGAGCAACACCAGAACTCAGACCAGATCCAAATTTTACCAAGCCTATGAGGAGCTCTGTTATGGGGCCCACGACTCTTAGTGAGAGCTTGCCATGGGCGCAGTTACACTTACTAGATCAGATTTCATTAATGCGTTTGTGCTTTGATAGGTGGAGAAAGTGATTCATGTCCTTTGTTTAGTGCAGAGGCGGCTTAGATTTTTGCGGTTGCATAGGGACCCATCCCAATATATATTAAAAGAATAAATAAGAAAATAACTATTTAAGGACTATTATATTGCAATCTAAGACAACTTGTTGAATGTATTATTTCTGTTTATTTAAAAAAATAAAAAAAAATGGTCCCCTTTTGACGTTATCGATGGTATTACTTTTTGTTTGTGTTTATAAAACTCAATCGATTGGAATCTAAAGATGGTCATCACCCTGTACCTTCCTTAAAGGGCAACAACATGATTGCACAAATTTTAAAATCTTTGTTTAATTTTGTAAGTTGCATTTAATTAATGTATCGAGGTTGTCTAAATCCATTAATTATGTTCTTTTCTTCACTCATTCTAAAAAATTAACACAATTATTAAAATTTTAAAATATTAAATTCTCCATCTCACAGTTGCCTTTCATTGAATTAATTTGTTTTCTTCTCCATCTCAGTTGTGTTGTTCTTTCTCTACTATCACTTCTTACAAACTAGCTCTCATTTTTTTATCTTTTGTCTATGGATTCTTAATCTTTGTAAATTCCAATTCTTTCTCTACTATCACTTCTTACAAACCAGCTCTGATTTTTTTTCTCTTTTATCTATGGATTCTTAATCTTTGTAAATTCCAATACATCTTGTTTGTGGCATTTGAATTGGGATACTTGTTGATTGGATTTTCAAATTGGCATGCGTTTTATATCTTTACAGAGATTAGAACAAAAAGAAAAAGAATTTAATTGTTAGCTTTTCATGATTGTGGGTGCCATATTCCAAAGACACTAAACCATACTATGTGTCCATCCTCTCTAATAAAAAAAAAAATTCTAAAAAAATGACACCTAAATTATTCTGGACGAATAATATTTAGGAAAAAGTTGCCCCGAAACTCATAAAGATGGCAAGATGGGAAATTTATTCCACAATCCATTGGTCTAGGAAAATCACCTCCAAAAGTCATTATGACATAAAAATATACTCGTGCAGAATAATTCCCTATAATCAAATTCGCCTCGACGTATACAGAAATGAAGAGGGTTCTACTTCTAGGGTGTGCAGCGAGTGGCGAGCTTCCATTTTGGGAGCTCTACTGTGAGGCGCACAGCCGTCAATGGGAGCTCGCTGTGCATGAAGTTGCGCTCTAAAACAACTTGCTTAAAATGATAAAGCATTGATATGTAAACCAAAGGCCAACAAAAAATAAAAAACAAAACAACACAAAACGACGTAGTTTTAGTTGAGTTATTATTTTATTTGGAACGAAGTCAAAACAACGTCATTTTGAATGGGCTTTTTATCAGTCTTTTATTAGGCTTTGGTTCTTCGATCATTTTTCGAAATCACATCAGATGATAGGAGAATCTTTATCCAATTTGGAAACCTGGCTGCTTCATTAATTAGCCCTCTCCGCTTAAGCTTCAGAGATTCAGAAGACGTCGACGACGACGAAGACGAAGAAGAAGAAGGCTCCGGAGATAGATGCTTCTTATTATTATCTGTAACACTAACATCCTCAATATTAGTGTCGGTAACGAAGCGAGGGAAATTAAGCTTTGCTTTCTTGCCGTGAAGTCTGAAAGCTGCTCGATCATAAGCCAATGCAGCATCCTCAGGCGTATAAAACGTCCCCAGCCAAACTCGTTCCCCATTATTGTCCTTACCGTCCCTTATCTCCGCTCCGAACTTTCCCCACGGCCGCCTCCTCACTCCCCGGAAACTCCTTGGAGCGTGGCTCTCACGTGTCCGAATCGTCGCGGTTGCGGACGCGGCGTCGTTGGAGTTAGAGTCGCTCCAAGTAGCTGTTTCTGAAGGAAAGGAAGCAGAGATGTCGGTAAAGTCGAACTCGTCATCCTCGAGAAGATACTGGCGGATTGACCCCAAGATAGCAAATTCTGACTCTGAGATATTTTCTGCGTTCATTTTTTTTTATTTTCTTTTTTTAGAGTCAGAACTACTTTTGGAAGGCTTTGTTAGATCCGCAGGGCTTTTGTGTTGAACCTGTTGCCTTATTTATGCATCTAGTAGTAGCCGCATGCACTTATTAAATTACCACATGCCTGTATGCATGTGGGGGTGTCACAGGAGTGCCAGTATTGTGTTTTTTTTTTTTTTTTTTTAAATCCCATACATGCATCTAGCTAATCTCGGCTGTGTTACGTAATTAATTCACGAGGAATCTTTTTGATAATGACTCGTGCGTATGCGTTAATGTAGCTGTTTTTTTTTTAAAAAAAGACAAAAAAAAAAAAAACATATATTTAAGGTCTATTGCAATCTAGCACTAACAAACTTGTTGGGTATATTATATGTAGAATATGAGCATTTTCCCTTTTAATGTTAGCAATGGTATTATTTTATGTCCTTTTTTTTTTCCCAAAATCGAAATAGAGGAATCCAAGGTAGGTCAACTATTACCTTCGTTACGCGACAACGGAATGAGTAAAAAATTTGAAAATATTTATTTATTTATTTTAATTAGTTACAGTTTATTAATTGATGCTATGAATATGACATGATGGTTTTTTTTTTTTTTTTAAAAGGACACTTTTCATTACTCATAAAGAGAATAAATGTAACACTTCAACTGGAAATTCATCCGGCCACACAAAAGAGTCTAACTTTCTTAAGGCTAATTTTGCCAAAGAATGTGCTGAGACATTACAATTTCTAGGTACATGTTGGGCTTTGAAATTTTGAAAACTCTTTTTGATTTCCAAAATGTCGAAGATCACCCAAAAAATCTCTGATGGTTATAACACTACAAACGATGATCTCTTTCATACGAGAAAACATTTTACATTTTGGAAATTGCAGGAATAGTATTCTCTCTCAATCGAAACTTTATTATTATTGTTTTTTGAATTTTTAAAAATTGTGCCACATGTTTTTTTAATCATAATCATGAGTAGAATTTTTTTTTTTTAAATTTATTTATCGACAACCTATCATCAAGAAAGTTTTTGCTCAAGAAAAATTTAGGTCAAAGAGTGGTTTTTAATCTTAAATTGCATGCATGTGCGGGAGCCATCTATTCTCTCCTATCCCCACCTCTTTTCATGTCATAATCTTTAGTATTCAATTATTTATTACTTACTGCCTTTACTAAATGATAAAACTGAATCTAGTTTATTAACAGTCACAAGTGTTACTTCGGGGGGGTGGCTGAAAGATTTGTAGAGGCCATTGAATACTATAAAATAAGATGAGATTAAAGGAGGATTATCTTTTAAATCTTTATTCTACCTGGAAATCCGACTGTTTAATTAATTAGCGTTTGGAGATATGACGAAATCGGTAAATTAGGCACATAGTGCTACATCGCATGTGAGGGTCACAGTGCTAGTCTCCAAATGTGTTGTTTGTTTTATCCCTCTATAAATGAATCTACTGCTCTATAAATGAATCTACTGCTAACTGAGTTTTATAAATTAACTAGAAAATAGAACCGCGTTTCACGCGACTTTGAAAAAAAAATTAGTATTATCCTTTTTTCTTATTTTTCAATGGATGAAACTGATAAAAAATACAAATTGATTTTTTTTCAGATGAGACAACCTTATAAAAAATAAAAAAAGCTATTAATCAGCAATACAAATAAAGAAGCAACGCAAGATAAAGAATAAAATGAGAGAATATATTATAGAGTGGTTTTATTCATTCCAATTGTGTGTGTACAAAACAAAAATATGAGCTCTCCTTTTATAGTTACATAATCACTCCATGAAATTAATGAAAAATTATGGATTATAATTCCTTGTGAGATAGTGGGAGTTATAGGGAAGCTAAAGGTTGTTAATGGGAGATAGTGGGGAGACTAAGAGATATATGTTATGAACATCTATATTTATTTTAATAAATTCATAACACTCCCCCTTGAATGTTCATTACAAAGAATATGTCTCATTAAAATCTTTACATAATTGTTATTGTGTAATAACAATCAAATTAATTTTGAGAAGGTGAAAAGTCAAATTTAAAAGAAATTTTTTTTCTATTTATTAGATAATAGAGAATATATAAAGATGAGAAATGGTGATGTCACATCATCTCCTCAAGTCCCAACTTTATATATATACTAGAAAATAGAACCGCGTTTCACGCGGCTTTAAAAAGAAAATAGTATTATCCTTTTTTTTACTTTACACTTGATGAAACTAATAAAAAATATGAATTATTTTTTTTTAAGATGAGGCAGCCTTATAAAAAATAAAAAAAAGCTATTAGCCAGCAATACAAATAAAGAAGCAATTCAAGATAAAAAATAAAATGAGAGAATATATAATAGAGTGATTTTATTCATTCTAATTTTGTGTGTACAAAATAAAAAGATGAGCTCTCATTTTATAGTTACATAATCACTCCATGAAATTAATGAAAAATTATGGATCATAATTCCTTGTGAGATAGTGAGAGTTATAGGGAAGCTAAAGGTTGCTAATGAGAGATAGTGGAGAGACTAAGAGATATATGTTATGAACATCTATATTTATTTTAATAAATTCATAACACTCCTCCTTGAATGTTCATTACAAAGAATATTCATCATTAAAATCTTTACATAATTGTTATTGTGTAATAACAATTAAATTAATTATGAGAAGATGAAAAGTCAAATCTAAAATAAAATTTCTCTATTTATTAGATAATAGAAAATATACAAAGATAAGAAATGGTGATGTCACATCACCTTCTCAAGTCCCAACTTTATATATATATATATATATATATATATATAGATTGACTAAGAAACTCTTTAATGAACTCATATTTTAAAAATGTCTTGTCCTCATCTGTTGGACTTAAGAACTTAATGCCCTTGATAGATTTAGTGCATAGGCGGCTCATGCAAATTTTTGTGTCGTTGCCTGGGAACCCTTCCTGTTCAAATAAAGAAGTAAAATAGAAAGAAATATTAATTTGAGGTCCTACTGCATTTTGTTATTAACGAACTTGTTAAAGAATGGTGATATTTGAATCCTCAAATTTTGTATATCGACCCCGTTTTTAAAAAAAAATTATAAAAAATTCACATTATTTTTAATAATTTTAAATGAAGAAGAAATTTGAACAATTAATCAATTAAATTGTCATTAATTATATAAAATTATGTGTAAAATGTTAGGAAATTGAGCTTCCTCCTAATATTACTCCAAACAATTTGTTAAGCAATAAATTAACATAAAAAATTAAATGAAGAATACACCAATCACACAACATAAGATTTCCGTGGAAAACTCTAAATCCGGAGAAAAATCACCGTCGTTGTCAAAAGACAACTAGAGAAAAATATTCACTATGTGAAAAATTTTTACAACCACATTTTCAAAAATAATTTTCTCTCACCCAATCCCCAAATACATGATCTTGAAAAATATTCTTTAACAAAACAAACTCATAATACCTATTTTGAGGAGTCAAATGCTTCTTCAATATATTTACATGCTTAAGAATATTTCTCTCCTCTCATTTTGGATTGCTTATTTAGGATGATCAAAACTTATAAAATGCTCTCCTATTTATAACCAAACTATAGTACTATTCAAACCGTGTTACTATTCATACCGCGTTACTGCTCATGCCAAACTATAGTACTATTCAAACCGTGTTACTATTCATACCGCGTTACTGCTCATGCCGTGTTACTATTTAAGCCATGTAGTCAAATAGTGTTACTGTTCACCACGTGGTCAAACCGTATTACTGTTTACCATGTGGGCAAATCGTGTTACTGTTCACTATCCTTTTTTTAAAAATCAATTTTCAACAATCTTTACCTTGATTAAAAAAAAATTCATAGCTAATGCTAAAAAGCACTGTCTTTACCAATAGTCATAATTCTCAATATAAAAAATTATCATACTCCACCATAAAGAGTATACTCACTTAAAATCAATCATTCTAAGTTTTTTTTTCTCGACACATGTTGAATATATCTGCTGAAAATTATGGTGCAATTCTCATTCTTGGCTTCTCTGAGAATTCTTCAGTCATGACATAACTTTTCCACCACACACCTTATATTTATACCAAGCCAATGCCCGCGTACAAATTTGTGGACCCTGTTGATAATAACATTTTCTCTTTTATGGTAACTTGGAGATTTACATGCTAAAAGAACTAACCCAGGCTTTTATAAAAAAGAAACTCACCATCTGCGAGAATATCAATATCTCCTTTACTGATTCTGAAACAATTTGTCAAGCCCACTCCACCTTCTCGACAGTTTCCTTGAGGTACCAAATTGTCACACCTTCAAATCATTGTGCATACTAGATTGGATACACCTTTAACTTGAATTCTCTACAAGCCAACAAAAAATCATTCTCCCATTAATTTTTCAACAATATCAAACTCCACCAAATTTGAAAAACACCAGTTGCTGACATATTTGCTTTATAGATCAGTCTATTCTCTTCACTACAAATTATTTGGATTTGCTCCCACTGCTTCACGTGAACAATAACATATACGTGAACAATACCGTGTACGTGAACAGTGCCCCAACACCAAAACTTCAATCAATGGCTCTGATACCATTGTTAGGAAATTGAGCTTCCTCCCAAGATCACTCCAAGCAATTTGTCAAGCAACAAATTAATATAAAAAATTAAATGGAGAATACATCAATCACACAACACAAGATTTATGTAGAAAACTCTAAATTTGGAGAAAAATCACGTCGTTGTCAAAATATAACCAGAGAAAAATATTCACTATGTGGAAAACTTTTACAACCATATTATTTTTTTATATTTTTTTTCTTTTTAAATAAGGGATGGACAAAACTCAAATAGGTTTTTATTTGTCTCCCTTGCTATCTCCAAAACTCAAATTCGAGCGTTAGCTGCTACAAATTTGATGTTATTGCCAATCCAACCAGCTGCTACAAATTTGATGTATTTACCAATCCGACCATGGGGTGGTCATTTATTCATTTAAAAAGTGATCATGCCGTGAAAGGAATCAAAGGCCGTGTCGACCAGAGCAATCGAAGAGTAGAAGAGATAAGAGAGGAAAAAGGAAGAAGGAGAGCTGCAGCAGCAAATGAGCAAAGGGACACCGCCTTATCTCTTCTATAAATCAAGTTCCCTTTATAGAAGAGAAAGAGAGGACTCTGCTTAAAAATGTAAACTCAGCTGGAAACTTGGAAGGGAAAAGGTGAAAAAGAAAAAAACTGTCACTTTAAGAACATCTCAATTATCTCTGCTTAAAAGAAGTATCTCGTGGCTGGGGTATTTATATTTTCAAGTGCGCTGATGCCGGGAGTTGAAACTGAGGCCGCGAGTCCGCGACTTGCCGGTAAGTGGGTTTCGCAGAAAGTTAGCAGAGTCCTTTTTTGTAAGAGAGGACTCTGTTAACATTTTGGAACTTAGCAAAAAAGGGTATGTAAGAGAAAAGGGTATGTCGCGGACTCGCGGCCTCAGTTTTTAAAGGACTTGGTATATCGTTCTCACATTTTGTTTTTTCCCTTTCCGAAAACTTGTAATGTTTTGGTAATAATAACTCAAGGTCTGTCTAATATTACTCATCAAAATTATGCAAATAAATTATAAGTCAAGGTCGACGGATTAAAAAATAATAATAATACATAATTTGCACTGTGTATTACTAAAAAGTTCTCTCCACATCAGCTTTCCCCATTCATTTAAAAAGTGGTCATTTATTCATTTATTCAACTTGGAGGACTTTGGCCCATAAGATCATGCCGTGGAATATCTAGTGGAGCACCAATAGCTATAAAAAATCCATAAGAGACTAAATACTGCCCAATTAATGCAAGCCTATAACTGAGTTTGCAGTAGGATTAGTTCTTTGATCCAGTGGCTCACTTTAGTTTAAGCCTACAAAAGCTTCTAGATGACCCATGACCTCTCTTCTCATATCATATGTATCACTGTATTCATCTCATATTATTTATATTTTTATATCTGAAGGGAAATAATACTATTCAATGATTTTTCAAATAATATTTTATACACATATACATAAACATGTAATCACATCTGAAATCTCATTTCTTTTGTGTTCAACATATCTCAAATCCACTCAATTCTAATATCATGCATTTACTAAAAAAATGATAATAAAATCATTAATCAAACTCATTTTCAATAATAATAAAATATCAGCACGTAGAATAAAAATTAATTTTCTAAAAAATCATTAAATCAAAACATCAAATACTTATTATCAAAACATGTCGTACCGTATGGTAAAATCAAAATATACTATGAAAATAAATTTTGTATATTCCACTCACTGTGTTGATGTCCAGACTCGGTATCACTAACGTCCGCGAGTTGATTCTCGCTCACAGGTCCTCCTAATTAAATAAACAACATAATTATTATTCGTATCATAAAATACAACTAACAGTACGAAATAAAGCGCAAAACCAAACTCCCGGATACATAAAATTTCAAAATTACCCTTATATCCAAAAATTACCAAAATGCCAATGACACCGAAATTTAGGGGTGTTCAGAATCTAATCCGATCTGCTCAATCCATCTGATCCGTGAAAATTCAATTCGTATAAATCTGATCCGTGGATCCGTGGATTGAATATGAATTGAAAATTTAAAAATCCGCAATCGATGGATTGACTTTACTTCTGTAAATCCATAAAAATCCGTGAATTTGCAAAAACAAATATATATATATATATATATTTAGTTAAAAATTTATTATAAATTTAATTAAAGAATATTATAAATGTGACATTACATAGTTACATAAGTACTATAACATATCTTAGTCATTATCTAATAATAATATTAAATAAAAAATAATTAAATAATCAAATATACAAATATAACTTGTAAAAATTGTCAAACAAAATAAAAGTAAAGTCATACGCACTGGCAAAAACAAAATAACATAACACCAAGTTACCAACAATTTGTAAAGTCACCCAAAAGTAAAGTAATGTAACGCCAAGTCACCAACAATTTGCAAACAAAAAACCCTAAGCTTCCCCGCCGTCACACGCACTAGCAACACCCAATACTGGTTCGATACACTCTCGACACCGTTTTGAATGACGTCGGCCGCGTGATTCTAGCGAGAGCAAGCTATCTTCTTCCCCGAGTCCATCGAGCTACTTCACAATCACTGGTTCCAACCAAACAATTACATTATCACAACCTTTAAGATCGCCACTCGTACTTCTCCTGTTTCCCATAATTGACAGCTCCGTAATTACCACTTTTCGACAAGTGCAATAGCTCTGGTGAAGGATCAGACTGTGTTTGGTTTCAGAAACTTCGCTATTTCAATTAATTATGGCTTTATTTGAATAATTTATTTCGGTGTTATGTTAATGTATTATTGTAACTTTATTTGAATAATTAATCTTAGTGTGTTATATTTTGAAACTTTAAATGTATTATTGTAACTTTATTTGAACAATTAATCTCGATGTATTATATTTTGAAACTTTGAATGTATTATTTTAATTTTATTTAAACAATTAATTTGTTTAAATTTTATTCAATCTTAAATTTAATTGGTAGTAAAATCATTTTTATATTAGATTTTTTTTTAATTTCATTTGTTCATGGATTGGAAAAAACTAAAAATTTTTATTTTGAAAACTAATGCGCAAAATGGTGGATTGAATATGGATTAAGTTAAATCCGCATCTGATCCGCAGACGTATGGATTGAATATGAATTGAGTCAAATCCGTATCCGATCCACGTATGTATAGATTGAATTTGAATTGAGTTTAATCAATCCGTGGATTTGATTGGATTGAAAAATTATAATCCGTAAAATTGTGTATCGAATATGAATTGATGTTTAATCCGTAAAATTCAATCCGCGAACACCCCTATCGAAATTTACCAAATTACCATTGAAATCATAATTTATCGAATCATCCTCAATATCTTAAATTACCAAATTATCCTCAGTTTGGATAACAAAACTAATCACAAATTTTGAATTTATAAAATTACCCTCGAAGTATGAAATTACCAAAATACCCTTAATAACATAAATTAAGGAATTACCCTCGAAATCTCAAATTACCTCTCTGTCCTAATCGGAAATTACCAAATTATCCATTATTTTCATAAATTACAAATTTACCCCAAAGTTTTATGAAATTGCCGAATTGCCCCTGCCTGTCAACATTGACTGGACTTCAGTCAACGACGACGGGAAACGCAGGTCTGATAGTTCAGACCTCGGTGAGTCCAACGGTGCCGGCGGTGACCTTCCACGCGCGGAGACGGCGGCAGATCGAAGCTCCAAAATTCGTGAGTTTCCCGGTGGTCGTTCGCGGCCAAGACGGCGTCCCCGGTGGTCGTGGTCGGTCGGAAAGTGATGAGTGTGAGTTGTGGAACAAGATCCAGGAGGTAGCGTGGCTAAAAAGCCGGCGGGATCGACGGCGACAGAAACGGGTTTAGCCGCGGCTTTTTGAGCTTCAAACGGCGGCTTTTCGGTCGGCTTTCAACGGCAAGGACGGCGGAGATTTGACCGGCATCTCACAAGCTTCAGATCGGTACCAAGCTCGGCCAGTGAGGTGGCCGGAATCCGCGGCTGGAGCCGGGTCAATTTCTCTCTCTCCTCTCTCGCGTGCCCTCTCTTTCCTCTTCTGGAAACCAGCTCCCCCCTTTCTATTTATAAAAACTAACTTTTTTTTTTTTAAGATTACTACTACTAATTAACCACTAGAGCTAGGCCCAAGTGGTTCGAGCACCCTCCGTCGTATTGCAAAAATTTAATTTAAATATTTTTTTTTAGAATCTCAGAGTTTGAGTGAAAGTATGAGGGGAGTTGGAAGTCCCTCGAATATTTGAGAGGGTTAAAAGATTTAAATAATGCTTCTGAATTAATGTAAATTGGTCTCAATAATTTATATGGTTGTAAATATCATGAGCAATAATTCTCC
>NW_006262339.1:37472142-37473366 GCF_000493195.1 Citrus x clementina | reverse complement strand
CTTATATGTAATTTAATTAAAGAACAAATTACTAATTGAAAAAAATTATGAAATGATGGGTTTGGAGAGTAAATTCATGAGTCAAATTGCCTTATCCTAACATTAGAGATCAATAACGACCAAGAGGTTCATGTTAAGAAAAAGATCTTATTGACTAAAATTTTAAACCTTTTTTCTATTTAGATTTATTGAAAAAATATGATTTTTTTCAAAGAACCTTTTTGAAATGGGGACTTACACAAATTGTGAGGTGAAAGCATCTCCCTCCCTTCTTAAATACATTATTACTTATTGAAAAAGTATGACAACCAAGGGTTAAAAAATTGATTTACCGAAACTATACTTTTCTTTCGTTTTTTTTTTTGTTTTTTTTTTTTTCAAATTTGGCACCTCAAAATGCCCCCCAATTCTAGAAGGTGGAGGGGAACAAAAGTTTATTGAGATGATATATTATATATTTATAAATTTTGGATATAAAATTTTTGTTACGTATATACTAATTGTGATTAACCTGATTCAAGTAAGACAACCAAGGGTTGAAAATTGATTTGGTATTTCCCCATCGCTCTCTACTTTTAAAATGAAAAGAAAAAGATCCTACATATGAATCATTCCTATATTAGTCTAAATGTGATGACATAAGCCTATAGATTTCTATTCTTGTCTACGAAGTCGTCTAAAATCACTATTCTTAAAATAAATTGGAACTATTCTTTATAGGTGTTGCACGTTTCATTAAATGCATTTCATAGAAAGGGGAGCACCGCCACTATGTTAAAGAGGTCCGGGCTATGGTGCAAATGTGGTACTGTGCTATAATTGCATTCTATTGTTGAATCTACTTAGATGGGTGGGGTTTGTTGGAATTCAACGGTTGAATACAACTGTAGTACGATATTATTTTTGCACTACAGTTTTTTCTTGTTAAAGAATAAGTTTGCATGTGGGCTGCAATAAATTTAAAATTCTTGTTGCAACACATATAGCTGGTATTGCTGGGCACTATTTTTTTTTTTTTTTTGGTTTTACTGTCTGCTAGCTCAATGAGCAAAAGAACCAAAATCCTTATCTTAAGCAATTGCTACTAATGGAAAACAAAATTAATGTAAGCCTAGTATTCTTATTGAAACATGAGAACATCATATGTGCATCGAGCAAGAACAATCTAGCAAAATATTTAATAGTAATGTTATAAATTAAAAAAAAAAGAAATCCAGATATAAA
>NW_006262339.1:37249737-37472042 GCF_000493195.1 Citrus x clementina | reverse complement strand
TATGGATTGAATTTATTTTCTTCTCAAAAAAAAAAAAAAAAAAAAAACTATGAAATAGTAATCTGTACGAGGGCTGCATTTTTGTCCCATCCTAACTTAGTGAATGCATTACACAATCTCTTATTAGTTAAAGTCGTTGTTTTATTTTATTTTGAATTCTCTCATTTACCAAGATTCTCCTCTCTTGAACACGCGAGTGATGTGACTTTGCAGTTTTTCTTTGAAATAGAAACTATTATAGATTATATTATAAAAAGCAGTCAAATATTATAAGTTAAATAAGACAAAACATCTTTCATAGTTAGGCATTAGTAAATTTAAAACAAAATTATGTAACATTTTTTTGTCAGGTTTGTTTATTAACTGTGTGAAGTTTGAAATTTTATTAATTTTAGATTTTTTATAATTTTTTTTAATAATTTAATATTTAATTTTTAGACGTTTAGATCTCAATAAAAAATTATATTTTTATAAGAAATGATCTGAATAAGAAGTAAATATTATATTACAATAATATCTCTATAAAATATATTTATTTCTTAAATGATATAACGTAATTCATTTTTTTAAATTTTGATTGATAAGGATAGTAATATCAAATAACTATGTTATTTGTTTATTTATAAAAACAAACAAAATGTTACTTATATTTAGATATTTAAAAAAAAATAAACATATTATTTAGATATTTGTATTCAGCAGCCTTATTTAGACTCAAAGAAATTCAAATTCGTTCAGATTTCGAGTTAAAGCATCCACCGGCTGACTACAAACTCTAATAAAAATATCAAGAAAAAAATTAACATTGATCGTTCAATTTTATTAATAAAATACGTACACAGTTGAAAAGTTTCATCATCAAATGAAAAGAGATCAGCTGAGATAGGAAGTAAATCTTTATCCCATTTCAGAAACCCAGCTGATTCATTAGTCGTCTCCGCTTAAGCATTGAAGCTTCAGACGAAGTGGATGACGACGAAGGCGGCTCCGTAGATGCAAGCCTGTTTTTAGTCTTAACCCTATTAACCTCAGTATTAGAGGCAACCAGGTGAGGGAAATTAAGCTTGGCTTTTTGGCCGTGAAGTCTGAAAGCCGCTCGGTCGTAAGCCAATGCAGCATCCTCAGGCGTCACAAATGTCCCCAGCCAAACTCGTGCCCCCTTCTTGTTCTTACTGTCCCTTATCTCGGCAGCAAACGTGCCCCACGGTCTCGTCCTCACACCTCGAAAACATCTTCGCACGTGATGTTGACTCTCAGGCGTCCGAGGTGTCGTGGCTACGGCTGCTATGCCACTGGAGTTACAGTCGTCGCTCGAAGTAGCGCTTTCCGAAGGAAACGGAGTAGGAAATAAGTCGAAGTCGAAACCGTCATCCTCAAGAAGATACTGGCGGATTGACTCCAAGATAGCAAATTCTGACTCCGAGATGTTTTCTGTGTACATTTAAAAGAATGATTCTAGAAAGCTTTCTTTCTTTAGATCTGCGAGAGCTTTGTGTTTGCCTAATTTTGTACATCCACCAACAGCCGCATGTAATTAGCTACTATATATATGGGAGCCTCTATGTTACATTGAATGTACCATACACAATCAATAAGAACCATATAAATTATGGGACCCACATAATTATGTGGTTCTTATTGGTTGTGTATGATACATTCAATGTAACATAACAAAATTCCTATATATATACGTCTGCTGCTACATCTGCATGTGAGGGGTCTCAGCACTAGTGTCCAAATGGGATTAATTATTTGTCAAGTCCCATACACGTATCTAAGAATAGATGGGGAAGTTAATTTATTTTTTATATAGGAATCTCATTATTAATGGCTCGTGCATTAATGTATATATGCTATATGTTAGTTTTGAGGCGGCTCGGGCATTTTTATTAAAACATCTTTAGAAGGTTCTATTAAATTTACTCTTTAAATATCTATTTGTTTACCTATAGGATAAAAAAGAGAGTAAAAAATAATAATAAAAAATTATTTAAATAGAAATAAGTTAATATTATTTTAATCAAATAAATATTTTTTAAAGAAAAAATAAATGTTATTTAAAGCACTTCTCTCTCACTCTTAATTTGAGTGTCTTTTAAAACTTAAACGTTGATGTGACTCTTCAAATAAATAATAAAATCTTATTTAAAAAAGTGTTTTGGAAATGCGTTTATTCTTATTATTTGATAAGTAACAACTGAATCATATAAAAAAAATTTGATTTTGAGTTGATGTAAATTAACAAAACAAAAAAAAAATTTATTGAAAGCCGATTGCAATCTAGCACTAGCAAACTTGTTGAATATATTATTTATGTTAAAAAAAAAAAAGAACATATTCCTTTTTAACGTTAGCCATGGTTTTACTTTTCGCAGTTTTTTTTTTTAGAAAAAAAAAAAAAACTGGATTGGCATCTAAGAGAGGTCAACATGTACCTTCCATAGAGGACAACATCATGATTAAAAAAATTTAAAATCTTTATTTATTTGTAAGTTGCGATAAATTAATTGTAACCATGAGATGGTGGTTACAACACTACAAAATAAACATTGAGCTCTTTTGCAACAGAAAACATTTACATATATATCCAACAATAATAAGTTTTGCATCAAGTTTTTTATACCCGTACGGATGAAGATAATTTAATTTTATTAGGTCCTTTAAAAAGTCGGGTCTTAATTAACCTTAATTCAACCCGCTCTAGAGGAGGATGTAAGATAATTAATTAAGTTACTACTACTTTTTACAATCAAATTAAACTTGAACCTGACTTGCTAAAATCAGAGACATTAATCTCACGCTTCTGAGGTGTCGTGACTAAGGCCATTTCATTGGAGTTAAAGAGTCACAAGGTGGATTGACTCCAAGATATAGAGGATGCAAATGCTGACTTTGATATGAGATGTGTTGTGGGTACAATTTTAACTTTTTAAGGAAGGTTTAAGAAAGCTTTGTTAGATCTGCGAGGGCTTGGTGTTGAATCTGTTGCCTAATTTATACATTTAGCCATTGCTGGATGCACTTATCTAGTGCACATAAATCTGTTCGCTGCCCAATGCGGGGGCTCACAAGGCTAGTGTCCAAATGGGTTATTTAAATTTATTTGTTAAATCCCATACACGCATCTAATCACAGCTGAGTGTTCATAAAATTAAGAGGACCGCTAGCGACTGTCCCACTCGTTAGTTTCTCTGGTTGGCAAGCGGCCTATATATATTTTTTGATTTATGTGCGAGTTCAAATTAATAATAAACGTTGATAGCTTTTAATTTTATTTTAATATTATTATCCTTTATATAGACGGAATTCACTACAAAATCTATACTTAAAAATCACTTGCATTAAACTTTCAATCGTTTTTTTAATTAAAAAACTTAATCTTTGAATCATTAATTTACATCTAAGATTAGGATTCTGCACAACCATTGATGAGTAAAAACTCAACTCTTACAAGAGACAATTAACATATATGCCCATTCCCTCTCGCCAATAAGATTTCGAATGCTTATCCCCTCTTCAAATGAGAGATACATCCTTAGTGCAATGCAAGCTCAAAATAGATTCGTCAACTTTCAATTTAATTATTCTTTTATTCTATGAAAAAATGTTTTATTTTAGAAAATAAACAACAAAATGTACTCAATGTTCATGACTCCTTCCCTCCACTTGCGTGACTTCGAATTTGATATGGTATTTTATTTTATTTTTATTTTTAATTCGTGCAGTAACGTACCTGTCCTCACATGTGGATAACGATTAATGTCCTATGCTTTAAGTTCAGAGGCGGCGGGGAACCCATTCAATTTCATATAAAAAATGAATAGAAAACAAAAGGGGAAAAAAAAAGCATATTACAATTTAGTACTAACAAACTTGTTTAATTTATTATTTGTGTAGAAAAAACGAACATGTTCCCTTTTACCGTTATTGTCTTAGTGATGTTATTAATTATTGTTTCTAATTCAAACGACTCTCATTGCATCACAACAACATCAGTGACAAAATTTGATCAAAATCTTAATATATATATATTTTATAAGCTATAGTTTATTAATTGTTACTATGTTTCTGATGGTTACAGTATGCTCTTTTGCACCAGAAAATACTACCTTATCCAATATCCAATATTGAGTTTTGTACCTGCAGTTTGTTAAATTGGCTGCAATTAGTTTAAACTTTAGGAGTATTTTGGCAAGTCAGACTTAATTATCCTTAATCCAACCCACCAGAGGAAGTTGTCAGATAAAAAGGTTTTATGGTTATTTTTATAATTAATACTGTATATTTGATCAATTTAGTTATTAAAAGAGTTGTATATTTCTAAAGTACGAAAATGTATGTGAATTAAATGTACATAATGTTAGAATAAAAATTATTTTCACAAATGTGCACCATGTATTTATTTTTTTCAGTGTATTAAATCATCTCGACTAATGTAGATTTGAGCCGGGTAGGACCACTAAGACGGCGGTAAAGTTCTCCCAATAATTATTTAATGCAGCTGCATTCTTAAGTCTCGAACCGAGAACCTTAGTTAAGATAAAACAGCCACATGCCAGCTGATTTACATGCTTGTTAGTCACCATATACTTATAATATTTATAAATATAGTGTTTAAACATATACTTTATTTCTCAATATTTTGATCCATTGAGGATAAGTGGAGAACATTTTACCTATCTCTACCCATATCTGCTCCTTCCTTCTTAGTGCAAGGGTTGCGTGTATAGTTAATGAAAAAAATAAGATAAAAATAAAACTTGACCGTTCATTATTTAAAAAAGAGTAGTGCTAGAGAGAGAGAAGCACGAGAGAAAGACGAGAGAATTTTTCCCTCTCTCTCTCTACCCCTTTCTTCATTGTTTCTCTCGTGTTTCTTTACATCAAGCATTTTCCTTTAAAAAATGTATATGCTAAAAAAATCCTTCTTCTAGCATATCTTGATTTCTTTTTCAATTTTTTAAATGAAAAGGGTCCTTAAGTAACCTCAATATTGCTAAGAGATGCCTCTTCAATAAGCGAAATTCTACAATATATCTTAATATCATATCAGTCATATAATAAGTAAATAATGTTATGACATGTGTGTATTTATTTTGAAAGATTATCATACAAGCGTACGCATGTCATGCATACACAATTAATTGTATTACTTCTAATGTGTTGTACAATTTCTCTTGCAATAAACGTAGGATATAAAACTTTCTTGACATGTGCGGACATGTACATCAATGCATGAGTTATAATTAATGAAGATTCATAATCAATTAATTACCTAACTCAGCTATAATTAGGTAAATGAATTGTATTAACAAACGGATATTCATCAAATTTAAATCTCTCTTCACTAAAATTCATAAAGGTGATTGGTGATTAATTAATAATATTAAAATAATTAAATTTTAATTAGAAATTTTTATTAAAAGACATAAGCAATGCACCAGGGCTTTTACCAATTAGCTTTCTAGTGTTTTAGCTAGCCGGCTACCCAAAATTTAAATCTAGAGGATTTATGCGACTAAAGAATTGATTTAAACTTGTCCTCCATCTTAACTTTTTAAAAAAAAAAAAAAAAAAAAAAAAGACATAACACAGAGCTTAAGATCATGATCCTGATTCTTAAAAAATAACATATTTGGATGCTAGCATTGTGACCTCCCTCACAAGGCTGGCTTTAGAGTATATGGGGCCTTAGGCAAAAATTTTTTTGGGGCCTTTTTTTTTTTTTTGTAATTTTAATACTCAAAAAAATATAAAAGACTAAAAAATTCATTCAACTCTTAACTCTTGAATTTTAATAGTAATAAAAGAGATCTTAAAAATTTTCAAAAACCAAGCCTAAAAAAATAAGCAAGAAGATATCTTTTATACTTCCATTAAAATTATTACAAAAATAAATAAAAAAATATTATTTTCAAATAGAATATTTAGAATAGCAGAAAGTTGAGATGATGAATTGATTATCAAATAATAGATATGCACTTTATATTTTATGAAGCTAATATTTTCTTTTTTAAATGAATCAATGAATGTAATAATTCTCTTTGAAAAAAAAGAGCAAGAAATCTATTTATCTATTGATTTTTTATATTACAAGGTTTTAATGGAAATTAAAAGGAATATTAAAAGTCAAAGAATTTAATTTTTTTACGAAACTTAAAAGGTAAAAAATTTATTTATTTTTTTTTGGAAAAACTAATAATGAATGAATTAATGGCTAAACAATTTTATTAATTATATCTCTTGAACATTAAGGTTACCAAATATTGATTTTCTATAAAAAACAATTCTTAGTTGTGGTATAACTGTTAATTATAAAGATGTTTAATAGGCTTTTCTACAATACATAATTTTTTTTAAAAAATGATCTTTATTAATTATAGAACTATTAAGAAATACTAAAAAAAAATGAGGCATTCAAAAAATATAAGGCCTTAGGCAATCATCTTATTCGCCTATACTTAAAGTCACCCATGCTCCCTCATGCACTATATATGTATATATATATATAACCTACACAACCATCGAGCTTAAGATTATTTAAGGTTTTTGCGTGAATGAGATTCTGAGCTTATTCTTGATATAATCTTGAGATTTCTTTGTGAGTTTTGAGCGCTTTTATTGTAAATCTATTTTTTGGTGTGAGAATTGTTGCTGCTCTTAATTTTGTAATCACTTGAGCTGAATAATTGTCATCCGCGAGCCCCAATTGGTGTTATTGTTGGTTCAGTTAGCATCCATGAGCCAATTGAGGATTTTGTATAGATTTAATTAGCAACTGGAAAGCAGATCGTTTTTGTTTCAGATTAAGGCCATTGATAATAGGAATTTTCCAGCAGGATTGCTTGAAGTGTGCAAAATTGTCGAATCACATAAAAATTACATATGCCAATACTTCTCTCTTATCCCTTTTTCTTTGATAAGATTCAACACAAGGACTTGGAATAAGAGAAACAAATCTGCTGGAAATCAGTTTGACATTTATCTCGCAATATGCACATCCTTGGACAAAGGCTTAATTGGACAAGACTTGTCTACAACTGCTAAGAGTATTTTTAGCCTAGATTCTCTCTTCTCAATCATATCTTATATTTAATAGAAAATTCACCTATTGTTTAGGTTAAGTAGAATAGGATGTGATTCCTAGATTGACTCCTCTTTAAGTATAAATTTATCATGGTAATGTGAAAAAAATAAAGCAGGCAAATATACTTTCTTTCACTATTAAGTTTGCATCAAATATTTCATTATTCATTACATTTGATCAGCATCTTCAATATTTACTTATTTACTTATTGCTTCTTCTCTTGGCATTATTTACTATTCATATTTTATTGATTATTCATTTCTTAAAACTGAGTTTAATTAAGTACATGTGTTATTTTGGGGTAACTGAAAGGGATTTGAGTCATTTATTAAGTTTATAGTTTGAAATTTGACTAGGCTTAAATTTATTTAACTTTTTTTAGAAGAGATTCAAATTTATTAAACGAAACAAAAGAGGAGAGTTTATTTGAACTTAAATTTTTTACACAAATTTTAAGCTATTGATCTCATCATGTAATCTAATGGTACCATGGTAGATGAATTGATATTATTAAGTACTACTTTAATTTTTAATATCTGCCATTGGATTACATGAGATCCATGGCTCAAAATTTGTATTAAATTTGAAGTAAAAAATTTAAGTTAAAATACCCCTTCTTTTAAATATGCATAACCTAATTCGCGTTGCCATCTTGGGTTGCCACATTCTGATTTCAATCTTCAACATTCATTACAGACAAAATACACATGTCAGAAAGAGATAATTAAGATTTTAATAGAGGATTACTGTTACAAATTAATCAGCATTTGGAGATTCAGTCAGCCAGCACTGCATACATGACAGAGATGAAGAATAAAACGAAGAAGAAGACGAAGGACAAGAAGAGGAAGAAGGCTCCGGAGGTGCAGGCTTATTAATTCTTAACTCTAATAACCTCAGTATTACTAGATTTAGAGTCAATGAGATGAGGAAAATTAAGCTTAGCTTTTTGGCCGTGAATCTTGAAAGCTGCACGATCGTAAGCCAATGCAGCATCCTCAGGTGTATCATAAGTCCCCAGCCAAACTCTTGCCCCAGTGTTCTTCTTGCCATCCCTAATCTCCGCTGCAAACTTTCCCCAGGGCCTCTTCCTCACGCCTCGGAAACTTTTTTGAGGACGCCGCAGCTGCATGTTAAAGCAGGCCACGTCACTCGAAGCAGTCACATTATTGTTATTGCCGCTACTTGTTTCCGAAGGAAGCAAAATGGGAATGTCGTCGAACTCGTCGTCGTCGAGAAGATACCTACGGATTGAGTCCAAGATAGCAAATTCTGAATCTGAGATATTTTGTGCGTTCATTTTTCCTTTTTACATTAAAAGTTAAGATTCTAGGAAGCTGGGTTTCTTGAGCATGCGAGTGTTTTATGTTAGACTGCCTATAATTTATACACCTACATGTACCGTGACTTGGCAAGGAAAACTTACGTGGGCAGGCGAGGGCACCACCTAACTCCGTTGAAGTATTATGGTTAATTATTGAAAAGATATTATTATATAATTTTGCACTAGTACTACATAAAATTATTTAATATTAACCACTACGGTCTAATCCAATCAATGTGGATTGCAAACATCATTCTATTCTCCTTGTATTATTGATGTTGAACCTCCAGAAAAAGGTTGTTAATTATTTATAAAAGTTACGTATGTATTATTAATTAAGACAGGAGTACGTTCATTAGAAAATGACAATCTTGAATTAATTGAGGTCAAGGGGCATTTGATGACTTAGGTTATGTCCAAAGGCGGCTCCTCCCCCAGCCAATTTTGGCGGTGGCAGGGAGCCACGGCCTATAAAAAGACGAAATAAAATATCATTTCAATTATTGCAATTTAATTGTTAAGTGTACGTCCAATACTCCTGTTGCTTTATTCAAAGTTGAATTACCTTATCCTTTCACCTTGAGCACGACTTTGATTATTTGGACACGAGGCAACTGAAATATATATATATATATATATATATATCCAAAATAAAATTTGGGATCGATTTACGGTATCGTAAATTAGTTTACAACATTACAAAACTCTATTTACGATGTTGTAAATCCATCCCAAATTTTAATCTCGGATCGAAAAATTTTCCTATAGATATGATAATGAATCTCTTAACTTATTAAAATAAAAGATAAATTAGTAGATGAGAAAAATAAACACTATAATGCGGTATATTTTGTCCTATAATATATGTATTACAATGTATTTTTCTTATCTCTTAGACAATCCCTCACTTTTATAAAGTACGGAATCATTTATATATATATATATATATATATATATATATATATATATATATATATATATATATATATATATATATATATATATTCTTTATTTTTGAATGAACTATAAAGTCATGGAATTTAATAGTATTAAAAACTAACTCTATTACATTGCAAAGATTTATAATTCATTTAAAAAATCTGTTAAATTCAATGGCTTAAGAGCGTGTTTGCATTAAAAAAATGAGAGCGTATAAATATGTATATGTGTGTGTGTGTGTGTGTGTGTGTAATAATAATAATAATAATCTGCGTATAAAGTGTGGGACGAGTTAACAACAGCGTGAAAAGGTTTTGGAAAAACGCCATCTATACCTCCCAATGTTTGGAGAAATGATTATGTAGAGTCCTAAGTTTTCAATAAGGTACTAAGACCCTTTTTTTACTATATTATCCTTTGGTTATTAACTAAAAAAAATTACTTTAATGTTCGATAATAAATAGAAATATAATATTAAAATAAATGTAACAATATATACATTTTCAAATAATTTCAATGTTTAAACAAATGTTTTAATACTTTGCAGTCTTATATTATATTAAACTAAATGTTATAATAATTAGAACATAATATTAAAATAAGTATCTAAAATTTAAATTATTTTCAATATTATATAAAATAATTTTAATATTATTAATACATGATATATATTTCATTAATTGTAAAATCTGTTTAACCCAAAGATTTATTTAAATTTTTTAATAAATACAAATATATTATTAAAATAAATATAATAATTTACATTTTAAAAATTATTTTTATATTAAAAATATTCTAATATTATTAATCCATTAGACAATTTAAATTATTTTTGTATTTATTAAAAAAATTTTAAAGTCAATTTTTTAGTTACTATCTACAAAGGGTATTATAATCAAAAGGGAGTTTTGATATCTCTTATTGAAAATTTAAAGTTCTACATGACTATTTCTCCAAGCCTTAGAGGTGCATGTGTCATTTTCCCAAAGACTTTTACAATGTTATCAAATAGTAGATAGTGCTGTAAATTCACACCGTTGTCAATTCATTTTGGATTTTAACAACATTTAAGATCTCGAACCAGAGAACAACTATATATCATGAGGCAACAAAACAATTTCCTTCATTCATAAAGACTTTAACTGCATGATTCCATTTTGCTAATGTGTTATTACGAAGCTGTGGCTTAAAAAGCCACGGTCATAGTTTTGAAGTTAAAATGATTCTATCTTACAATTATTTTGATAAAAAATTTTGAAATAATTTTATTATTTTTTAGATTGTTATTTAAAAATCTATAATAATTTTATAACTAAAATTTTTGTTTCACAACGCTTATTCGACTCTTTTGAAAGAGTCCACCTTGAACTTCTAGGACAAAATATTGATGTAAAATACTTTACCAACTCTCCAAAAGTTTTTTTATTTTTCAAACTTCTCCAATCTGCAATCTTCAAATTCAATACTTAAGATAAATTTTAACTCGCCTATGCACACTCCTGGAACCTCATGTTCAATAGAGAAAATAGGATTTAAGCTTCACGAGGACCATAATGTAGAAAAGATAATTAATTATCTTTTGCACTTTTTAATAACAGATTATAACGTAAAGTTAGTAAAATTGAGAAGGCCAATGATGAAGCATAATAGAGGAAATATAAAACTAATATAGGTTATAACATAAAACACGTAGAAATTGGGGGAGGCGGGAGGCGGGAGGAGGGTGGGGGACAAATGTAAAATGTGCACAGAATATGATAAAATTTTAATTGAGTCCCTTATTTTTCTCTATTTTTCATGGGCCCCCTAAGCCTCTCCATATAGATCCACGTACCACCATATGCACTTGACTTTGTGATGCTCTAATGTTATCTAGGGAACAACCTTTGATGTAATCCCATCATAAAAAAATTTTCTAATCCAGAATTAAAATTTGAGATGAGTTTATAATATTATAAACCGTCTTTTATAATGATATAAAATAATTAAAAAATTAGTCTACAACGTTATAAATTCTTCTAAGACTTTAATTATAAATTTTAATTTCAGACTTAAAGTTAATTCATCCCATCATTTATTTAATAACAGTTGACATCAGCTACAATCTCATAATTTTTTTTTTTTTTGTAAGTTTACATCATAAAAGATGAATTGGACTTTTATTTGTTGTTGTTGTTTTTTAAAGAAACTTCTATTGTTTGTGGTTTATTACCTACCGTACATAGTAGTTATGATTTGTTTCTATTTATTTAATTGCAATCTATAATCCCATTTTGATAAAACAGAATGCGAAAAGTGACCTAAGCTGTACATGCCGTTTTGTGCTCCTTCCCATTATATAGCTCTTTCGAGCAAAGAATGATGATTAAAATGACATTATACTAACAAATTAACATCTAAAATTATCACATTATACCAATTAAAACACAAATAAGCCATATATATATATAATATATAGAAGAGAAATGGAAAATCATACCAAAAGCACGCTAGTGGGCCAGAACATTAGCTGCAATGTTGAAGCCCCCATAAATGCAATCATTTATTAATATATTATCCCTTCTCTTGGACTTGAAGAATCGAGCCCATTCGGAAGAATTGGGCTATGGGAGCCTCAACAATGACCAAGCAGGTGGCAGCTGCACTCCATCCGAACGAAGTTTAAGTGCCGGTCCTTTTTGTTTTTTTTAATTAAAATTAGTTTTCTCAAATCTCACCGATTGCAATAAATGTTAGGCATGTGAGTCGTGACAAATGATATGAAATTAGTCTTGAGGAATTAGCATCTAAAACCATAAGACACAACCAATTGAAAGACAAAATTAATTAAAATTATTTCTTAATTGCAAAGGCAAAAGCAAATATGGTAATCATACAAATCCAACACTAGTTTCAAGATCTAATCCAATTATATTTGTCCAAATCCAAATTCAAAGTCTAATCCATAAAAGATTCAAGAATTGTTTAGAGAATTAGAGATATTTCTACTCTAAAAATATCTAATGGTAGTAAAAATGCCTAATTCTAAATATTTCTTAAATATTTGGAGATATTTGTAAAATGCAGTTGTCATATTTTTGCAATCTAATATCTGTATAGTTTGTACTTCTAATAGGTTATTATAAATACATCTAAACTCTTTGTTGTAGGCATCATGAGAGTAATAAAGAATAAGAGAGAAATAAGAAGTGCGAGTCGTGAGCGCTGTAGGTCTCTCTTGTAAAATATTAATAAAATCCTTCAGTTTAGTAAAATTCTTTTGTTGCCCAAATAGTTTCAGTCTTGAATAGTTTAGTCATTTTCAGTTTTCTACAATTGGTATTAGAGCATGATTGGTCGGCGACCATTGTAGCAGTGCTGCCGAAAGTTCACAACAGTCAAAGATTGTCATGCAGAAGCTTTAAAAGTATAGCATGGATGATCGAAGATCATTTGGTGGAGTTTCGTTGAATCGTGAGGGGTTTGAAACCCTACGAGTTTGTTGGTAAAGATTGAGTTTGCTTGGCATTGTTAAAGTCTTGCATATATGATGGGTGATCGTTAAGTAGTTAGAGGAGTCAAGAAGCTCAACAACAAAAATTTCAATACATGGGCAACATTAATAGAGTCCTACTTACAAGGCCAATACCTCTGGGAGATTGTTTGCGGTAACAATGTGGAAGCACTAACTGAGGATGCCACTTTAAAAACGTGGAACATTAAAGCTGGGAAGGCCATGTTTGCCATCAATAGTACAATTGAAGAAGAGATATTGCAACACACAGAAAAGGCTAATATACCTAATTAAGCTTGACACCCTTTTACTATGATTTTTTCAAAGAAGAATAACACACGGCTACAACTTTTGGAGATTAAACTACTGTTAATTTTATAACAAAACATGACAATTGATAAGTACTTTAATAAGGTAAAGTACTTATGCACACGAAATTTCTAAATTGATCCTACTCCTACAATTTCTGAATCTAGAATAAAGAAAATTATTGTCCATAGTTTAAGGCCTTAGTTTAGGAGTTTTGTTACAGTTGTCCAAGGGTGGCCAACTCAACTAACTATTAAGGAATTTGAAAACTTGCTTGCCAATCAAGAAGCGATCGACAAGCAAACGAGTGAGACCTCAGTAAAGAATAACAAGGAAGTGCTCTTCACCGACAAAAATAAACATAAATTTGGACGATGTAGTAGTGGAGGATCTAAAGAAGATGTCAATAAGTCAAGAGGTTAGGTTATCAACAATAAGGTAGCTTATAGATAGGTGGAGTACAAAGGAATCATGGTAATAGTGGCCAATACAAGCTAAAAAAAGTTCGAAGGGAATTGCTACAACTCCGAAGAGAGCCATATAGCAAAAGATTAATGGTCTAAGAAAAAGTCTAAGTAGAGTAATGCCACCACTTTTAATCATAAAAAGAATAGTGACAAAGGAATGGAAAACTAAAGCATCAATCGCCATTAAAGAAGAGGAGCTAGCCCCTCACAATCACATTACCTAGCCAAATTAAACTACGAGAATGATTGGATCGTTGACTTAGGGTGTTCAAATCACATGATTGATGATAGAAAAAAGCTACAAGACATGACTAAGTACAAAGGAGACCATGTGGTAGTAACAGTAAATAACTCGCGACTGCCAATAACTTACGTTGGCACTAAAGTTACTTATATCTCGATATGGTTTACGCAAAGTGTCACTTTCAAGATGTGTATTATGTCCTAGGTATGAAGAAAAATATATTCTCAGTATCACATCTAACATCACCAAGCAACTATGTCTTGCTCAGTTCTCAAGATGTCAAGGCGTATTAATATTTAAAGATCTCAAGGACACGTATTATGGAAAGACGAAGATTAGAGTTAGTCTATTTATCATCAGCAGAGTCTATATAAGTAGACAAGATAGTAGAATTATGGCGTGCTCAGTTGAGATATGTTATCTAATCACAAATTGAAAGTGATGATGAACAAGTTAATGCTCAGAGGTTTGCCTCAACTTGACGTAAGAATAGACACAATAGATGCAAAATGTCAATATGTTAAGGTTCACCAACTCCCATATGAGGACTCAAAGTTAAAAGCAAAAGAACTATTAGAGTTTGTACACTCTGACGTGTTTGGGCTTATCAACCAACCTTCTATGAGTGTCATGGGACACATGGTCACATTTATCAATGACTTCTCTAGGTATGTCTAAGTCTTTTTTATAAAAGAAAAATCTGACACTTTTTTAAAGTTTAGGAAATTCAGAGACATAATTGAAGGAGAAATAGGAAAAAAGATTTGTCATTTATGAACAGACAATGGAGGAAAGTATATATCAAATGAGTACTCCCAATATCTTTGAGACTATAAGAAATGCTATCAGTTCACTTGTGTTAATATACCACAACAGAACGGCGTAGCAGAATGAAAGAACCGATATTTAGTAGAGATTTCTCAGAGTATAATACATGTGAAGAATGTACTAGAAAGGTTTTGGGTCGAAGCTTTGAAGACGACAGCTCTTGTAATTAATAGACTCCCTTAATCAAAATTAGAGTTTATATCACCTTACGATAAGCTATAAAATGTAAAACTTATGCTCAAGCCCTTTTGCATATTCGGCTGTGTGTGCTATGTCTTCATGTCAAGGCATTTACGAAGCAAATTTAACAAGAAAGCGGTTCATTATATCTTTATTAGGTATGACAATTAAAGAAAAAGATGGAAGTGTTATGATCCTACATAACACAAACGTGGTGTTTGATGAAGTACCTTTATGGTGGTCTTTAAAAAAAAAAAGAGGTACCAAATTCAAAACAAATTGAAGATCAAATGAAAGAACGAATTACTTAAACTTACCCAAGCCAAGAAGAATATGAAGATTCTAATGATCCAAAATTCTGATGATCCAAAGGATGACAATATCGAGCATAAGAGGACGCAAAGTCTTTGGAAGATAGTTCTTCACCAAAGCCCTATTAAAGAAAAGAACAAAGTGAACTAGAATCATGAACTCTTAAATCTCAACTTAAAAGATCCGAAAGAATTAAAAAGCCAAATCTCAGGTAACTAATGCAGTAGTTGCAGAAGAAGAAAGAATAAAAGAACATGAGACATTTAAAGAAGTAGTAGAGAATTCTTATTGGATGAAGGCAATAGAGGATGAAATCACTGCACTTAAGCAGAATCAGACTTTGGATCTGGTTTTGAAATCAAAGGATGCAAAACCAATATCTTGTAAATGGGTGTACAAGATTATGAAGTGCCTAGATGGTTCAGTTGAAAGGTAAAAAACTTACATGCTAGACTATAACAAAATGTTTAGTCTGGTAGCGAAGTTCACAATAGTAAGAGTTCCACTTGCACTCGTAGCTAGTAAAGAATGAAAATTATGGTAGATGGATTAAAAAAAAGTCTTCTTATACAAAGAATTGGATCGAGAGATCTTGCTTTTTTTACTAGTAAATCTGAATTTGCATGGAGAATTGCAAAATGGATGAGATTGATTTTTTTTAGTCATGAAAACGATCTACCAAAAAAAAAAAGATATAACAACGCTAAGAATTATGGTAGGGCAGTTTATGAATGCCTACATGGTGGACTTGACTTTACTAAAGATGATGAGAACGTGATTTGGATCGAGAGATCTACATGAATCAACTAAGAGGATTTGAGAATAAAATTGATCCGGAGTATGTATTGGCACATGCAGATTCTAAGGAAAGTTAGCAATTGTACTGTTGTATGTGGATGATTTGATTCTTAATAGTAACGTTGAAGAAAAGATTCGTTGAATAAGAAAGAACTTATCAACTCGGTTTTAGATGAAAGACCCTAGTCAGCTTAAGGATCGAACAAAAGATGATATATTTCTTTACCAACAAAAATATGCCAAAGACTTGCTAAAGAAGTTTAGAATGTTGGAATGCAAGCCAATCTCAACTCCAATCGAAGTCAATGCACAATTGTGCACAAATAAAGGTAAAGATTTACAAGATGAAATAATGTATCAACAACTGATAGGGAGTTTAATCCATCTAACATTGACTTGACCACACATTTTATATGCAGTGGATGTAATGAGTTGGTACATGCAAAATCTAAAGAAATCTCACTTGTAAATGGTTCGATGAATACTAAGATATGTGAAAAAGACAATCGACTTCGGTCTGTTATACAAGAAAGGTGAAAGCTTCAAGCTGACTGGCTATTGTGATTCTGACTACACTGGAGATCATGATACAAAAAGATCAACTACTGAATACATTTTTAGAATTGGGTTGGAGAAGTTTTTTAGTGTAGTAAGAGACAATCAACTCTGTCACTATCAATCATGGAAGCAGAGTATAGTGATATGGTACTGTCGGAAAAATATCAATTTAACAAACAGCAGGGTCATGATCATGAACTCGATGACCAACTTGGATTACATGCATCTGATCGTTCTGATAACGTAGTAAGAATTCACAAGTATTAGAATCAAGTAGGTGAGGAAAATTAAGTACGGCTCTAACAACGTGCATTTTGTAAGATGCTCGATCATAAGGCAACGTAGCACCCTCAGGTGCATCATATGTCCCTAGACAAAGTCGTGCCCCGTTTTTAGGATCCCTGATCTCGGCTGCAAAGCGTCCCTTGGCCTTCTCCTCACACCTCGAAAATGTTTCTCCTCGTGGCTCTCACGCGTCTGAGGGAAATTAAGCTCGGCATTTTGGCCGTGAATTTGGAAAGGTGCTGGACCATAAGCCGATCCAGCATCCTCAGGCATATCAAAGGTCCCCAACCAAACTTGTGCAGTATTCTTATTAGGATTCTTTATCTCCCCTGTCCACTTTCCCCACGGCCTCGGCCTCACACCTCGGTACTTACTCCGCACCGCCTTCTGACGTATCGTATCTGGGGTTGTTGGTTCACTTTCGTAATCAGGTTGATCAAATAAATCATCAAGAGGATTTGAGGAGCTTATCAGTTCGAGACATGAATTGACAGTTTCAGTACTTGAAGAGTTGCCCGCAGAAGCTGCCATTGATTGGTCAAGAATTTGTTGCTGTATGTTTGAGTTCGAGTTTAATGACTTGAATTGAAGAGAGAAATGGAGTTTCAAGTTATGGTGATTGAATCGACTGAATCATTTGGAAATTACTGGTGGTATAAAATAATGAACAAAACAAGCAATACGTATGGCATCACATGGAACATTTGAAAATTTACCATAAATTTTCGAGAAATTGAATAAAAGCAACTCAATGCGATGTTAATAATCAGTCAAAAAAGACTAAAGCTTCCGCTTGGTGTAGCAGAAATTGAAGACTTTTGAGAAAGGAAGATGACTCCTCTCTTTTTCTCCCCACTCCACCCTAGAAGCCAATTTATCAGTTCACAGGTACATACAAAACTAACAAGGTCGCCATAATTTTCTTCTCTCAGAAGGACCAAAAATGGCATCTTACAACCCATGGACATGACCTTTCTTACAACTCGTCATTGAGCTCTTCCAGCCCTGAATCCCAGACTCAGCTATTATTTCTTATTTCGTGTTCTTGCCTCTTCATTGTTTCACTTCTGTTTTCTCTTCCTCTTGAACACCTTAATGGAAATCTTGTTCCAGCTTTGATAATTTTTAAGGCACACCCATTTCTGTTTCAGGCCCGTGTGATTGCAGTCATGTTATCTTTTGGGGGAGCATCTGGCGCGTTCTTGATTGGAAACAAGGCCCAGCTGGTAGCATTTAGGAGATTTTACTCCGTAATGTCCTCTGTTTCCATCTCATCAGCATTGTCAACACTGGCCTGTGCCCTGTTTTTGGAAATTTTCAGGAGGGTCTCATCAGGAATAATCAAACTAAGGGATCTCAATGAGGACCCAGTAGATTCTTTTCAATTCTACAGCGTTGTATTTCAGATATTTAGAAAGATGGGTCCTACTTCTGAAGATCAATAAACAAAATTCAATCTTTTTTCAGTTGCAGAATTGATTAGTTGAACTATTTTGTTTCTCAACTAAGAGTAGACCTTTTGTGTAGTGTAAAGATTTTTCGTTTGTTTGTTGATTAAGTGAGCAGAGAGGATCATTCCAGAAACAAATCATTGTTGTATTTATCTCAGCCTCATCAGATTCGCGATTTTTGTCTATTCCTTTTTTTTTTTTAATGTAATTAAGGCAATCAATTTGGAGGACAATAAGATTAGAATGTTGGTGACGCATTAAAGCTGGAAATCTCCATTATCAAATATGATTACTGAAGCTTTATTGTTGTTCTCATTAGTCATTATTCTTTCTTGTATCTGGTAGTATAAGAAACTAACCCATCAAACGAAGCTCAAAATTTGGAGGCCAAAGTTTATCAAAATCAAAAGAAGAGGTCTTTGTGCGTGCCATTGACTTATCTATTGTATACTCCTAAATTTCCTTTTCCATTTTTAGCTCAATTTATCTCATCCTTGATGTTATTTTGCTTTGATCAACTTCTTATTATACTGTTTGTTATTCAAGTGTAGGGATGCCAATTTATCCTTAGCCTTAAACTAATGTGACAAATGCTAAAGAAGCAACTGAGAATGTTCAGCACAATCTTTTCCTTCACTTTCTTATCTATTTATACGTCAGTGCGTGGCTTGAGTAGCAAGCATCTGTTGTCTTAGTTACCGCTGTCATTTGATCTAATGGTTATGTTATGATTCAACTGATCTAACGGCTACTGCTTTACAGTATCATGAAAGGTCCAGCTCGCTACACACATTGATACTACTTGCTTCACTTAGGCATTTTGTCAAACACCACTGCACTTTTAACAAACACTTGTCTCAACATTAAACAAGCTCACTTTTTAATGTTTTGGTAAAGGTTTATCCTCCATTCAATTTAATATTTATAAAACTAATAAAAGACGAAATTAAACAAAATTAATTTTTCTTAATAAAAAGAAATGGAAGAATAAATATGTTCATGATACAGATAACACCGGCAAAAATTAACATAAGTTTTTGGGGCAAAAATAAGCAGGATAAGAACGTAAACCCACAGGCAGCGGCAACACCTCCTAGTGCCGTTAGAAATGGAGCTGCTGGTTCAGATTTGCCGATATGTTTCAAGATGGAACTGCCCAAGCTGGAGTAAAATCCAACGGCACAGCTGATCCCCGCCCCACGCATGAGAATTCTTGCATTGGTGGACAAAGACGAGCTGCCTGAAAACAAAATTGCCAACAAAGCAAGACACTCTTCGGTTGAGAGCAAGAGTATTATCTTATTCAGTTTATCAAAATCGAATGGCGATTCTTCTCTCATACTTTGAGCCTGAGACAGGGCTACTCTGCTCTCAACGTCTCTATCTTCAGATGGAGAAGCAGAAGCCCTTAAGCTCTGATGATTGGAATCAGAGGATGATGCATTCTCATTCAATGGGGTTGAGGCCAGCCCAATTGAACTAGCTGAATCATGATCAACTTGGATTATAGTGTGTTCCTGAGAGCTCTCACCGTCCAGCTGCTGGCTTCTAAAAGCAGTTGCTTCATCATAATTCGACACACAAACAAATTCATCAAGATGTGATCCCCCACATATTGTTTTTCCCTGCTTGCTAACATTCACTGGTCCTTCAGCTTTCAGAATTACTATTGGCAACTGTAACTGCTGAGAGCTCTCCCCATCAAGGAACTTTTTCTTGCATATAGAGACTTTTCCTGTACCACTGTGATTCTGTGAGCTCTCCCCCAAGTGCCAGCTTCTAAATGCAGCTTCACCGTCATAATAAGGCCGCATAGATTGACATTTAGGATGAGATCCTCCATAAATTGGCTTTAGCTTCTTTCCAACAGCATCCGCTAACTTGAGAGAGCTGCCCCCATCAGATGACCTTAACTTGCAATTAGCTAGTTCTTCTGTACCATTTTGGACTTGATTGCCAGCTTTTCCTCCATTCTGCAAGCTCCTCTCGAATTGCCAGCTTCTAAAACCATGTAGTGCAGTAGATGGAAAATCAGGAAGAGATTCTCCACAAATTGGCTGATTTCGTTTCCTTCTAACAGCATCTGCATAAGCGGCTTCATTATAAAACAACGCAGTATCTGCAGTTTTACCGGCTGCCCACCACCTTCTTGACGCCCTATGCCCACCTAATACCCCATATTTTCGACTATAAAGTTTGGGCCGTGAATTGTAAGTTTCCCATGTTGAGTGGCCCACAGAACCTGTCAGTGATTGATCACATTCTGAGAAACTAACAAATCAGAATCTGAGAAACTAACAAATTTAAGAGGAGATCCTCCACAAATTCAGAGTAAAATAAATCAGGTTCAGCACATAGAGCTTAAGACACTAGCTAACAACATATGCATGGGTTTTGTTCATCTTACTTGGCAGATCCCACGGATCATATTTGTACATGCCAATTTGCTCGATGGGCTCAATAGCGAGAGGCCTTTGTTGAATCTTCCTCCTTAAATAAAACCCTAGAAGCTCCTCATCAGTTGGATAAAACCTAAACCCTGGTGGTAGCATGATTTCATCCAGCTTATCATTTTCATTTCTCTCATCCATTCTTTGTAGCAAATCCTAGTAGCACGAGGGTCCTGCCTCTGAATAATCAGCCGCCTTTTTCTGGTGACTTTTGAAGAAGTGCTTGTTTAGCGTGGAACAATGCGTTGGCTCAATCAGAAGCTTGAGGCAAAGGAAAGCAACAACTACCAAGAAAGTAAAAGCTTATAAAATACCAGAAATCCTAAAATCACAAAGATCATCATCAGACTAATTTGTCAGGATATAACTTGTCAAATTGAGTTAAAATGAAAGCTTTTAGATCAAATCCATTTTTTCAAATAAGTCAATATGCATGTACCACTAAAAATGACAACCATAAACTGGGATAGGTAGTATAAAACTCAGTAAATAAACTAGTTAATTACCTACTGATCATAAGCGTACATAAGAAGCCGGACAAATAGATCTTGCTTGAGTAAAGTTCTTCACAGAAACAGAAAGTGTTGATGAGAAATCTGTAATGGTGAAGTGCATATCATTTTGAGTAACTAAGAAAGGAAGGACTAGGGTTGTTGGTGTGGCTTCAAAGTCAGAGAAAATATGGGATTCTGATTTAGTCTTTGGACAGCAGGGACTTGAAAAAATTATTAAACTAGTAAAAATTAATAAATAATAATAATGAGTATTGAAAGTAAACTTCTAGGAAATTGAATGAAAACAAACCGATCCCACATTTTCAAGGTCAATAAAACAAGATTTAAGCAAATTCCACTTCCACAGCCGTGCCGAGACAAAAGAAAAAATAAACAATGATGATAACAATAATAAAGATTGGTTAGATGTAACTTTCTGAGAAATTGAATCCAAAGCAACCTAATCACATAATCAAGTTGAATAAACAAAGATTAAAGTTTCCGCGTTGGGCAGCTATGGAAGACTTTTGAGTGAGAATCATCTTCATTACTCTCTCTCTCTCTCTCTCTATAACCAAATACAATCTAAAAGCTCATATCAGTTGACCAAATACAGACAAAAACCAACAAATTAACCCTAATTTTCTTCTTTCTGCAAAACCAAAATGAGGCTTGAGATGAAAAAGATGGAGTCTGAAGCCCATGCAGCTGACCAAGAATCCCTCAGCAAGTTTACAACTCTTATTCTGGGATTCTGCATCTCCATTGCTTCAGTTGTATGGTTTCTTCCACATGAAAACATAGATGGAGATCTTGTTCCGGATTTGAAAATATTTACTGAGCACCCGGTTTTGTTTCACGCCCTCGTAATCACCCTGATTTTGTCATTCTCCGGAGCATCTGGCGCGTTGTTGATAAGAAACTTTTCCCGGCATGCGACAGCTTGGAGATGTTATTTCGGAGTTTCCTTGGTTTCGGTGGCATCAGCTTTATTAATACTCGCCTGTACGGTGTTTCTTGAAATTGTCAGGCTGGATTCCTCAGGTTTCAAGCTGTGGCAGTTGAACGAGAAAGGAGCAGATTCTTTGTTTCTCCACAGCCATATGTTTCAGGTATTCAGAAAAATCTGTCCTGCTTCTCAGGAAATCTCTGAAATTACTTGAAAGCCATGTTACTATGTTAGAAACAGTATTAATGAAATGGAGAATTTTTCATTTAGCATCATTTCACTTGATTTTATCTCACTTTTACATGTACTCCATACATGTTTGGGTATTTAATTCCAGCATTTCTCAATAGAAAAACCTGATGTCACAGGAACATAAATGATTCAGGAAATCAATTGCAAGGACAACAGTCTTACAATTCCTTGCACAGTTGTTAATCCAGTTTTTGGCTCCAAATTTGGGGGAAAAAAATCAGACGAATGGCAAAATTTCCTCCCAAATAATTTGAAAAAGGACAAAATGCCAGTTATAAATTCTTGAATTATCATGCTGGAGTTATGTGTAGTTGGAAACAAAAGAAATATATAACGACAACCTGTTATGATCTAGTAATGATGACCCAGCAGATGCCTTATAGTTTAACTAAGAATTGCTCATAAAGATCATCTATGCAATCAACTATGGACTTCAACACCTCATTGACAATCATAAATTGACTGCCCCATGGCTCATCAAACTTGATATCAATAAACTGAACAAGTTAATCAAAATTAATGTTTCTTATAAAAAGAAAAGGAAGAATAAATATGTTCATAATACCAATAACACCAGCAAAAAATAACATCAAATTTTCGGGCAAAAATAAGCAGGAAACAGATGTAAATCCACAGGTAGTAGCAACATCTCCTAGTGCCGTCAGAAATCGAGCAGCCGGTTCAGCTTTACGGCTACATTGTAAGCCATGACTGCCCAGGCTGGAATGAAACCCAACGGCACTGCAGATCCCCGCCCCACGCAAGAGAATTCTTGCATTGGCGGACAAAGAAGTGCCCACACTAAACCAAATTGCCAATAAAGCTAGATCCCCTTCGGTTGAGATCAAGAGGAACATCTTGGCCAGTTTAACTATATCGAATGGTAGTTCTTTATTCATACCGTCTCTATCTTCAGGCGGAGCAGAAGCTCTTATGCTCTGATGATTAGAAGCGGATGATGTTTTTTCAATCAATGCTGGTGACATGAGTTGTATTGAACGAGCAAAGTTGTGATCAACTTGGATTGTATGGACCTCACCGCCACGACCCTGAGCCCTCCACCCAAGGTGCCGCCTGATTCCGAAAGCAGTTACCCCAACACCAAGCGGCACTCCAAGAAATTCGTGATCAGATTCTTCGTAAAAGTTCTTTGAATTGCCTCTGTCTAAGAATATTTTCAGAATGGTTAATCCAAAGTATTTTCAACTGACAAGAAAAAGCATATCCAGTGGCTAACCCCTAACAAAACCAATCTCAAAAACTTGTAAAATAGACTCTAAAAACACGGAATCCTTGATGAGGAAGAGACTAAAAAACAATTAACTGCATCAAGTGCTTATTAGTGATTAATTAATTAGTCACTCAAGTCACCCATTGATCTCAAGAAATGTTAACAGAATTAGTCACAGCTACTAAATTTGTGATAGAAATCTGATATACTTCTGCCTGGTTAGCCGTTAATATTGAAAGTCTTTTATATAGCTGCTGCTTCGTATCATCTTTAATATTCCTACTTTCTAAATATGGCCACTTGAAGTGATCCTTCTAATAAAATATGGGATATTGATGACAAAGTTAATTATTATAATTCTCCCATTGAAATAATTTAGTTTGAAAATAATAAAACCAATCCTGCAAGCATGAACTGTTAGAATAGACAAGCTGCTCGATGAAATGCCTCTATGAGCATTCTCAGCATGAACCTCAGCATAAGCTCTCTGTAGAGTTTGCTCAGTATAAACATCAACTAAAGCAAATCTCCGCCCAAGATCTCAATCCAAGATCATTACAAGTTGCATTCAGGACTCGAAGATTAATCAAAGTAGATAAAAAACAATCTAAACAACTCAATACAATCAAGAACACAAACTGGATCTAAATGAAACACAGAGCACAAATCAAAAGCTCAACAAGAACACAATGTTACGTGGTTCGGTCTTCGAGTGACCTACGTCCACGGGTAAAACATCAGAGCTGGCTTTATTGATTGATTCAAAGAAGAAGATTATAAAAACTGAAGTGAAGATTACAGAGCTCAAGAAAAAGCTTTCTTACTCACAAATCTCTCACTGGAACTCTCTAGAATGATCCCAGAATGAGCTTGCTAACTCCCCTTTATACAACAGCTGCTTAACGATCTGTAAACCCAGAATGTACAGGATTTGGCCACGTGTAAAAGTCGTTATAACGACCTTGAGTTCACTTAAGCATTCAAGTGACAAGTCACGTGACAAATGAAAAACTGTCATAGGCAAAACGACCGCTTCAGTTGCCGTTGCAAGTTTAAATAATCATGCTTCATTCACGTGATTTCCAAGCAGCTCAAACATTTACAAAACGCTGCCGTTTTCTTTCCACAAGTGTTTGAATTCAGCTGCTCAACACTCTCTGTCCAGCATGCATCGGAATGGAAACGGACTCAGCAGAAAGTGGCTACTAATAAGGATGAATCAGCATACACATTAATTCTCTAGATAGCTCATGGACCAGAATAAGGAATTACTTTAAGACAAATTTACATTGTTCTCTCCAACTGACATTGAATAGTATAATTAGATTGTTGAGTACGGCATAGCCATTAGATTAGAATTACAGCTGCAAATTTACTGGGTATTCCTTGCCAATGAAGAATGCATTTTGTATCTATTAGAATGGTGAATATTATACAAGTTATGCTGGGTAAAAATTCAGTCTTCAAACTTCCCTGCTTTGCGTTTACATCTTTAATTCTTTACTTATTCAATTTCTATAGTCTCCTCCCCTAATATTCTGGATTTTGGCCTTACTTTGGAAGTAGGAACTCGTAAGGCCAAATAATCAAATAATAAGTATTTGGTAATGCAGTTTCTAAAAGCTGAAAGGCAAACAGAAAAATGAAATAAAGAGAGGAACAAAAATGACAAGAGAAGGAAGATATTTACCTAGGAGGTCTGGTGTTTCGCACTGCTTTTTGGGCATACCATTGGGCATGATAATAAGGTCTTATCTTCTTATCTCTCTTTTGGCCATACTTTCTCCATCTATAACCATCATCAAGTATATCAATTTCGCTGCTTGTTTGAAAATCATATCTGGGCTCTCTTGTTTTCTTCAATATTCCTACAAAGCTTTTGTTCTGAGTAGTGCCGTTGACAGTCTCATTCAAACTAGCAGCTGGAGCTTCATTCTCTGACATAAATTCCACGAAACCACTTGGCTTGTTACCTTGAAATTGAGCGCAGGCTTGTAAATCAGACAGTGCTGGTGAGACTAGCTGTATTGGTTTTGAACTAGCAGAGTCGCGATCATCATGACCTAGATGATCAACTTGGATTATATGGACCATCTGATCGCCATCGTCTTCAGAGCTCTCCCCAAAGTGCCAGCTTGTAAAAGCAGTTGCTTCATCATAAAGATGAGATCCTCCAAAAAATTCCTTGAGCTTCTTGGGAGGATCATGTAGTACCGGAAACTGTGACTTTTGAGAGCTCCCCACTGCAAGTGACTTTTTCTTGCAAGGAGAGAGCTTTTCTTTGGAAAATAGGCTAATTGCAGGATCATTCACTATCCTGTTTCCAATTTTCTCTGCAGGATGGAGGTCCTCAGTAAAAACCTTGCATAAATAGTCTCTAGTGTGGTGTAAAGGCAACAACAAAAATAGGATTTTGATTTCTCGTGGGAGATAAGTTGAAAGTAAATTTCTAAGAAATTTAATGAAAACAACCTAATCCCCGGTTCAAGATCAACAAACAAATTTTTGAAAGTGGCATAATGAAAAGGGTATTCTGATTTCCATGGGAGAGAACAGAAGCAAAGACTAAAATGAAAAAATAAAGATCAGATTGATGTAATTTTCTGTGAAACTGAACCCAAAGCAAACCTAACCCCATATTAAAGTTCGTTTAAGATTAAAGTTTCCCTCACTCTGTCTCTCTCTGTCCTATCCAATCGAGAAGCCAAAACAAGCTAACATTTACATACAAAACCAATATATTCAACATAATTTTCTTTTTTTCTGCACAACCAAAATGAAGCATGAGATCAAGAAGCTGGACTCCAAAGCCGCTCACCAAGAATCCTGTAACAAGTTTCCAGCTTTTATTTTGGGATTCAGCTTTTTAATTGCTTCATGCGTTTGGTTTCTTCCTCGTGAATACATAGATGAAATCTTGTTCCTGCTTTGAGGATATTTACTGAACACCCAAATTTGTTTCATGCCCTAATAATCGCCGTCATTTTTTCATTCTCTGGAGCATCTGGCGCTTTGTTGATCAGATACTTTCAGGGCATGCATCAGGTTCTTTCCTTTTCCGCCGCAACTACGTATTTCAGGTATTCCGAAAATTCTGTCCTGATATTCCGGAAATCTCTGAAATTACTTGAAACTCATTTTACCATGTAATAAACAGTATTCATGGAAAATATAGCCTCTAAGTTATTGGAGTTTTCTGATCTGATTTCATGTAATTAAACACTACATGGCAATCTGATCCACTTTTTAACATAAAAGATTCAGGCAAGTGATTAATGAGACAAAATTCTAAATAGTATATAATGTCTGCGTTTCGGTTTTCTTATATAGTCCTTAATACTTTTTTTTCACTATTTCCACTCCAAAATGGGGGAAGATTTCAGATGAACAGAAAAATTTCCTGCCAAATCTCAAATAATCTTATTTATTTTGAATACAAGGAGCATTAAATAATCTTGTACTAGTGTGATTTGAGCAAGATCAAAATCCCCAGTACAAAAAGTTTTGATTTAATCTACTGGAGTCATGTGGTAATTAACTTGCAACAGAAGAAATTTACAAGAACTGAGAATTCTCATGAAGATTATCTGTGTAATCAACTATGGACTTGCAGCTAAGCCCTATATAAAAAGAAATGGAAGAACAAGTATGTTCATCACACAGGCAACACAAGCAAAAATTAACTTGAGTTTATCGGGCAAAAATAAGCAAGAAACTGAAGTAAATCCACAGGCGGCAGCGACACATCCTACTGCCGTCAGAAATGGAGCAGTCTGTTCAGCTTTGCCAATATATTTTAAGACAGAGCTGCCCAAGCTGGAATAAAATCCCACAGCACTGCAGATTCCCGCCCCGCGCATGAGAATTCTTGCATTGGTAGACAGAGACGAGCCGCCCGAAAACAAAATTGCCAACAAGGCGAGACACTCTTCAGTTGAGAGCAAGAGTATAATCTTGTTCAGTTTATTGACATCAAATGGCAGTTTTTCGCTCATACTTTGAGCCCGAGAGAGGGCTGCTCTAGTCTCAATGTCTCTGTCTTCAGGCAAAGCAGAAGCCCTTACGCTCTGATGATCGGAAGCAGACGATGATGCATTCTCATTCAATGAGCTTGAGGCCAGCTTAATTGAACTAGCCGAATCATGATCAACTTGGATTATCATGTGTTCCTGAGAGCTCCCCTCACCCTGTCGGATACTAAAAGAAGTCGCTGGCGGGGCACAAAGAAATTCAAGAGGACACCCTCCACAAATTGCCTGGACCTTCTTTCTAACGTCCGCCAGTCCTTTAGCTTTCAGGAGCACACTCTCCCCATCAAGGCACTTTTTCTTGCATATAGAGATCTTTCCTGTACCTCTGTGGTGCTGCGAGCTCTCTCCGAAGTGCCAGCTTGTAAAGACAGTTTGTCCGTCATAAGGCCGCATAGATTGAAATTCGGAATGTGATCCTGCATAAAATGGCTTTATCTTCTTTCTGAAGGCATCGGCTGGTTCATTAATGTCAGCAGGTGAAAATAGTTCCCGCAACTGTAACTTGCGAGAGCTGTCCCCAACAAGGGACCTTTTCTCGCAAATAGAGACTTGATGGCCACCGCCATACCACGAGCTCTTCTCTAGTAGCCAGCTTCTAAAAGCAGCTTCTCCACTAATTGGCTGATAACGCTTCTTTCTGACAGCATCTGCTGGTACCTGGTTAAGGAGACGAGGAAAATTAAGTCTGGCTCTCGGGCCGCGCAGTGCACAAGCGGCTTCATCATAAGCCAACGCAGCATCCTCAGGTCTATCATAGGTTCCCAGCCATAGTCGTACTCCCTGAGTTGAATCCTTTATCTCCGCTACCCACCTTCCCGAAGGCCTCTGCCTCACACCTACGAACCTCTTCTTAGGACGAAGTCTGAGCAATGGATTGTCAGTTTCACATGCGGAGTGGTCCACAGAAGCCGCCATTGATTTATCAGAATCTGATGCCGTGTGTGTGAGAGATCAAAAGAAAAATGATAAATACGTGTTAGGATCCCACATCTTGTGGGTTCGTTACAATTTGCATGTTATTTTGATTCTCGTCCTTTAAATGGATTATGCCCAATTGTTCTGGCCAAATATCATATCTTCTTCTAAGAACTTGAATAAAATCAACCTAATTCAGTTATCTAAAATCAGTAAACAAACACAACACAAAGCAATAAATCACAACTTGTGCAAGTTCTAAATCTGTGAAGTAGACATGAAAGCACAATATATACGGGTGTTCAAACATTTAAACTCATAAAGCCTAGAAATTTGTTGTCGTTCCAACACTCACTGTTATACTAAATTAGTAACAAAGTTGTATATAAATGAAACCTACCTCCTATATGGAACATATCTTGTGCAAAATGTTTCTCAAAACAAAATTCAAATCTCAAATCTTTTTCAAATATCAGAAATCCTAACATCATAAGGATGAAAATTGAGGAAAAACAAAATCTTTAATGTCAAATCCACTTTGTTACTAGTAAATAAACAAGTCAATTACTTACTGATCATCAGAAGCATAACAAGCCGGACAGATCTTGCTAGAGTAAAGTTCTTCACTGAATCAAAGACTGTTGATGAGAAACCAAAAATATTGAAGTGAGTTAGACAAGAAAAATTAGTTTGACAAGAAAAATGTCGCAGGAGAGATGGCACAGAGCAGTCTCAAGAAAATTAACAAACTAGCATATGACAACAATAACCATACAGAGTATGTGGAGAGTAAATTTCTGAAATTGAATGAAAACAAAAACCAACGCCATATCCAAGGTAATGTACACACGTGGGACAGTATAAAGTCGGCATAATCCTCTTCCACAGCATGACAGCCGAGCCTAGACAGAAGATAAAAAATAATAATAATAATAACGATAATGAAGATTGGTCAGATGCAATTTTCTGAGGAGTTGAATCCAAAGCACACATAACGTAGTTCAATTAACAAACACTTAAATTTCGTCTTCCTCTCTCCGTGTCTCTGTTTCTCTCTCCAATCCAATCTAGAAGCCAAGATCAGTTCAGATATACATACAAGAACCAAAAAATTCACCACAATTTTCTTTTTTTTCCTTTTTTCCTGCACAACTAATATGATTCTTAAGAGTAAGAAGATGGATTCAGAAGCACATCCAGCTGACCAAGAATCCTTAAACAAGTTTCCAGAATTTATTTTGGGATTCTGCATCTCCATTGCTTCAATTGTATGGTTTCTTCCATACGAAAACATAGATGGAAATCTTGTGCCGGATTTGAAAATATTTGTTGGGCACCCAAATTTGTTTCATGCCCTAATAACTGCCGTCATTATGTCATTCTCCGGAGCATCTGGCGCGTTGTTGATCAGAAACTTTTCTGGGCATGTAACAGCTTGGAGATGTTATTTCGGAATTTCCATGGTGTCTGTGGCATCAACCTTATTAATACTGTCCTGTACGGTGTTTCTTGAAATTTTCAGGATGTTTTCTTCCGGTTTCAAGTTGTGGCAGCTGAATGAGGATGAAGCAGATTCTTTCTTCGTACGCAGCTATGTATTTCAGGTATTCAGAAAAATCTGCCCTGCTTCTCAGGAAATTTCTGAAGTTACTTGAAACCCTTGTTACTATATGTGTTAGAAACAGGATTAATTAAATGAAAAAAATTCTCATTTCATTTGATTTTATTTTACTTTTACACGTATTGCAGAATTTATTATCCCCTCCGAAGATCTCCACAAATATTATGTCAAGCAAATAATAATATAAAAATTAAATAGAGAATAATACTAATCATATAACAGGAGGTTTAAAATTCTAAATCCAGAGAAAAAAAACCACGACTGTTGTTAAAAGATAACTAGAAAAAAAATTTATTATTTAGAAAATTATTACAACTCTCAATAATTTTCCTCTCAACCAAACTCCACTTACACCCAATGAGAGCATCTAAAAAGGGGAAAAAAATCTTCTACCTAAGTTTACATATGTTCATACTGCAGGAGCCAAAGGCTTCCACAATATTAATTACTTTTTCAAAACTTAATAAGAGAATTTTTATTTCTCTTCATATGCTTCATACTTGGATCTCTCAGTTTGGTTACATAATCCCGAGAAATACTCTTTAACAAAGAAAACCGGTAATACCAATATTGAGGAGCCAAATGCTCTGACAGTATAACTGCATACTTAAGAATATTTCTCTTTATTTTAAGAACACCGAATGCTTCTCTTGCATTTATCAAATGAATGCTCTCAATTGGGACATAGAGCTTCGAAGAGAGCCCTCCTTTTATAGCCAAACAATGGCTTTATAAATCAAAAATTTCGACTTCAACATTCAGCGAATGCGGCACCAAAACAAAACAGGAAGCAATTTTAAAGCAACAAATGCTTGATCTTACTCTCTTACTTTTGTCAAAACAAGGAAACATGGCGCCCACTCTCCCGAATTTGCTTTGAGTGTGACTCCACTCTTGTTGACCTATGGAATGTTGGCAATTTTTTTAATCAATTTTCAACCCCATATTTTTAGGAAATTTTAATTTCACCTAAAATCTTGCAAGCAAAAATATCAAGTAAATAATAGGAAAAAAAACCACAGTTGCCAAAGATGACGAGAGAAAGATCTATTATGTAAAAAATTATTACAATCATTCTAGTATTTTTCTCACGCCCAAAATCTTAATAATACCCAAAAACTCAATAACGCACAATCTCTTAATAGACTCACTGTTTTTCTCATAGTAGAAATTATCTACTTACAGAGAACTGATTTGTGTGTTATATAAGTAAAGTCAATCTCCCTATATATAGAATATAGTGATTATTTTATAAGAAAAGGATTCCTTTTTCTTATATTAGTTCTACTCGTCCTTGAATAAATCAAGTCTTAAAGGTGAAATTACTTATTCTTTAAATAAAAATCATACTAAAGAAGAAAATATCTTATGAAATCATTATTGAAAAATAGTATTATATTTCTTAATAACCTCTACCTTGGTGAGTTTTTCAATTAAGCAGCAAAACATGATCTACTGTATATCCACACAACTACTTCGTCTCCACGTTTTTTACGCCACCAAAACCACACTCACATAGGACTTATGAGGATCACTCTACCATAAGTAAAATTTTGTCCTTTATCTAGAAGCCATAACTCTTTATACCGAGAATTATCAAATTGCACCTTATCTATAGTATACATATTCGACACATGTCATTCACTTTATTGAAAATACCTACTCTCATGTTTGGTTTCATTCGAAGTCCTCAACCATCAACATAAAAATTTCACCACAACTCACATAAATGCCAAACCATACCTTGTGTGCAAATCTTATGGAACTGCTACTAGTAACACATCCTCTTCCATGGAACACCAGAAAGGATAAACTAATCTCCCATGGAGAAAAGAGACACACCACTAGTTGACATTATCTGCATCTGCATCTATTGATTTATAGCTATTTTCTAAACTTCCTTTATTCTAACAATCTTCTTTAAAGAGCCTTGATTGTCTACACACCTCCAAGGATTTCCCCAAGTAGGAAGAGGGTTTATATTGTCCTTGCTTTTCTTGTATAATTAGATTGAATTAATATATTCTTGACTTGAACTTGTCACAAGCTAAAATTGATTCTTCCTTCAAACTTCAACCTTAATCCTCACAGGATTTGAAAATTTGTTTGAAGACATAATTTCTTTGTAGAATAACTTAGCTCTAATAATACTTATTAAGAAATTTTAATCTCACTCAAGATCTTGCAAGTAAAAATATCAAACAAATAATAAATAAAAAATAGGTGGAGAATAAAACCAATCACACAACACAAGAATTTATAGGGAAAACCCTTATATTGGAGAAAATCCATAGCCGCAAAGGACATATTAATTCAATCCTATGATGACCCAGCTGATACCTAATGGTATAACTAAAAAATGCACATAAGTATTATGTATCTAATCAACTATGGACTTAATTTGTCATGATTCAACTCCACATTGACCACTCTCTTATGACATAATAAATTCTTAGCGCTATTTGAAAATTTAGAACCAGGAATGGCGGAGAGCAGCACATATATCACCACTAGTTCTGACATGATCATCAGTAGCTTCTATTCGTCAAGTAAATATGTACAATAAATCATCATGCAATAGCCAAGATCTAGTTCATCGGTAAGCATACACATCAGATAAGCAATAACATGTGAAATTCATCATCAGTTTTGCAAGTCCAGATAACAACTTCCTAAATAATAACTTTTCACAATAAGCAACTTCCATAGAAAATTTTCAGCAACATGAAGAAACCATTGGAGTTGAAGTACAACACATAAGAGCGGAAGAATGTCAAGGGCATGCTACTGCTCATGAACCAAGTCGTCTTTGTTTCACTAAAGTTATGCCACGTCACAGATGACAAGAGAATGCTAGCATTGGCTGATAAGATCTTGCTATTGCTAAAAGCGTATTGCTTGGAACAATGTTATTGGTTGCTCAATTCCTTTAGCAGGAAATTTGCTAGCACAGATTACAAAGAATTATGGGCCCAAATAATGTCAACGTAGAAATTCCTCATGGATATATTCTTATGTAATTTCTGAATGATCGAGAGCTTCCTTTGGACTTTACAACCCCGGATCATCTTCTTTGAAAGATATCTTTATGTCACGGGATGAGTGTTTTGCGTAGCAAACCCGTGCGGCACTTAGACAACTTTGTCGAATGTTGCTAAGTAAACCTTGAGCTTCTCGACTAGCTAAGCCTAGAGGTTTTCGAAGAGTTAGGGGGAAGAGAGCAATGGAGCCGAATGAGGAAAATTGTATTACCCACAAGAATGCTTACAAGAGAGCTTACAAGTGTTTGAGTTGCTTGCTCTAAGCTTGTTGTGTAAATGCTAAATGCCATGCCCTATTTATAGGGGAGGCTTGCCAAGCTCTAAAGATTCAAAGAATTCTACCACTTCCTAGCTATTTACATGTGCTGGAAATGTATGGAGTATTCTAAAGTATTTACAAGCTCAATGTGCTAGAGTTGCTTAGAACTTTCTGGAATTGGGCCAAGCTAGCACTCTTGGCCTTGTTTTGGGCTCTTGGTGGGCAAATTGAGCTACCAACTTGGGCGGTCCGCAATATCCTCCCCCACTTAAGCTCGTTGCGTCCTCGTCGCGCTCTCGTGCTTGAAATTCTGGATGTGCTCAGCGAATTGCCACAAATCATCTTCTCATTCCCAAGTGGCTTCACTCTCGGGGAGGTTTTTCCACTTCACTAAGTACTCGTTATGTGGTGGCACGCCTCTCATCGAAACCACACGATCCGCAAGGATGTAGTCTATATCTTTGTCGAACGAGGTGACAACGACGGTTGGCGTGCGCCTTGATTCTCCACGACTTGGGTCTTCCACATCTCCGTGGTATGGCTTGAGAAGGCTCACATGGAAGACCGGATGGATCTTGAGTCTTGGCGAAAGTTGGAGTTGATATGAGACGTTGCCCACACATCGTACAACTTGAAAAGGTCCTTCGTAGCGCCTCACTAACCCCTTGTGGACTTTCTGCAACGTCTTGAATTGTTGGGTTAGGAGTTTGATCATGAGTTGATCACCTTCTTTGTACTCAACATGTCGTCTCCTTGTATCCGCCCACTTTTTCATCTTCCTCGCGGCTTTGTCGAGGTAAGCTCGCGTGATGTCATCTTCCTCGTGCCATTCGCGGGCGAGCTTGTGTGTCGCGGGGCTTTTTCCTCTATAAGTTGAGGCTATGGCGTTGGGGGTCATGGGTTGGAATCCCATGATGATCTCGAACGGACTCTTGCCCGTAACTTCACTTCGCTGCAAGTTATAAGAAAATTGGGCGATGTCGAGTAGTTTTGCCCAATCCCGCTGATGAGCGCTCACATAATGTCTCAAGTACATCTCGAGGAGGCCATTGATGCGCTTTGTCTACCCATCCTTTTGTGGGTGAAAGCTTGTCGAGAACTTGAGATTAGTCCCCAACATCTTAAAGAGTTTCGTCCAAAAACGCTCATTGAACCGAGTGTCTCGGTCGCTCACAATGCTCTTTGGAACTCCCCAAAACTTCACAATGTGTTTGACGAATAGGCGGGCTGCTTCGTCCGCTTTGCAATCGGCTGGTGCGACAATGAAAGTGGCGTACTTGTTGTAACGGTCAACAACGACCATGATGCTACCACCACCTTCGGACTTGGGCAACGATGTGATGAAGTCCATGGAGACACTCTCCCATGGCCTTGTTGCGAGTGGTAGCGGTTCCAATAATCCTGCTGGAAGTTGATGATCCACTTTGTCTTGTTGGCACACAAGACAAGTTCGCACATATGCCTCGATGTCGTTCCTCATGTGCGGCAAAAAATACGAGACTTGGACTAGTGCGGTGGTACGCTCAATTCCTGGGTGACTAGCCCACTTGGAGTTGTGGCACTCTTTGATAACTTCCTTCCGTAAATTTCCCCACCTTGGCACGAACAGCCGATCTTCCTTGGTGAGGAGGATGCATTGCTCTTGCCAAAAGCGCCTTGTCTTCCCCTCGAGCACCTTCTCCAGCAAGTGCTTTACTAGTGGATCTTGTTGGAGGCCTTCCTTGATGCGGGAGATAAGGTTGGACTTCGGTTGGCTCATGCTAAGTGTTGTCAATTCCGCCTTGTGGTTTAGAGCGTCCGCAACGACATTGGCTTTCCCCAGTTTGTACTCGAGCCGATAGTCGAATTCCGTTAGAAAATCTTGCCACCGTGCTTGCTTTGGACTCAACTTCTTTTGTGTTTGAAAGTAACTTGTCGCCATATTTTCCGTCATAATCATGAAGTGTGAGCCAAGTAAGTAGTGTCGCCACACCCGCAAACAATGTATGATTGCGGTAATTTTCTTCTCTTGCACTGTGTAACAGCGTTCCGAATCATTCAGCTTCCGACTCTCGAACGCTATGGAGCGGCCTTCTTGCATAAGGACTCTACTTATGGCGAAATCCGAGGCATCCATTTGAACTTTGAAGGGCTTTGTGTGGTCCGGAAGAGTGAGGACCAATTCCTCTGAAATTGCCTTCTTTAACTCCTCAAATGTGTGTTGGCTTTCTTCGGACCAATGCCACGTTCTATTTTTCTTGAGCAAATCCGTTAAAAGTACCTCCTTCGCTGAGTAACCCTTGATGAAGCGACGGTAGTAATTCACCAGCCCAAGGAATGAGCGGAGCTCGAGCACTTTCGTGGGAGGTTCCCATTTGAGGATGACCTTCACCTTGGCATTCTCCATCATAAGCTTCCCGCCCGTAATCTTGTGGCCAAGGAACTTCACTTCTTGTTGGGTAAACGAGCACTTCTCCATCTTAATGAAGAGCTCATTGTCTCTCGAAGTACTTGGAGGAATTGTCGCAAGTGTTGGGCATGCCCCTCGAGCGTGGTGCTATACACCACGATGTCGTCCAAGTACATGACCACAAAGCGGTCGATGAATGGTTGGAGCACCTTGTTCATGAGTGTGCAAAATGTCACGGGTGCATTAGTAAGGCCTAAAGGCATCACAAGGAATTCGAAAGACCCGTACCTTGTTGTGCACGCTGTCTTCGGTTCGTCTTCCTTGGCGATGCGCACTTGGTAGTACTCGGAGCGCAAGTCGAGTTTGGTGAAGTACCGCGCTTTGCCAAGCTGGTCAAACAAGTCCGCGATCAAGGGAATCAGATATTTGTTCTTGATGGTGATCTTGTTGAGCGCTCTATAGTCGATGCACATCCGCAGCGAGCCATCTTTCTTCTTTTAGAAGAGTACAGGTGCACCGAATAGGGCCTTAGAGCGGCGAACATAACTTGCGTCCAGCAAGTCTTTGAGTTGTCTCCGCAACTCCTTAAGTTCGGGTGGCGCCATGCAGTAGGGCGCCAAGGCTGGTGGCTTCACGCCTTGTTTCAGTTCGATCGCATGATCTACCTCTCATCGAGGTGGGAGCTTCTTTGGAAGTTCAGGAGGCATCACATCCTTGAACTCATTAAGGACGACTTGTATTCGCGGAGGGACTTGGCTTGGCAATTTTCTGCAATCTCCTTCCTCGTTTAGTTAACGAATGGAGACCAAGAAGCTTGGGTCATTCTTGAAAGCCCTTTTGAATTACATAGCCGAGAGTGTCTTCTCCTCGGTCTTGCCACGCTTGGTGGGAATCATGCATGCATTACTCCCGTCGAGGATGCTTAGGGAGTTTGTAGCAGGCAGCGGGAAGGCATGGACTTGGTCGAAGAATTCCATGCCGAGGACCATCTTGAAGTCGTCCATGGGCACAATAGAGAAATCAAATTTTCCGCTCCATGTTCCGAGTATTATGTGCACGCCTTGTGCAATACCTGTAATTGGCTTGGCGAGCGAGTTCACCGCTTTCATCGTGCCTTCTTCCTGAGTGGCCTTGAGGCCTAGGCGCTTGGCTTCATCTACGGACACAAAGTTGTGCGTCACTCCCGTGTCTAGCAGTGCGCGAACGGACTGACCGTTTATCTTTGCGCTTACATACATGAGCCCTTTCTTCGTGAATGTGGGTTGTTGGCAGTTGAGTGCGCCAAGGGGTTGGAGAGAACCCATGCTGAGTTGGGGTTTCTCCGCGGACATTGTGGGGTTGTTCTTGAGTTGGGCTGCGAGAGCATTGAGCGACTTCTTCTCCGGACAGTCGCATACCCAATGAGGACCGTTGCATATGAAGTATGGGCTGCGTGGCTTTGGCGCCTCTTTCTTGCCCTCCGTTTTGCCTTGCCCGCTCTTGTTGCTAGGCGGCTTTTTCTACCCTCAATCTTTGCGGTTGTTGCCCTTGTCCTTGTGACTCTCTCCCCTACATTTACTTTGGCTAGACTTCTTATCTTTGGATTGGGTAGAGTATTCGGTGAGCGACTCCGCAACGGCGATGACATTGTCAAGTGTTTGAACACCCCGCCTATCGAGCTCGGTCTTGGCCCAATCCTTGAGGCCATCTTAGAAGTAGAAGAGCGAATCCTTGTTGGACATGTCGCTTATCTCCAACATAAGGGTAGTGAACTCGTTGATGTAGTCCCGAATGCTACCCGATTGCTTGAGGTGACGTAGGCGCGCTCGCGCTTCTTTCTCTGCATTGCTTGGGGCGAACTGCTTTCGGAGTTCTTGCTTTAAGTCGGCCCAAGTGTCGATGGTGCAAATGCCCTTGCCCATCTCGTCATGATTGCGATGCCACCATAGTTGTGCAGCCCCTCGAAGATAGGTGGGTGTAGTGCCCACTTTTGATGCCTCGTCTCAAACACCCATGGCATCGAAATATTGATCAAGCCCAAAGAGGAAATTGTCCAAGATGGTGGCATTGCGTGTGCCATCGTAGGTGTCGGGCTTTGGCACGTCAATGCATCGCACATCACTCGTGCTTGCGGAAGTTGGACTAGTGGAGAGTGTGCACTTGTACGATGCCCAATCCGAGCGGACTTCATCCACTTCCGCACGGACAGTGCGTAGTTCATCCTGAACAAAGCTACAAAGTTTAAGCAACTCATCATGAAAGGATCGAAACGCACATCGAAGAGTGTTCGCTTGCTCTTAGATGAGGGCTTTAGTCGCCACCGTGAACTCGGCGTATTCTCCTTTGAGACCGTCCACTCTTTCCTCTAATCCCTCGAGGCTATCTTGAGCGGCGGACAATGCGATTTCGAGAGTGCTTACACGAGGCTCCAACGCATCCACGGATATGAGGCCTTGGACTTGCCGCGCTTGCCTTGGGCGCGATCTCCCTCACGACCGAGGCTTGGTTCCGGTGGAACATCCATACCAACAACACCCTCTTGCGATGGATTTGAAGGGTTGGCCATTGCTCGTGAGTTAACTTGCGTTGGTGCAAACCTTAGCTCTGATACCACTTGTCACGGGATGAGTGTTTTGCGCAGCAAACCCGTGCGGCACTTAAACAACTTTGTCGAATGTTGCTAAGTAAGCATTGAGCTTCTCGACTAGCTAAGCCTAGAGGTTTTCGAAGAGTTAGGGGGGAGAGAGCAATGGAGTCGAATGAGGAAAATTGTATTACTCCCAAGAATACTTACAAGAGAGCTTACAAGTGTTTGAGTTGCTTGCTCTAAGCTTGTTGTGTAAATGCTAAATGCCATGCCCTATTTATAGGGGAGGCTTGCCAAGCTTGAGAGATTCTAGAAAATTCTACCACTTCCTAGCTATTTACATATGCTGGAAATGTGTAGAGTATTCTAAAATATTTACAAGCTTAATGTGCTAGAGTTGCCTAGAACTTTCTGGAATTGGGCCAAGTTAACACTCTTGGCCTTGTTTTGGGCTCTTGGTGGGCAAATTGAGCTACCAACTTGGGCGGTCTGCAACATTTAGCTCTAAAATGACTATACCTAACACAAGGAAGATTATTATTGTAGAAATTTGAATAGAGATAACTCGGAGATTGACTTGTTGTATAACGAGTAATGACCAAGGGCAATGATATTAGTAGCATGTTGATTCAAATTAGATAAATTTAATAAATGGATCCTTCTCTAGATATCAACATTGCGATGAAGAGCATAGTACGAAATCAGAAACTTCTATGATGAATGATAAAGAAATATACTTTACTTTTTTTTCCTTTTTCAGTTTTTTGGTGTAATTTACTTTTATTTAATTTAAAGAGTCCATTTGATAACCACCGGCGGCCCAAATAGACGAATCTGTTGGCCTTGGCTGAGTCCAATATCTTCGGTTCGACACGTGTAAAGACTCATTTCACCTTTCCTTTTGGTCTCCCCTCTCTCCAATCTTATCTTGACCTATCTTGACCTATCTTGACCATACAAGACCTGCAAATGGATCCGGAGAAGCAGAAGATCGAATCAGAAACTCGTACCCACGATAATTCTTACAGCAAAATTTCTTCTTCAAGCCCAAAAAAATCCCAGACCCAGTTGTTAATTTTCATTTTCTATGCCTCCTTGGCAATCGCTTTACTCATCTTGTTTCTTCCTCGTCAAAACGTCAATGGATGTCCAGTGCCGGCTTTCCTATTTGCATCACACCCATCTCTGTTTCACGCACTGGTGTTCTCCGTCATGCTCTCCTTCGCCGCAGCATCTAGCGGGTTGTTGATCGGAATCAATTCCCAGAGGCAGCATGCAACAGTTCAGAAATGTTATTTCGTAATTTCGGTGGTTTCCCTAGCATCAGCTTTGTCAATCCTGGCGTGCGCCTCGTTCCTTGAAATTTTCAAGCTGGTTTGTTCAGGGATCAAACTGTGACTGCTCAGTGAGGACTGAGCTGACTCTGTCATTGTTTACAGATTTGGAAAGATTGGCTCTGCTTATTAACAACTCTCTGAAGGTACTTGAAGGCAAGTTGCTTTGCCAGAAATGATAGACAAAGTTTCTAACTTTTTGAGTTCCAAAATTAACTAGCTGTGTTAGATTTGTAATATTGTATAAATGCTGACCAGAGTTAAGTAGATCGGTAGTAATTCATGTATATTGTATGTTAGACCTTCTATCAAATGTATATGGTGCTTGAAACAATCTTTGGTCTTGTTGGAACTTTTGAGTCAGGTGGTTATCTAATTAACGTAGTTAGTTCTGCACCTCACTTGAATCTATTTTATTGTTTCCTCTCATCCATGCATGTTCTGGGTTTAATACCATTGCTAAGTTTGTTCTGCAGTCTGCACAGGATACATGTCAAATCCCTTTTTTTCATTAGCTCCAAGGGGAATCTTCATCAGAGCTAGTCCCTTAGATTTCATGGTAGGAGATGAAGCTCCATGGCTACGGAGAAATTTGTAGATCAATTGCCCTAGATAGAAAACTATATATAGGGTCTCCACAAGTCTTTATACTCTATGATTTCATTCACCCCAGGCCATGAGATGTTGATGAGTCTGCAAGTTTTGGAATAATACCTGACATGATGGTTTTTGAAAGCCTATATCTAAGCCTTCCACAATTAGGTTTAAGGCTTTACTTTAACCATCCCCTTAGGACCAAGCCAGGGTTTCCTTTTCATCCTCTTATGACTTAAAGACTTTGTACTGATTTTGTGATGTAAGTTCTCAGCATAGTATGAGATTGAGACAGAGGCCCAAGGCCATGGAGAAAGATCATAGATCAGTCGCTCTACATAGACTACATATATAGAGGGTCTCTACAATTGTATATATGTTCTTCGATTTTGTTCCACCCACCCTCAATATCACCACTGCCATTGTCTGCAAGCTCTGGACTCGTGTTGCCCAATCCATCTTCTTTTGAAATCCTGTTCTATGGCTTCTACCACTAGGCTTTAGGCTTTACTTTCCTCTCTGCCATTCTGTTGCAGATCTTGACTTAAAAATAATGTTGTTACTGAACATTTGAATGAAGTGGTTATATAATTAGACAATTAGTTCTGCATGTTACTTGAAGCTATTCTACTTATTCGGGTATGAATGTCTGGGTTTTCAATTTGATTCCAACATTTCTTTCAAGATATCTGATGTATATCCTGTGTCCTATAACTTGAGAGACATGAAAGATTCAGGCATTGAATATGAAGGGCAGTATGCTTTAGAATGTTGGTGATTTATAGACCAAGCTAAAATTCCATCTGATAATATGTTTTACAGCTTTATTGTTGGTCTCAATTATTTGCTCTTCTTCATAGATTTATGATACAATGATCGTAAGAAGCTAAGTATTTTGAACAAGAGACTATTTCTGTTATGTAAGGGAGCAAAATGGGTATAATACAAGAAGTTCTGTCCAAGCGGATGAGAGATTTAAGATAAGTGGCAAAATTTCCTCTAGAATGTCAAACTCCTCGCTGCATCAACTTTTCACTTCACTAGTATATCCTGATTACAATGAGCAGAAAACAATCTTTGCGAGTTTTTGTGTGGTTAGGAAACCTGTAATGTAACATGATGATTCAGTTGTTAATGCTTTCGCAGAACATTGACTACCACGAATTGACAACAATGTCGCAAAAAGACAATGATTGTGAAACAATGCGATGAGGTTACTCAAGGCTTACTCTCTGTGATACAGCATATTTTGCACACAGTTTACTGTAGGTCACTTCCTCTTCCAGTGGTTGAGTTTTTGAGAAATGCAAGGCCTGTGACCCTGATTCACCAATGAGTACTTGAGTGGAGTTGTCGAGATATATCTGATGAAGAGTTCATGGTGCAACTTCGTATAGGAAAGTACGCAACCTTATCAATGAACTCAAATCGGTTAGTAGGATTCACTAATGCAGGGCGGGCATTGGACTAAAGCTTTTGCTCAAGTGGCTGATACTTCATTGAGCTAATGACAGGAAAGAGGCTATGTTGTATAAGCATGCCCAAATTGCTTGATGGGAAGTGTTGATGAATTTGGTTACTCGGACACAGAACGTGATGCCAAGCAAATGCTGGTGACTTAGCAGAGCCAGATCGTGTTCATCATTTTACTTACACACTGTTGTGATCGTAAGAAGGCATATCACAAAATCTCATAAACTTGAGACTTGATGGCATATTTTTCAAAACAATTTATTGCATACTCGAAGGAATTAGATGGATAAATTTAGTAGATGAAAGTAATTTTAAAATTTTAAAAATACAAATCACTCCAAATTGGGGAAAGGTACCTTGGTATACAGCAAAATTTCGTTTTAAAACTCAAAACTCAATAGCATCAACTTTCCTCTTCAACTATCATCCTGATTCCTGATTACAAAGTAGAAATAAAAATCTTCTACTGCATCCATATCTTAAATTCTTGGTAGCAAATGCTGAAGCTGTGGCTGGCTACAACCAAAAATTCACTACCAACATTCTATCATACTGAACGATCCACCCCATGATTACTCAGGGGGGCACCATGATGAAGTATTAGAATATGTCAGTTCTCCAACTTATGTATGGACTTTTTTTTTTTTCTTGGGATTAAGTTCTTAGTTCGTCAAGAAGAATCTGATTATATTAGAAACATAATTATTATTGATAATTGATGGATTTGGCTAAAATGTTCCGGGAAGAGACAAGATATGCTTTTTGGATTAAAAATATAATATATTATAAATTTAATTTATGTAATGATGAGCATCAGGCCTCCTAATGTCTTGAAATCCTGGTGTCTCTCTTGCCTTTCTTCTCTCCGCCCTAGAGTTATTTCTAATTTTGTCTTTCCTTTAAGCTTTCATTTTTTTCAGCATAAACCCAATTGAATACGTTAATATTAGCAACTTACTAGGTCATTCGCATAAACGCTTCGAAAGAAATTCAGCAATTTAGAGAAGCAATTGGAGTTCAAGAATGTCTCATTAAAGTGAAGGTTAATATGCAGAATTCGCTGCCGTTGCTATTGAAGGTCACTGTTCATTAAGCACCATTTAACGCAATACATACATCAAATTTCGTTACGCTGACCCGAGGGGTTTCTAGCAGGGCCAAGCACAGCGCTGTCCCCGTGCCCCTTCTTTTTGGGCCATGCCGGATCTTAACTTCTGCTTCTTGTGACGGGGACCCAGATGGGCCGCACGACCTGTTTGACACGTTTATTGCATTCTTATTACCTTTCCCAAGCTAATCTAGAAGACCAGCAAAGTTCGCCATACCCATAATTTGACCTTTCTCCAGAGCTAAAATGTGTAAGAAGATGGAGTGAGGAACTCATACGAATGATTCTTATTGCAAAATTCTCCACCTTTTTGGGTTCCAAAAATAAATTAACTAGTTGTGTTAGATTAGTAATATTGTATTGTTCTTTTTTTCCGCTGATGTAGTGACCAGAGTCAAGTAGATATGGATAATAATTCATGTATATTGTATCTTAGACCTTTAAGTACTTGGCTTTGGATTTGGAATCCAATTTTTGTGGTACTTTTAAGCAATTTTTGGTCCTGCCTCTACTCTTGAGTCAGGTGGTTGATTTTCAAAATGCAGGTTTCTTCAGGCTGGGGCAACTGAATGAACACAAAAGCCGATCCCTTCTTTGTCTGGAGACAAGTATTTATCTAGAAATATCTGCCTTCCTGCTTCTGAATAACATTCTGAAGTTAGTGAAAGCCATTTTGCAGATGCAAAACAGTAATAAACAAAACTCCTTTTTGAGATCCAGAAGAATTAGCTGTACTATCTCCTTTCTTTGTTAAGATGGTTGCATTACCGCGCAGTTAAGACTTGATCCTTACGGTTGAAAATTTAAACCTTCCAGTGAAGCGGGTATCCAAATACTTACACATCGTTTGAATGCGTTCTACTTTCATGTAACACATGCATATGTATGTGGCATCGTAGAAACTTTATAATGCACGTTGAGAAACATAAAAGATAGAGCCATTCACGTAATAAATTTGAAGGGCGGTATGCAGTATGCATATGCTGTTGCCGATAGATCAAGCTGGAAGTCCATATGATACTGCCCTTGTTTTTCATTGCACCTGAGAGGCGTGCGGCTAAGCAGTTTAAACAAAGTGAAAACATTCTCTCTATTTACTATTTACAGTACCCTGATCACTACGTGCAGAATATAATCTACTTAAAACGTCAACCCCTTTGTAACATAGCGGTTAGTTTCACTCGAATAATTCAAACTTCCACGATGCTTGCAATTTTCCTTTCTTCTTGTTTTGGGGTGGGCCGGGGGTTTTCGGGGGGATAACTAAAAAGGTTTTACGGCAGGCCGCACAAATGCCCAAATCTGTTGGGCTGTGTTGGTCTAATAACTAGGCCCTACTTGAAACATGGGCCACATGCCCCGTCGGACACGTCTAAAGACTCATATGACCTTTCCTCTTTGTATTCTCCTCCCTCCCCAATCTAATCCCGAATTCGACATGCGTATGCAAGACCTCAAATGAATCTTGAGAAAGAGACGATTGACTCAGAAACTCATGATGTTTCTTCAAGCCAAGAAAAACTCGAAACCCGATTGTTAATCTTCATATTGTATTCATCCTTCGCAATCGCTTTACTCATTTTGTTTCTCCCTCATCAAAACTTCAATGGAAGTCCCGTGCCGACTTTCCTGTTTGCAGCACACCCCTCTCTGTTTCACGCCCTGGTTTTCGCCGTCATGCTCTCCTTCGCCGCAGCATCTAGCGGGTTGTTGATCGGAATCAATTCCCGGCGGCAGTATGCAACAGTTCAGAGATATTACCTCGTAATTTCGGTGGTTTCCCTGGCATCGGCTTTATCAATCCTGGCCTGTGCCTCGTTTCTTGAAATTTTCAAGCTGGTTTGTTCGGGGGTCAAACTACGGCAGCTGAATGAGGACGAAGTAGATTCTGTCCTAGTTTTCAGATTCAGAAAGATCGGCTCTGTTTATGAACTAGTTAATTGAAGGTAAGTTGCTTCGCCAGCAAACAATAAGCAAAGTTGCATCTTTTTTATTTCCAAATTTATCTAGCTGTGTTAGATTTGTAATATTTAAATATTGTTCTTTTTCTGCTGATTTAATTAGATGGATAACAAATTCATGTATATTGCATCTTAGACCTTTGAATACTAAGTTGGCCTTGGATTTATAATCGAATATGTATATGGTACTTCAAACAATGCAGGTCTTGTTGGAACTTTTGAGACAGAGGGTTATCTAATTATATAATTAGTTCTTCGTTTCAGTTGAATCTATTTTACTTCATCTAATCCATCCATATTTTTGGTTCTGATATCATTGAGTACACCTTTCCTCCCTTTTCAGAATTAAACCAAGGGGAATCTCCATAGGAAGTTAGAAACTAGTCCGCAGAAATCATTGTAGGAGAACTATGTGCTATGTAGACCGATAGTCTTAGACAGACATCTGCGATGAGAGGGTCCTCTACAAGTTAATATATGTTCTTTGATTCCCCTGCCCTTCCCCTGGGAAAAAAAAAAAAAAAATCACAACTGAAGTGTCTGCAAGTTTTGGAGTAGTAATAGCCACTGATAGTTTTGAAAGCTATTTCAATACTTTAGACAATTAGGAGTTTAGGCTTTGCTCTAACCTTCCACTCACGACCAAGCAAGGGCTTTTTTTTTCATTTCTGCCCTCCTTTGACAGACTCTGTTCTGGAAAAAATCAATGAGGATAATGTCTTTCAAGATCTAATCCCACTAAAGTATCCTTTTGCATATCATAAAAGATTCAAGCAATCAATTTGAAGGGCAATGTGCAGCAATCCAGTTCGTAATAAATCCCGGCACATGCCTTGTTTACGGAGATTATGTTCAGGCAGCTGGTTTATTCAGGTTTCTAGCTGTTGCGGCTAAATGAGGGCAGGGCTGATTCATTCTTCATCTGCAGATATGTAGGTATTTTGAAAGACCTGTCGTCCTGCTTTTGAAGAGCTCTCTTTAAGTTAGTTGAAGCCATGTTGCTTGATGCTAATATGTTTAACAAGATTCCATCTTTGTAAGCTCCAGAATTAATTAGCTAGACCATCTTATTTCTCTATGGAAAATTTAATAATTGCAGTGTATGAAGAGATTGTTATCTCAAAATTACCTGATTCAAGTTAAATGTGAGGGGCATGTTAGACATTATTCTTGAACAGTTTAAACCTTGGGGTGAAGTTTTGCACCTGATTTGAATTGTTCTACTTTTTAATGTATTCACTTCAATTGAGGTCTGATTCCAATATTTCTTGCAGGAATGCATTGTCTTCCAAGATATGTGATTTATGTAATACATGTTATTTTAGGTTTTGATTCCAATACCTAAGAGTTTCATGGTATGTAATTTGTGATACTGCTAGATCCTCTAAACTTTGTACTTGAGAAACATGAAAGATTCAGGCATTGAATTTGAAGGGTAGTATGTTCAGCTCGTGATAGATTAAGTTACTGGTCTTGTTATATCCTAAGCATCTGAGAACCTAATCTTTGTAATCAAAGATACTGTTTTCTCGGTGAGATTAACAATAATCCTTTTCATACATTTTCAAATTGTTTCTTGTATATCGTAAGGGGGTTAAAAGGGGTAAAATTGTTATTTGACAACACAAATCAGACAGGTTTCTCCATGCTGGCAGCATATGTATTTGTCAGAAATACATAATTTTCACCTCGTAGAAGAGAGATTTCAGTTAAGGAGCAAATGCCCTTCAAAATCTCAACCCTGTACGGTACTCACAATGAGCAGAAAAACAATCCCGAATTCCAAAAATGAATTTGTTGTTATCAATCAAAAGCTAGAGTTGTCATACTCTGTTTTGGTCCTCGTTATCAGAAGCAGGACACGTTTCCATTTCTGATGAGAATATGAAGATGAATTTTTTGTTCCCCAGGCTTTGAATTGTCACACTCCCCAACTGGTTCCCAAATTCGTAGGAAAGCAATACGAAATGCCTCTTCGTTGATTCGCGTGGGGGAAAGAGCCTTCCCAAGAAAACTTTCGCTGTCAAAAAATCTTTAAACTACAACGATGGCTGCCTTGGTTGGTTTCATCCTTGAACAAGAAAACACACGCTTATATCCTAGGTTTTGATTCCAATACTTTTAGAATTTCATGATATGTAAATTGTGATGCCGTATCCTTGAAACTTTGTACTTGAGAAATACGAAAGATTCAGGCATTGAATTTGGAGGAAATTGAAGGGTCGTATCTGTAGAATGTTGGTGATAGATTAAGTTATTGGTCATGTTATATCCTATGCATCTAAGAAACTAATTTATGTAATCATAAGAAGCTAAGTAGTTTGAGCAAGCGATTGTTTTCTCTGTGAGACTCGCAATAATATTTTAATGCATTTTCAAATCATTTCTTGCATATCTTGAGGGGAACAAAAGGGTAAAAATTCTTTTTGGACAAGATAAATCAGGCGGGTTTCTCCATGCACGTAGCATATGTTTTTGTCAGAATACGCGATCTCCACTTCAAAATAGAAGAGAGATTTCAGATCAGGAGCAAAATGCCCTTCAAAATCTCAACTCTGTATTTGCAATGTGCAGAAAGCAAAAGGTGCAGTTATCATAATCATGTTTGCTCCTCCTCATTATCAAATTCTAGACACGTCTATGCTTCAGTTCTGATGACTGATGAGAAAGTGAAGATGAATTAATTGTTCCCACGCTTACAATTTTGATACTTCCCAACCAGTTTCCAAATTAACAGAGAAGTGATACGGAATGACATACATGTCATTGGCCATACAAGTTACACAGCTTCTTATGTGAATAAATGGAAATCCATACAGATTAAACTAACTCCTTCAATGCAAAAGGTGATGCAACAATGGGCAGTGTCCAAAGAGCAGCTGTAAGCCATATCATGGCTTTCTCAGGAAATCGTGTGCCCAAGATCGACAAAAAACCGCAAATTGTAAAAACACATCCCATCACTGTCATCACTCCAGAAGTTTTGCGCTTTCTCTGAAACCAATAAGCACCAAAGCTCAATAGCAATCCAGCAACACCAAAAATCCCCACAAATAGCAAGAGAATTTTCGCATTGGGTGTCAAAGAGGTCCCAGCATACCAAATTTGTAACGGAGCGATACACACCCCACAACTGAGGGGGAGGCATATCTGGGCCACACTTGAAGGATTGAGCTGTCTTTCAGCTGGAGGGGCTACTCCGCGCTCCAGATCAGATAATGATCTGTCTGGCGGTGGCTGCTCATCACCGTCTCTGTTCTGAAGCAGAGCAGAGGCCCCTACACTCTGATCTGAAGCAGATGGTGTATTATTCAATGCTGGTGAGGCCAGGTCGGATGAGCCTACCTCCATATCAGATAATGATCTGTCTGGCGGTGGCTGCTCATCACCGTTTCTGTTCTGAGGCAGAGCAGAGGCCCCTACACTCTGATCTGAAGCAGATGGTGTATTATTCAATGCTGGTGAGGCCAGGTCGGATGAGCCTACCGTGGCAAAAGACTCATGGCCTAGATAACAACCCTCAATTATATGGTCCTCGCCACCACCACCAGGAGAGCTCTGCTCTCCACTAGATGTCTGACTTCTAAAGGCAGTTGATCGAACACCTAGCCCATATTTATCCAGAAGTAATTCCAATTTCTTAGGTTTCTTGATCAACTTACTTGCCAAACCATAAAGAACCTGTGGAGAATCGGTTTTGAGTTTTGAAGTGATTGTCTCTTGGTTGAAACCTCGTATAGGTAAAGAACCCCACCGCTGCACAACTTTATGAACGAAATTGCACATAAATTCTGCCATTGATGGATAGAATCAGATGACATGAAACATAAGAAATTTACAGAAACTCACTGAAAACAACACGTACTCACAAGACACAAATAGATAAATCAAATCAAATCAAAATTCCGCCATAGGAACTCAAGACCCAGTGAGATAAAATAAAATTTCTAAGGAATTGCAGGACCAATGAAATTTACTGAACAATAATTCTACTTCATTCTCATTTTCAAAAGTTGGTTGTATCATCTTCATTTTCAAAAAATATAAAGTTTTTTTAATTTTGTAAATAATTTTCTTTATAATAATGTTGCATGCTCCAGGTATTAATCCAAAATATCTTCAAACGGGATACTGTTTCATACCTGATTCTGAGATATCCAGCGTGTGATCTGGCAAATAGGAATACATCATGTCGTTGATGGTCCTTGAAATTTTCACAAAAAATCTAATCTTCAGATGGTGGAGGATCGAAATACCTAATTTTCCGTGTATGTATCTATGTATGTGTGTGTGTATGTAATTTAAAAAAAAAAAATGAAAAATAGCAGAATAATCAAAGAGGTACTTACTTGAAGGTGGATGGATTTGAAGGCCACTCAGGTACATACTTATCAAGAGGATAGCAGTGAAGTCTGAGGTAATCTCTCCAATTGTGAACTTTCTCCTTGTTGACATTAAAACTCGTTGACAATCTCATTGTCTTTGATGGATCATCTGAGTGGAGCTTCAGCTTCTCCTCAACTGGCCGGTTAAAAAACTCTTTCACCACTTCTAAGACTCTTTCCACTGCTTCTAAAGGCAATTTGTGATTTATCACCTGTATATGCAACCAATATATGACTGATTAACTGGTTTGTACATCTATATAACAAACTCAAATGATTTAGGGCAAGGAAAGTTTGAACACAAACCTGGAAAAATCCATAATTCTTGCAAGCATAAGCAACTTGTTGCACAATTAAGCTTCTATCATCACAAGCCAAATCAATAACAGGAACGTTTTCGCATTCAGAAACTTCAGACAGATTTGGTCTCTCCGATTCTGGCCTTACGTAGCTCTCCGGCAAGTTAGTGTACCGGATTCCCGAGGACAGAACTTTGGTATCCATAATTTGATTTTATTAATAATCTATGTATGCATATAAATATATAATATAGTGATGATAAATTAAAGAGAGCCCGTCTGCCTGCTCACATATCATATACGCAAGAGGCCAATTTTAAGACATTGATGCCAAACCTAGGTCCAATCCAATAAGGTTTCGACATTTGTTGCACCCGCATCGGCAATAAACGTTGCTCTTTGATGAACTCCTTAGTATATAGTACCTTAAATAAATATATATAATAATTTTTTAACGAAAACATTACCATTTTAATAAAGTGAAAAGATCATTAAAATAAAAAAATATTTTAATATATTAACATATAAAAAGTAATTTTTAATATACTGAAATTTTTGTATTTTTATATATTAGTGGTCTCATAAAGTACACACATACAATATATACTTTCAGTTAGAAATTCTTAATCATATTAAAGTTATATAAGTTAAAATATATATATATATAGACCTCTATTTACTAAGGATTAAATACACTAAATTAAAATCTATATTTTTTGTATTTAACTTATTTTTTACTTTAAAATAATTAGGAATTCCTTATTATTATGTGTGTGGATTTAATCTATTGTGTGTCATCACGCAAGTTTGGTACCCAAAGGTCCCCAATGATGGATCGTCACACGCCAAATGTACATGTTACAAACTCAAGTTAAGGTGTTCATTGACTATTGACGATGAACCTAGGTACGGGTCATTTAAGTCGGTGAATTGGGGTTACATTTGTTTTAATTAATGATAAAATATACACACACACACATCATGGCTAAAGCTGAAATTTTTTAACATTATCCAATTACTTGACACGAACACGATTATATTTTATTATAAATTAATTTATAAATTCTTATTATCAAAAATTAAATATTAAACATAATTTTTTCTTTTTATTTTTTTCAAAGGGATGAATATATACACATTATTTTATTTATAAAATTTTATAATATTAAAAAATTATATATAATGTAAATTTTATTAAATATATAGATATTAAGTGGGTTATTCCTTTAAAAAAATAAGTTATTAAATAAGCCACTTATTTTTTTATCAAATTTAAATTGACCTAAATTTAACACAATACAAAATTTATACGATACCAACACGTTTCGATAACCCATTTTGTCGACTCTAACTATACATATAAATCCATATTTGTGTGTCTGTGACTGTGTGTTGGGGTATTCAAAAGTTAGGGGAAAAAAAAATACACCTACCAAAAAGAAAGGAAAAAACAAAACTACCGTGTGGGCCAGCCATGAAAAACATTTTGACAAACAATGCCCGACCGGTCAAGAAAAGGAAAACATCATTCCATACCCCTCAATAATTCCCCACAAATTATAATTTCTCATTTCCGTTTGTCTGCCCGAATCAAATTGGATCTTGAGATGAAGAAGAAGAATAGAAGATGAATTCAAGCAAAGGATTTCAGACCCAGTTATCAATTTTAATTTCGTTATGTTCCCTCTTCTTTTCTTTCATTCTTTTTCTTATTCCTAATCGATACGTCGATGAAAGTCTTGAGCCGACTTTGTATCACGCCCTTCTGTTCGCCGTCCTGCTCGCCTTCGCCGCAGCGTCTAGCACCCTGTTGATGGGAATCGGAAACCCTTCCCGGCACGCAACAACACAGACATGTTACTTCATAATTTCAGCGCTATCCCTAGCATCGGCCTTCTTATTACTGGCCTGTGCTTTGTTTCTTGAAATTTTCAGGCGGCTAGTTTCTCCAGGTTTCAAGTTGTGGCTGCTGAATCAGAGCAAAGCAGATACTGAGGTTGTTTGCAGCTATGTATTTCAGGTTTTCAGAAAAATTCTTCCTGCTTCTCAATCTAAAGAAAAATAAACGAAGACATTCCCGTATCTTATGTCAATTGCAAAATTAATTAGCTGTACTGTCTTTCTTTTTTATTTCTTTTGTTTTTACGATATTTGATAATGTGTGGACTCATATTTAATGATATTGCTATGGTATGACTTAAGACTTTATACTAGTTTTGAGATTTAAGTTCTCTGCTTCAAACAATTCCAAAATTACATTTCTTACAAGCGTGTGAAGTCAATTTGATGTAACTAGATTTCTGGGAAACACTGAGATTCAGACAATCAATTTGATGGCCATAATTGGTTAACTGAAACATCTGATGGCTGATTAAAACACTTATTGATGCTTAATATACTGTTCCAGAAGAGTTCCATGACCCAACCTTGTATAGAAGAATCATAATAAGTGCTTTACAATAAGCAACTTTTGGCGAGACATGGGGAATGGGACGGTATGAGTAATGTAGAAACTGGGCATCGCATCAGACACAGATCGTGAGATCTATCTGCGGAAATTGTGACCTGTTGAGAGGAAATTGTGTGTCTTTGTACTCGAGAAGAAAAATAGTAGTAGTAGTAGTAGTAGTAGTAGTTAAATCAATTACGGAGTTGTCCTGCTTGTGTACCATAAAAATTAGTAAAACAACAAACCATATTGTAATTGTTGTTGCATTATAATTGAACGAGAAAGTAGCAAATGAGGAGATTTGTACATTAGATAACTTTTCGAGCTATGAGCAAGTACCTTATATTTTCACTAAACAACTCACAAGATGAGATCTTCTAGATGGTGCATCCATGTTAAAGAAAATGGTTATTTGGACAAAATCCAAGTTGGCAGAGGGATCCAGAAGTTCTGTTGTGCAGAGAATAAAATAATCACATTCTACAAGTCTTAGCATTCAGTGATATCTTAATCCTTACACGTATTAGCGTGCGTTTACTTGAAGCTATACAATTATTTCTGCACGTTACTTTAAGCCATTCTACTTCATGCGTGCATTTTGAATTTGATTCCAACATTTCTTTCAAGATATGTGATTTATATCCTGTGTCCTTGAACTTGAGAGACATGAAATATTCAGGCATTGAATATGAAGGGCAGTATGCTTTTGAATGTTGGTGATTTATAGATCAAGCTAAAATTCCATCCGATAATATGTTTTACAGCTTTGTTGTTGGTCTCAGTTATTTGCTCTTCTTCGCAGAGTTATGATACAATGATTGTAAGAAGCTAAGCAGTTTGAACAAGAGACTATTTCCTCTGTTATGTAAGGGAGTAAAATGGGTACAATACGAAAAGTTCGCTCCAAGTAGATGAGAGATTTAAGATAAGTGGCAAAATTTCCTTCAGAATATCAAACTCCGTGTTGCATCAACTTTCCTCTTCACTTGTATATCCTGATTACAATGAGCAGAAAGCAATCTCCTATTGCGAGTTTTGTGTGGTTAGAACAATAGATCACTTGTTATGCCTCTGCCTGACTCACTGGATTCCTGTAGCGTAATTGAGATTTGCCCAAATTATTTGTTGATCACAGAGGGTGCGTGATCCATGATGATTCAGTTGTCAATGCTTTTGCAGAACATTGACTACCACGAATTGACAACAATGTTTCAAAAAGACAATGATTGTGAACCAATGTGATGAGGTTACTCAAGGTTTACTCTCTGTGATACCGCAACGGTTTACTGTAGGTCACTTCCTCTTCCACTTGTTTTGAGTTTTTTGAGATATATGCAAGGCCTGTGACCCTGATCCACCAATGAGTACTTGAACGGAGTTGTCAAGATATATTTGGTGAAGAGTTCATGATGCAACTTCGAATAGGAAAGTATGCAACCTTATCAATGAAAAATCGGTTAGTAGGATTTACTAATGCAGGCCGGGCATTGGACTAAAGCTTTAGCTGAAGCGGCTGATACTTGGTTGAGCTGACGACGAGAAAGAGGCTATGTTGTATAAGCATGCCCAAAGTCAAATTTAATTATAACCAATGTAATGACTTAGGAATCACCAATGGGTTGAATTTCCTTGGTCTCCTCTCAATTGGCTGTCAAAAAAAAAAAAATAATAGTCAAGTTATTACGAATGACCACAAAAAGTTACACCGACCAGCATTTTGGGGCAGAGGAAGGAACCATGATTACAAAGAATTACATGTCTCACATCACCAATTACCTTATAGAGTGAATCCTTGTTAACAGGAATAGAAAAATTATGTTCTCTCCTCAACTCTGCTACAGTTTTCATTCCTTGCCAAGTCTTATCACGAGGCTGCAAGGCTGTGATCAAAGGGTTGTAAAAGCAAGGAATTTCAACATCAGCCCATCCACACATAAAAACCATGTCGCTCATCAGAATTCTGTCCTCAAAGGTGCATCTGGCAATCCCTTCTCTGGGTTGCCCTCCCTTTCTTTTGGGTTGGTTACCAATCTCTTCTTTAGCAGCCTGACAAGGTAATAAAATTACTAGGATCAGCCTTCACTTGCCTAAAAAAAAATATTAACTAGTCAACACTGTCAATTATAATCAAGGATTCTGATCATTCACTGAGAATAATTATGAAATTTAATGGAAAAAATAAATTTGGAGAAGAAAAACAGACGTTCTGCATTTTATTATGTACAGACAGTATATTCAATGACAAAAAACCAAAAAACACAATAACCAGAAAACTGACATAAACTTCCTCATTCAATGCTTACCTTTTTCACCTGCCCACGGATTCCACTGACGGTACGAACCGCTTTACCTTCACATTGAGCCACTTCAAGATCTGACGTAAACATATCTTTGATAAGTGCAGTTTTCTTGAATATCTTGCAGGGATAACCAACCAGTTTGATTTTCTTCTTTATCTTTGCTTCTGGTTGAACTCAAGCACGACTGCCGTTGCTGTAATCCTAAATGAAGCCTAGCAAATCAAATGAAAGAAGTTTAGGTGATTTGTAAAAAAATTAAAATTAACCCCAAAAAAAAAAAAGATAAACAACTCAATCATGAAGAAGCATGGAAACATACTCTTAACATGAAAGCCATGGAAGTTTTCCCTTTTATAGATAAAAAAAACTTCTATATAGACAGGTTATAGCAACAAGAGAATGCCAACCTGTTTGTTGGATAAATTCTGGACAGCAACTACCCAGTTTGAGGAGGGGCAAGAGGACCCCAGAACGTGGCAAGGCAATTCATGTGTTCTGGAGTGTATTTCAGCATGCGATACCGCCCATTACGGTCCTCTATGGAATAGACAGGGGTAGTTTGGAAACGCCTCCATCCAATAGAAACAATAATGGGATCTCTGGTCTTGAGTACCTTCTTGTGCCATCTGTGTCGCTTTAACCTAGCCTGGAAGAAAAGCAATGAAACATCTTATGACTTGGAGATTGTGAAACAAGACAAAATATTATCTATGTAAATCTGGTTATTCTACCAAATTTAATCCAATGACTTTAGCAGTGAACTTGTAGGCCATTATTTTTAATATATTTTTAAGGATTAAATCTTATTGACCAGAGAAGAACCCCAAATATAGAGTGCACCAGCAGTTCACTCATTAGGATGATACAGATGAAACTACAACAGTTTCAAGTCTCTAAGAATGAAACAAGAAGATATATTCTAAAATTATTTAGTGAACAGAAGCCACAAAGATGCCAAAAATGAACTTTGTCCCATAAACATTCGGATTCAGGCATAAGGGTATCTAGACTCAACCCAAAAAAAAAAAAAGAGTTTTAGTTAATAATGCCCGTTTTCGTTAATAATGCCCATTTTCGTTTCCAGGATTACTGAGTCTGTCGTTCGACTTTAGCAGCCAGTGAGTACTAATATACCTAAATATATAATATACAATAAAAAATTCACAAGTTTTGAGTGGTAATTTAGAAAAACAAAAAATGAAGACACCCTAAATTAAGAGAAAATTGAGAAAATATACTTCACCACAGCACATTAATAGGTTATTTTTACCTGCATATATCCAACATTTTCCTCACAAAGACTGTTGATGATATGATGATGATATGAACACGTCACAGCTGCGAGCGTTATTCGCAAAAGGCGGATGAACGGCAGCCAAAACTAAGATCGCGATGGACAAACGGATGCCAAACGGAGGCTGATGATGATGATGAGCGGGAACACAGCGATGCAAAGTGATGACGAGTGACGATGATGATTTGATGAAGAGAAGAACTAAAGAGAGACAAAAAGGATGATTTGATGAAGAGAAGAGAAGAGAAGATAAGAGAAAAGGTGAAGAGATTGGACAAGAATAAATTGGGCGGCTGTGAAGTGAAAGTGTGAACTAGGGCATTGACTTTTTCCCCCCTTTTATCTTAAAAAAATAATTTAAATATAATGCGAAAATAAGGACATCCGAGTCTGGGTTCCGCATATGCGGGTTTGTGCGAATCCGGACTAGACCTAGAAACGTCCGAGTTGGTAAAATTGCATCCGGATCTCAATTTATTTTTAATTCGGTACAGGTTCAATCCGGCCCGGATCATTCTGGTTCCGCGTCCGGGTCGGGTCCGTATTAAATTATATCTATACTTATTAAGAAATTTTAATCTCACCCAAGATCTTGCAAGTAACTGTATCAGACAAATAATAAACAGAAAATAGGTGAAAAATAAAATCAATCACACAACACAAGAATTTATAGGGAAAACTCCTATACTAGAGAAAATCCATAGCCGCCAAGGACAATGAGAGAAAAAGCTATTATGTAAAAATTTATTACAATCACTCTAATACTTTTCTTATACTAAAAACCCTAATAACATACAATCTCTTAGGAGTCTTACGTCTCTTTCATATTAGAAATTGTTTACTTGTGAAGAACTGATTGTTGTGTTTATAAACAAATGAACTCAACCTCATACATAGTGATTTTATTTCTTGTAAGAGAAATATCCCTTCTCTTATACTAGTTGTACTCCTCTTTCAATAAATCAAGTTCTAAAGGAAAAATTACTTATTCATTAAATAAAAATCCTACTAAAGAAGAAAATATTGTAAGAAATTCTTATTTTGAAATAAAATATATTTCCTAATACATGTAATCCATGCAAATTTTAAAAATTTAATTCGCAGGAACATAAATGATTCAGGAAATCAATTTGAAGGGCAATAGTCTTACAATTTATTATATAGTTGCTAATACAGTTTTTGGATTCAAAATTGGGAGAAGATTTCAGTTAAACAGCAAACTTTCCTTCCAAATAATTTGAAAAAAGGGGAAAAAAAATACTAGTTACTAATTTCTGATTTATCATGATCCAACCTGTAAAGTTGACCCAACGGATACCTAATGGTATAACTAAAAATTGCACATAAGTATTATGTATCTAATCAACTATGGACTTAATTTGTCATGATTCAACTCCACATTGACCACTCTCATATGACATAATAAATTCTTAGTGCTATTTGAAAATTTAGAACCAGGAATGGCGGAGAGCAGCACATATATCACCACTAGTTCTGACATAATCATCAGTAGCTTCTATTCGTCAAGTAAATACGTACAATAAATCATCATGCAATGGCCAAGATCTAGTTCATCGGTAAGCATACACATCAGATAAGCAATAACATGTGAAATTCATCATCAGTTTTGCAAGTCCAGATAACAACTTACTAAATAATAACTTTTCACAATAAGCAACTTCCATAGAAAATTTTCAGCAACATGAAGAAACCATTGGAGTTGAAACACAACACATAAGAGCGGAAGAATGTCAAGGGCATGCTACTGCTCATGAGCTAAGTCGTGTTTGTTTCACTAAGGTTATGCCATGCCACCAACAACAAGAGCATGCTAGCATTGGCTGATAAGATCTGGCTATTGCTAAAAGCGTATTGCTTGGAACAATGCTATTGGTTGCTCAATTCCTTTAGCAGGCAATTTGCTAGAGCAGATTACAAAGAATTATGGGCCCAAATAATGTCAACGTAGAAATTCCTCATGGATTTATTCTTATGTAATTTCTGAATGATCGAGAGATTCCTTTGGACTTTTACAACCCCGGATCATCTTCTTTGAAAGCTATCTTTAGCTCTAAAATGACTATAACTAACACAAGGAAGATTATTATTGTAGAAATTTTTGAATAGAGATAACTCGGAGATTGACTTGCTGTATAACGAGTAATGACCAAGGGCAATGATATCAGTAGCATGTTGATTCAAATTAGATAAATTTAATAAATGGATCCTTCTCTAGATATCAACATTGCGATGAAGAGCATAGTACGAAATCAGAAACTTCTATGATGAATGATAAAGAAATATACTTTTACTTTTTTTTATTTTTTCAGTTTTTTGGTGTAATTTACTTTTATTTAATTTAAAGAGTCCATTTGATAACCACCGGCGGCCCAAATAGACGAATCTGTTGGCCTGGGCTGAGTCCAATATCTTCGGTTCGACACGTGTAAAGACTCATTTTACCTTTCCTTTTGGTCTCCCCTCTCTCCAATTTTATCTTGACCTATCTTGACCATACAAGACCTGCAAATGGATCCGGAGAAGCAGAAGATCGAATCAGAAACTCGTACCCACGATAATTCCTACAGCAAAATTTCTTCCTCAAGCCCAAAAAAATCCCAGACCCAGTTGTTAATTTTCATTTTCTATGCCTCCTTGGCAATCGCTTTACTCATCTTGCTTCTTCCTCGTCAAAACGTCAATGGATGTCCAGTGCCGGCTTTCCTATTTGCATCACGCCCATCTCTGTTTCACGCCCTGGTGTTCTCCGTCATGCTCTCCTTCGCCGCAGCATCTAGCGGGTTGTTGATCGGAATCAATTCCCAGAGGCAGCATGCAACAGTTCAGAAATGTTATTTCGTAATTTCGGTGGTTTCCCTAGCATCAGCTTTGTCAATCCTGGCGTGCGCCTCGTTCCTTGAAATTTTCAAGCTGGTTTGTTCAGGGATCAAACTGTGACTGCTCAGTGAGGACTGAGCTGACTCTGTCATTGTTTACAGATTTGGAAAGATTGGCTCTGCTTATTAACAACTCTCTGAAGGTACTTGAAGGCAAGCTGCTTTGCCAGAAATAATAGACAAAGTTTCTAACTTTTTGAGTTCCAAAATTAACTAGCTGTGTTAGATTTGTAATATTGTATAAATGCTGACCAGAGTTAAGTAGATCGGTAGTAATTCATGTATATTGTATGTAGACCTTCTATCAAATGTATATGGTGCTTGAAACAATCTTTGGTCTTGTTGGAACTTTTGAGTCAGGTGGTTATCTAATTAACGTAGTTAGTTCTGCACCTCACTTGAATCTATTTTATTGTTTCCTCTCATCCATGCATGTTCTGGGTTTAATACCATTGCTAAGTTTGTTCTGCAGTCTGCACAGGATACATGTCAAATTCCTTTTTTTCATTAGCTCCAAGGGGAATCTTCATCAGAGCTAGTCCCTTAGATTTCATGGTAGGAGATGAAGCTCCATGGCTATGGAGAAATTTGTAGATCAATTGCCCTAGATAGAAAACTATATATAGGGTCTCTACAAGTCTTTATACTCTATGATTTCATTCACCCCAGGCCATGAGATGTTGATGAGTCTGCAAGTTTTGGAATAATACCTGACATGATGGTTTTTGAAAGCCTATATCTAAGCCTTCCACAATTAGGTTTAAGGCTTTACTTTAACCATCCCCTTAGGACCAAGCCAGGGTTTCCTTTTCATCCTCTTATGACTTAAAGACTTTGAACTGATTTTGTGATGTAAGTTCTCAGCATAGTATGAGATTGAGACAGAGGCCCAAGGCCATGGAGAAAGATCATAGATCAGTCGCTCTACATAGACTACATATATAGAGGGTCTCTACCATTGTATATATGTTCTTTGATTTTGTTCCACCCACCCTCAATATCACCACTGCCATTGTCTGCAAGCTCTGGACTCGTGTTGCCCAATCCATCTTCTTTTGAAATCCTGTTCTATGGCTTCTACCACTAGGCTTTAGGCTTTACTTTCCTCTCTGCCATTCTGTTGCAGATCTTGACTTAAAAATAATGTTGTTACTGAACATTTGAATGAAGTGGTTATATAATTAGACAATTAGTTCTGCATGTTACTTGAAGCTATTCTACTTATTCGGGTATGAATGTCTGGGTTTTCAATTTGATTCCAACATTTCTTTCAAGATATCTGATGTATATCCTGTGTCCTATAACTTGAGAGACATGAAAGATTCAGGCATTGAATATGAAGGGCAGTATGCTTTAGAATGTTGGTGATTTATAGACCAAGCTAAAATTCCATCTGATAATATGTTTTACAGCTTTATTGTTGGTCTCAATTATTTGCTCTTCTTCATAGATTTATGATACAATGATCGTAAGAAGCTAAGTATTTTAAACAAGAGACTATTTCTGTTATGTAAGGGAGCAAAATGGGTATAATACAAAAAGTTCTGTCCAAGCGGATGAGAGATTTAAGATAAGTGGCAAAATTTCCTCTAGAATGTCAAACTCCTCGCTGCATCAACTTTTCACTTCACTAGTATATCCTGATTACAATGAGCAGAAAACAATCTTTGCGAGTTTTTGTGTGGTTAGGAAACCTGTAATGTAACATGATGATTCAGTTGTTAATGCTTTCGCAGAACATTGACTACCACGAATTGACAACAATGTCGCAAAAAGACAATGATTGTGAAACAATGCGATGAGGTTACTCAAGGCTTACTCTCTGTGACAGCATATTTTGCACACAGTTTACTGTAGGTCACTTCCTCTTCCAGTGGTTGAGTTTTTGAGAAATGCAAGGCCTGTGACCCTGATTCACCAATGAGTACAGAGTACTTGAGCGGAGTTGTCGAGATATATCTGATGAAGAGTTCATGGTGCAACTTCGTATAGGAAAGTACGCAACCTTATCAATGAACTCAAATCGGTTAGTAGGATTCACTAATGCAGGGCGGGCATTGGACTAAAGCTTTTGCTCAAGTGGCTGATACTTCATTGAGCTAATGACAGGAAAGAGGCTATGTTGTATAAGCATGCCCAAATTGCTTGATGGGAAGTGTTGAAGAATTTGGTTACTCGGACACAGAACGTGATGCCAAGCAAATGCTGGTGACTTAGCAGAGCCAGATCGTGTTCATCATTTTACACACTGTTGTGATCGTAAGAAGGCATATCACAAAATCTCATAAACTTGAGACTTGATGGCATATTTTTCAAAACAATTTATTGCATACTCGAAGGAATTAGATGGATAAATTTAGTAGATGAAAGTAATTTTAAAATTTTAAAAATACAAATCACTCCAAATTGGGGAAAGGTACCTTGGTATACAGCAAAATTTCGTTTTAAAACTCAACTCAATAGCATCAACTTTCCTCTTCAACTATCATCCTGATTCCTGATTACAAAGTAGAAATAAAATCGTTACGCTGACCCGAGGGGTTTCTAGCAGGGCCAAGCACAGCGCTGTCCCCGTGCCCCTTCTTTTTGGGCCATGCCGGATCTTAACTTCTGCTTCTTGTGACGGGGACCCAGATGGGCCGCACGACCTGTTTGACACGTTTATTGCATTCTTATTACCTTTCCCAAGCTAATCTAGAAGACCAGCAAAGTTCGCCATACCCATAATTTGACCTTTCTGCAGAGCTAAAATGTGTAAGAAGATGGAGTGAAGAACTCATACGAATGATTCTTATTGCAAAATTCTCCACCTTTTTGGATTCCAAAAATAAATTAACTAGTTGTGTTAGATTAGTAATATTGTATTGTTCTTTTTTCCGCTGATGTAGTGACCAGAGTCAAGTAGATATGGATAATAAATCATGTATATTGTATCTTAGACCTTTAAGTACTTGGCTTTGGATTTGGAATCCAATTTTTGTGGTACTTTTAAGCAATTTTTGGTCCCGCCTCTACTCTTGAGTCAGGTGGTTGATTTTCAAAATGCAGGTTTCTTCAGGCTGGGGCAACTGAATGAACACAAAAGCCGATCCCTTCTTTGTCTGGAGACAAGTATTTATCTAGAAATATCTGCCTTCCTGCTTCTGAATAACATTCTGAAGTTAGTGAAAGCCATTTTGCAGATGCAAAACAGTAATAAACAAAACTCCTTTTTGAGATCCAGAAGAATTAGCTGTACTATCTCCTTTCTTTGTTAAGATGGTTGCATTACCGCGCAGTTAAGACTTGATCCTTACGGTTGAAAATTTAAACCTTCCAGTGAAGCGGGTATCCAAATACTTACACATCGTTTGAATGCGTTCTACTTTCATGTAACACATGCATATGTATGTGGCATCGTAGAAACTTTATAATGCACGTTGAGAAACATAAAAGATAGAGCCATTCACGTAATAAATTTGAAGGGCGGTATGCAGTATGCATATGCTGTTGCCGATAGATCAAGCTGGAAGTCCATATGATACTGCCCTTGTTTTTCATTGCACCTGAGAGGCGTGCGGCTAAGCAGTTTAAACAAAGTGAAAACATTCTCTCTATTTACTATTTACAGTACCCTGATTACTACGTGCAGAATATAATCTACTTAAAACGTCAGCCCTTTTTTAACATACTGGTTAGTTTCACTCGAATAATTCAAGCTTCCACGATGCTTGCAATTTTCCTTCTTCTTGTTTTGGGGTGGGCCGGGGGTTTTCGGGGGGATAGCTAAAAAGGTTTTACGGCAGGCCGCACAAATGCCCAAATCTGTTGGGCTGTGATGGTCTAATAACTAGGCCCTACTTGAAACATGGGCCACATGCCCCGTCGGACACGTCTAAAGACTCATATGACCTTTCCTCTTTGTATTCTCCTCCCTCCCCAATCTAATCCAGAATTCGACATGCGTATGCAAGACCTCAAATGAATCTTGAGAAAGAGACGATTGACTCAGAAACTCATGATGTTTCTTCAAGCCAAGAAAAACTCGAAACCCGATTGTTAATCTTCATATTGTATTCATCCTTCGCAATCGCTTTACTCATCTTGTTTCTCCCTCATCAAAACGTCAATGGAAGTCCCGTGCCGACTTTCCTGTTTGCAGCACACCCCTCTCTGTTTCACGCCCTGGTTTTCGCCGTCATGCTCTCCTTCGCTGCAGCATCTAGCGGGTTGTTGATCGGAATCAATTCCCGGCGGCAGTATGCAACAGTTCAGAGATGTTACCTCGTAATTTCGGTGGTTTCCCTGGCATCGGCTTTATCAATCCTGGCCTGTGCCTCGTTTCTTGAAATTTTCAAGCTGGTTTGTTCGGGGGTCAAACTACGGCAGCTGAATGAGGACGAAGTAGATTCTGTCCTAGTTTTCAGATTCAGAAAGATTGGCTCTGCTTATGCACTAGTTAATTGAAGGTTAATTGAACGTAAGTTGCTTTGGCAGCAAATAATAAACAAAGTTGCATCTTTTTTATTTCCAAATTTATCTAGCTGTGTTAGATTTGTAATATTTAAATATTGTTCTTTTTCTGCTGATTTAATTAGATGGATAACAAATTCATGTATATTGCATCTTAGACCTTTGAATAATAAGTTGGCCTTGGATTTATAATCGAATATATATATGGTACTTCAAACAATCTAGGTCTTGTTGGAACTTTTGAGACAGAGGGTTATCTAATTATATAATTAGTTCTTCGTTTCAGATGAATCTATTTTACTTCATCTATATTTTTGGTTTAATTCTGATATTGTTAAGTACGCCTTTCCTGCCTTTTCAGAATTAAACCAAGGGGAATCTCCATAGGAAGTTAGAAAATAGTCCGCAGAAATCATTGTCGGAGAACTATGTGCTATGTAGACCTATAGTCCTAGACAGACATCTGCGATGAGAGGGTCCTCTACAAGTTAATATATGTTCCCCCAGAAAAAAAAAAAAAAATAATCACAACTGAAGTGTCTGCAAGTTTTGGAGTAGTAATACCCACTGATAGTTTTGAAAGCTATTTCAATACTTTAGACAATTAGGGGTTTAGGCTTTGCCTTAACCTTCCACTTAGGACCAAGCAAGGGCTTTCCTTTTCATTTCCGCCTTCCTTTGACAGACTCTGTTCTGGAAAAAATCAATGAGGATAATGTCTTTCAAAATATCTAATCCTACTAAAGTATCTTTTTGCATATCATAAAAGATTCAAGTGATCAATTTGAAGGGCAATGTGCAGCAATCCAGTTCGTAATAAATCCTGGCACATGCCTTGTTTCTGGAGATTATGTTCAGGCAGCTGGTTTATTCAGGTTTCTAGCTGTTGCAGCTAAATGAGGGCAGAGCCGATTCATTCTTCATCTGCAGATGTGTAGGTATTTTGAAAAACCTGTCCTCCTGCTTTTGAAGAGCTCTCTTAAGTTAGTTGAAGCCATCTTGCTTGATGCTAATATTTTTAACAAGATTCCATCTTTTTAAGCTCCAGAATTAATTAGCTATTCGATCTTATTTCTCTATGGAAAATTTAATAATTGCAGTGTATGAAGAGATTGTCATCTCAAACTTACCTGATTCAAGTTAAATGTGAGGGGCATGTTAGACTTTGTCCTTGAACAGTTTAAACCTTGGGGTGAAGTTTTGCACGTAATTTGAATTGTGCTACTTTTTAATGTATTCACTTCAATTTTGAGGTCTGATTCCAATATTTCTTGCAGGAATGCATTGTCTTCCAAGATATGTGGTTTATGTAATCCATGTTATTTTGGGTTTTGATTCCAATACTTAAGAGTTTCATGGTATGTAATTTGTGATACTGCTAGATCCTCGTAAGCTTTGTACTTGAGAAACATGAAAGATTCAGGCATTGAATTTGAAGGGTAGTATGTTTAGCTCGTGATAGATTAAGTTACTGGCGTTGTTATATCCTAAGCATCTGAGAAACTAATCTTTGTAATCAAGGAGACTGTTTTCTCTGTGAGATTCACAATAATCTTTTTCGTACATTTTCAAATCATTTCTTGCATATCATAAAGGGGTTAAGGGGTTAAAAGGGGTAAAATTCTTATTTGACAACATAAATCAGACAGGTTTCTTCGTGCTGGCAGCATATGTATTTGTCATAAATACATAATTTTCACCTCAAAGTAGAAGAGAGAGTTCAGATAAGGAGCAAAATGCCCTTCAAAATCTCAACCCTGTACTGTACTCACAATGAGCAGAAAACAATCCCAAATTCCAAAAATGAATTTGTTATTATCAATCAAAAGCTAGAGTTGTCATACACTGTTTTGGTCCTCGTTATCAGAAGCAAGACACGTCTACGTTCCATTTCTGATGAGAACATGAAGATGAATTTTTTGTTCCCCAGGCTTTGAATTGTCAAACTCCCCAACTGGTTTCCAAATTCGTAGGAAAGCAATACGAAATGCCTCTTCGTTGATTTGCGTGGGGGAAAGAGCCTTCCCAAGAAAACTTTTGCTGTCAAAAAATCTTTGAACTATAACAATGGCTGCCTTGGTTGGTTTCATCCTTTAATTTCCATTTCATGGTTGAACAAGAAAGTAGCAAACAAGGAGATTCGTGAGTTATATTATGTTCCAAGCCATGGGTAAGTAGCCGACGTTTTGAAGAAACCACTTACAAGATAAAGGGTGTGTGTTAAAGAAAGCAGTCATTCAGACACGACATTTTATGAAGGGCGCTGGTGACAATCCAACTTGGCAGAGTGATCCAGAGGCTCTGTTTTGCGAATGATAAAATAATCAACTTGTTATAGATTGAATCACATTCTTCAAGTATTAGAGCATTCAGTACTAATGTAGTCCTTACAACTATTAGCAGAGCATCGTTGCGCTTTCTTGCTCTTCAAAGCATTTTAACAAAGCAATAGACAGGATTCCATCTTTTTGAGCTCCAGAAGAGATTGTTTTCTCAAACTCATCTAATTCACATTACATGTGACGGGCAGGTTAGACTTTATCCATGGACAGTTTTAACCTTGTAGTCAAGTTTTGCACATCGTTTGAATTGTTCTAAAATTTTATATATCCACTTAATTTCTGGGTTTTGATTCCAATACTTTTTAGAATTTCATGATATGTAAATTGTGATGCCGTATCCTTGAAACGATGTACTTGAGAAATATGAAAGATTCAGGCATTGAATTTGGAGGAAATTGAAGGGTAGTATCTGTAGATTGTTGGTGATAGATTAAGTTATTGGTCATGTTATATCCTATGCATCTAAGAAACTAATTTATGTAATCATAAGAAGCTAAGTAGTTTGAACAAGAGATTGTTTTCTCTGTGAGACTCGCAATATTATTTTAACGCATTTTCAAATCGTTTCTTGCATATCTTAAGGGGAATAAAATGGGTAAAATTCTTTTTTGACAAGATAAATCAGACGGGTTTCTCCATGCTCGCAGCATATGTATTTGTCAGAATACGTGATCTCCACTTCAAAATAGAAGAGAGATTTCAGATCAGGAGCAAAATGTCCTTCAAAATCTCAGAAAGCAATGTGCAGAAAGCAAAAGATGCAGTTATCATACTCATGTTTGCTCCTCCTCATTATCAAATTCTAGACACGTCTATGCTTCAGTTCTGATGAGAAAGTGAAGATGAATTTATTGTTCCCACGCTTTCAATTTTGATACTCCCCAACTGTTTTCCAAATTTGTAGCAAAGCAATACGGAATGGCATATTGGCCATACATCACAGTGACACAATGTCTTATGTAAATACATTGTTATAAGTGAATCTGGAATTGAACACTCAAAGCAAAGATAAATTGATGGAAGTACTACATATTTTATTCACAATGAGGTTGCATTTTATAGGCGTTACATGAATAAACTTAACAAAATAATAGCAGCCATTATCCAGTAAATACTGCAGCCACTTCCAGTAACTACAGTCTAAAGACTAGGTAAACATAATCTTACAAATAACATTACCAACAAACTTCCTAAAGACTAGGACCACTGTTAGAGTGCAATTTATGCACTAGTTTTGCATTGTTTACTTCCTTTAATATCGATGTTTTACACTTAATAATAGTGATTTACTTGTGTTTTATTTCTGTAGGTGCAATTCTATTGATTAGTGCTAAAATTGAGCTTTAGAAGAACTTTGTTGATAAGGCGTGGGCGCGTGCTGTCAACTACGGACCTTTAGTTTTTTTATTTGAACGTGTCTTTTTGGTTATTTTTGTAATTCTGAATTTAATATTTAGATAATATTTTAGATATTAGTATTTTATTTTAAAAAGAACTCTAGAGGAGAAGAGGGGGGAGAGAATTGAAGGGGGGAATCTATTGTCAAAAACACTAGATTTAAATTTTTCTCTTCTCTCTATGAAGAACTAAACCTATTATTCTGGTTGAAGGTTAATGAAGCTTTGATTCATCATTACTGTGAGATCTTTATTATGCTTTAATTGTTTTATTACTTTTTGGGTATTTGTTTATTCTCTAAATTATTGTCATGATTATGTTTGTTAATTAGATAATTGGCCACTATTTAATTATCAACTTAATCTATTGTCAATTAAAGGATTCATCGTATGAAGATTTTAATGTTTGTGACAAATAGCATAACAGTGCGTTGTGTTATGAAAATAAACAATCTAATTTAAATGAACCATTGTATGCGTTTGTTGATTAGGATTTGGGTCTCTCTGGTTTTTCAGGCTGTCAATTGATTAAATCCTATGATCGTATCTAGAGTTATCTATTGATTAGGGAAATAACCAATGGTCGTACCTTGGTTATCGACTAGTTAAGGAGAGACTGACTATTAGAGGGTCTCAGTAGCTATAACCGGTCTATTCATAAGTAGTAATTATTTATATTTGAATCAATGATCAGTAGTCGAATCAAGCTGAGTTAATTCTTTCAACCAGAGCTTTTCCCAATTTGAATTACAATTTTAATTTGCATTCTTGTTATTTTAATTTGATTTTTATTATTGTCAACAATCCCCCCATTTTGCAATTTATATTTTAAAAAGGATTTAAATAATTACTGATCTCTGTGGACACGACCCTGCTCAATCACTATACACAATTTATTTAGAGTATGTATTTATTTTTGCTGGTTTCGACAACCATCAACCACAAAAGCACCTTTTTGACGGAAGGAATTTCCAACACAGATTAAACTAAATTCATACAGATTAAACTAACTCCTTAAATGCAAAAGGGGATGCAGCAATGGGCAGTCCCCAAAGAGCAGCTGTAACCCATATCATGACTTTGTCAGGAAATCGGGTGCCCAAGATCGACAACAAGCCGCAAATGGTGGCAACACATCCCATTACTGTCATCACTCCAGAAGTTTTTTGCTTTCTCTGAAACCAATAAGCACCAAAGCACAAAAGCAATCCAGCAACACCGAAAATCTCCACAAGTAACAATAGAAATTTGGCATTGGGTGACAAAGAGGTGCCCCTATACCAAATTTGTAATGGAGCAATACACACCTCACAACTTACAAAGAGGCATGTCTGGGCCACAATTAAAGGATCAAGTCGTCTTTCAGTGGATCTGGAACACCATTCATGTGACTGTGGTTTTTGGGACATCAGTGGGTATATATAAGTCCTCCCTTTGCTTTCAACCTCATACAACCACTCACTTGCAGGAGCTACAACATAGCCTCTAGACAGTTGTAGGTTTTTTTGCATCTTTTCATACACTCTCCTGGAAATTTCAGATGGCCAAGCTTCAGCTTTCTTCTTTCTAGTTATCATCCTCTTCATCATCTTTTTTTTAATAAAGTTCAACAAAGTCAGCAAGGGTAGTTTTCTTTGCTCACCAAGCCATGCATTGAATGACTCTGTCATGTTATTAGTGCAATGATCAGATTTGGAAGTTTTGTCAAATGCATGTCTTGACCAGAATCTTGGATGTACTTTTCTAAGTGTCTCATATGCACCAGCATCTGCACTCTTGATTTTTTCCATTGCTCTTTCGAAATCAATCTGATTAGCAGCTCGAGCAGCTTCCCAAAAGCCACCTTTAAAGTTAGTTCTTGGATGCTTAGACTTTAAGTTTGCTAAAAGGTGTCTTGCACAAAATCTAACATGTGCATTAGGATATTCGAGTCTTAAGGCATTTTGAATTCCCTTTTGCCTATCACACATGAAAGTAAGTTGCCTTGAATCTTTCATATACTCTTTCAAGTGTCCTAAAAACCAAGTCCATGTATTTGTGCTCTCAGCATTACACACACAAACAACAATAGGATAAATACCAGTATTTGCATCTAATGCAACAGCTGAGAGAAGAATACCCTTGTATGGACCTTTCAAATGGCAGCCGTCAATGCCAATGAAAGGTCTGCAACCTTCTTTGAAGCCTTTTTTGAGTGATGGAAATGAAATAATGCATCGATCAAAGTGTGTCTTAACTTGATTACCATGCAATCTCATGACATGTGTTGTGCAAATTTTAATGTACTCGCAAGCGCACGAATCTATTGTAGTATAGACTAATGGTGACGAGTGTCGATCCCACGAGGAGGTGGATTTTAATTATATGTAGAATTAATTTTGTAAATGGGTGGTTGGATTTGTGGTGGAAATTATTTGGAATATGCTAAAACTTAAATTAAAATGGCGAGAATAAATTCTAAAATTTGAATTGAAATGGCGAGAATAAATTGAAAAGGAAATCTATTAAATTGACGTACTTGGGTATCTGGATCCGTATCAACATGCATCATGGGCTAAATAATCCGTATTAATGCCAATTAAATCATGAGGGGGGAATCCACACCTCATGAACCACGCTCTAATCAATATGATGCTAAGGGCTTATCGTGCCAAATAATAATAACCTTGTACTAGAAGGCCGGTGAAACCAAGGCGGTACTAGACAAGATTAGTATTATTTGTCGACGAGAAGTCAAAACATCCACAAAAACTAGAGGGGAAGAGAAAATAAATTTACCAAATTAAGCCCATGACACATGTTGAGACTTCACCTTCAACCCAAGCTTGAAAGAAAATTAGCTACTCATAATTGAACTAAGGGCAAAATGAGAATTTATTAAAATACGTAGAAAATACAAGATGGAGAAGGAATTACAGAAAATGGATCCCAAAATTGGATTCAGAGCTATCAAATTAGGGGGGAGAGGCCCCCTTTTTATAGATACATGAGTAAATCATGGCCATCGGATTAAAAACAGTTTGGACGCTCAGGATTGCGCCACGTCATCAGTCAACAGTACGCGGTTTGACCACGCAGATGAACAGTAACACGGTTTGACCCGGATGAACAATAACGCAGTTTGGTTGAAAATAATCTTGTGTGATGCATGTACCGTACGCGAGATTTTTCGTCCACTGATATGCTGTCATGTCACCATCAACAGTACATAAGAATTTTAGCCTAACAGGATCGTGACACCTCATCAGTCAATGCCACATCATCGGTCAATGCCACGTCATCGATCCGTCTATGTGAACAGTGTCGTGAACAGTAACGTAGACAGTACCGTACACGTAAATAGTACCGTACATGTGAATAGTGCCATTTTTCCTTTTATGCTCCTCCTAAGGTTTTCGACCGTCCTGAGTTCAAAAGTGATGTCCGTTTTGCCGTCTGATCTCTCCTTTATTGTGAAATGACTATAATGCTCCTAAAATATATAAATACTTAATTAAAATAAAACGCATGTAATTAAATCACAAGAAGGTTAAATACATAAAAGTAAGGGTTGTTAGTAAGACTTGAAATGTAAAATGACGGTTTTCTCCTTTATAAATATGCATTTTCTAACACTCAACACACCCCCCAACCAGCTTATTGCTAGTCCCTAGCAAATAAAGCAAAAACAAAATTCAAATTCAAAATGATTTTTTTTTTAAACACTCGTATTTATTCAATCAGATTAATGATAGCAATTAAATAAAAGTATAAGCATTATCTCCAGTCTAAAGCAACATCATACCCACATCAACCATCCACATGAATCAGCCCAGTAGACTTTGTTATAACTACTTTCAAGAATGACATGTCAAACCCCAAAATCTCACTGGAAGTAGTGACATTCTTACAAAGAAATTGAACCCAATAAAAATAGTCACTCCAATGAATGGTACTTGAGAGAGAAAATAAAGAAGTGATATCACATGCTCTCACCAAGATGAAATAAATATGCCCTCAGCTTAGAAATAATACGATCTCAAATCAAACAAAAATGCTAGTCAACCCAATTTATTTATCTTTTTTTTTATTATTATTATTATGCACCACTACATCTTTTTAGCCCATATAACTAGCTTCTACTTCAAACTATAGTTCCCTAAAATCAAGAAGGACTTTTATTAAGACATAACGTAGGCTAGGGATATGGCTAACAAATAAAGGAAATAAGGAAAACAAAGTGTATGTTTGAGAAAAATGCAGAGAAATTTTTTTTTTTTTTTTTTTGGAAGTTGCAAGGTGGATTTCACCTATTGTTGTTATTCTTTTGAAACAACAACTTTTGTTTTGTTTTGTTTTTTGTTTGTTTTTTTTTTTGCTTTTATTTGGCATAACTTCACTGAACAACATAATTATTTACATTTTCTCAAACATAAATAGGTGATGGAACTTATAAGACATCGGGTAATACTCCAAATCGGAGTGGGTCAAGATGATAAGTTGACAAATAAAATATATTTTTTTTTTAAAGGCTCAAAAGGGTTAACTATGGATATTTAATAAAAGGGATGGCTAGAAAGGCTCAAACGGATCAAAGATGGCCTTTCCATCGTCTTTTAGGGCTCTAAATAATCATCCATATCTACTAGTTAGACGAGCCTCCCAATGTAGCAACACACATTTTTTTTTCTTTTTTTTTCTTTTTTTATTTTACCATTTTTTTAAGGGTTAACTCAAAAGAAATCTAGAGATCGTATATAAAATAATAAACTGCTAAGCTGTATAGAGAATGGGCAAAAATGGTTACTCTCCAAGAAAATGATAGGCACAACAACTCACTTGGCACTTATTTATGACATGTTCATTCCTTCAAGAAACTCATATTTGTCTCCGACATCAACATGTAAAGTAGCAAACATAGCGTAACATCACTTAAAACCAAAGATAATACAAATACTAAAATTTGAAATTAATCATGTCATCCAATGTTAAAACAAATCACACAATTTTTTTTTAAATATCATTCTACCCCCCAACCTATTCTAAACATGAAAGGAAAATATGCATGCAGAAATATGAAAATGATGCATACAAACTAATTAGAAAAGTTACACTTAAAATGATAGAAAACGAAAATGTTTTTTTTTTTTAAACTTAGAAGATGCGTTTCTAGAGGCACTACACTCCATATTCAGCCATCTTTCACTCAAAAATTTGAAAATATATATTTATAAGGAGAAATTAAAAAGAAGAAGAAAAATGAACATCAAACATAATAAAGAAAAATAAATTTTTTTTTTTAGTTTTTTTTTTATTAATTTTTTTTTTTAACGATGAAGATGCGTTTCTAGAGTCACTACACTCCATATTCAGCCATCTTCAACACAACAAGTTAGCAACAGTTAGTTTCTACAACAAAAAATTAGTAAAAACTTAACCAAAATTCCACAATTGTCGACTATTCCCTCCCCCCAACCAGAACGAAACATTGTCCTCAATGTTTGAAAGGAAATAAGTAGAGTTTAGAAGACATCACCTGGGTGGTGCAACACAGAAGAAAATATTTACAGGCGGAGAGTTAAATCTAATTTGTACTTCTTACTGCGGCTACTGTTACTATCATTATTTGGGCGCTCCAACACAAAGGTCCAGGGGTCTGGCTCTGGTTTATAAGCTTGTAACATATCAAGTAGATCATTAGAAGTGTGAGCACAAATAAAGAGTTTTTTCACATTAGAAGGAATGAAATAATTTTTTATTGCATGGTTCAGAAATGCGATAAAGCCATCATAAAAGTTATTGACATTTAACAAACCGATGAGTTTTTGGTGAATGTGCAGATGGGCCCAAGATGTTAGTGTGATAAGTGCCTCTAGTGTTGCAAGATCTCCTGGAAGGAAAATAAAAGCATCAGCATGATTAAGCATTTCAGTTATTCTTTCTTGCATACCTGAGACGACTAACTCTTCTCCAATTGATGAGTCAGACGAACTGCCCAATGGTTTTAAGACTCTTGGGATGATGCCTAACACTTGACTTCCTCTGATAAAAGCTGCTTCTGAGACCATTTTTGATAACCCTCGGTTACCTCATCCATACACCAAGTGTAATCTTCTCGCTGCTATGCTTCGACCAAGATCGATGGCTGCCTCAACGAACTCTTTATGTTTGCCATAGGTAAATCCAGAAAGCACACAAATGTTCTTGAATTGTCTATTGGGAGTAGCTGCCATTGGAATACTTCTCAAAAACAATTTGTGAGTGCTTGACAAAAAAAATCACATTTAAGAGTCTTGGTGACAGTGGGTCACAGTTGTGTATGAGGTAACATGTCAGTGTCAAATAACGCGTAAAGCACGTGACTCGCGAGTCAAAAAGGAAACAGTAAAAAGGAAAAAGCAAACAGTAATAAGGAAAAAACAAACAGTAATAAGGAAAAAACAAACAGTAATAAAATTATTAAAGACAATAATGCACACAATAAAACAATAGTGAAATAAAATAACAGTAAAGTAAAAGGATATTTACAGGTAGTTGCGACTGTGGCTCACATCTTCCTCTGGTTTTACGTCCAGAAACGGCTTGAACGCCCTCTATGGGTCGAGGATAGGCTTCCTATCCAGTTTTCTTATAAACTGGCAAACAAGGTCGTTTATAGTCAGATTCCCGAGACTATATCGTGCATGCTCTTTCTGGAATAATGGCCATAACTGGAGAATTGCTCCTTGCACATATCCACTGGGATGCGTTTCAAGAGACAGAAGGATATCATCCAATGACTCCTTATTCAAGTCATCCTTAATGAATTGAATCTTATCTTCCCTGTTATCAGACACCATTCCTAAAGAACATGGGTTTTTATCGCATCTCATTCTGGCACACTTATGACAAGCAACATAAATTCTTTGAGCTCGTCGTTTTCTTACATAATTTTCTTTACCACAACCAGGCATGTATGCAATAAATTTTGGAGGTAACTCACCTGCCAATCGTACTTTAGCTTCGATTAACCAACGGATGTCAGCAGGTATGTTATTCCTCATGAGTAATCGCATGCGTTCGGACTGAGCTTTACAGATCGTAAGGAGGGCATTCTGAGAAAGTGAAGGGAATCGCTTGTGAAGCTTCGCTAGAATCTCGTTTCTATCCATACTTTCGCCTCAGAATGTCAGTTATTATGGGAAACTGAAGTAACCGACTTGATTGTCACGGAGTACCGTTATCCGCCACTTCACCGGGGTAACAAACTAAAGCACACGAACAGAAAAACAAATCAAAGCACACAAAGAAAATTAAAATCGTCCTCTTATTGAATTTACCTCAAGCTCCAACTGGATGTCGTAAACACTTCTCTCAATATCTCTGAGTTGGCTTTCTAGATTCTCAACATAGGCTACTAACTCTGGTGGTTGTAGAGCCCAAATGCGATGTGTTTTACAAAATTGAATCTGCCTTTTGAGATGAGTTTTGACACGTTGAAGTGGTTTAAGAATGTTCAGGAGGAACGGTCTAAGTAAAGTACTCATGATTAAAAATGATAAGAGAAAACTTAATAGTTAAACAAACACACTTATGCAAAAATAATTTCAATTAGCAAAAGAATAATATAAAGAAATAAAGAAAAATCAAATCAACGAAAAAAAAATCAATTCAAATCTGGTAGGTCACTCAAATTTATTTCGGTGTCTTCTCCATGTGGTTGGTACTCTAGATATGGCTTTAATCTTTGACCATTAACTTTAAACGTGACACCGTTCTTTGGATCCTTAATTTCAATTGCCCCATGTGGAAAAATAGTATGAACAATAAATGGACCAGACCAACGAGAGCGTAACTTACCTGGGAATAGGTGCAAGCGAGAATTGAATAAAAGCACTTTCTGACCTGGAGTGAACGATTTTCTCATAATTTGCTTGTCATGAAAGACTTTCATCCGTTGCTTGTAAATCTTGGCATTTTCGTATGCGTTATTGCAATTTTCTTTAAGTTCTGCCAGTTGTAATCTTCTTTCTGAGCTGGCTTGCTGCATGTCAAAGTTGAATTTCTTGATGGCCCAATACGCACGATGCTCGAGTTCCACAGGTAGGTGGCAAGCTTTTCCATACACTAGCCTGTAGGGTGACATCCCAATCGGGGTCTTGAAAGCCGTTCTATATGCCCATAATGCATCATCAAGTCTTAATTACCAATCTTTTCTGTCTGGCCTCACTGTTTTTTCTAATATATGCTTTATTTCTCGATTGGAGATCTCAACTTGGCCACTGGTTTGCGGATGATACGGGGTCGCCACTTTGTGTGTGATTGAATACTTTGTCAAAAGAGCTTTGAATGCTTTGTTACAAAAGTGGGCACCACCATCACTGATTATTGCTCGAGGGAATCCAAAGCGTGAAACAATATTGCTTTTCAAAAATCCTATCACCACCTTGTGATCATTGGTTCTACATGGAATTGCTTCTACCCATTTCGATACGTAGTCAACACCAACCAATATGTATTGATGGCCAAAAGAAGGGGGAAAAGGTCCTATAAAGTCGATACCCCATACGTCAAAAATCTCAACCACTAAAATTGGATTTAGTGGCATCATGTTCCTTCGTGTAATGCTCCCTATTCGTTGACACCTATCACATGAAGAACATAAAGTGTAAGCGTCTCGAAATATAGTTGGCCAATAGAAACCACATTGTAAAACTTTAGTCGCTGTTTTCTTAGCACTGAAATGGCCTCCACAAGCTTGTTCATGGCAGAATGAAAGGATATTTTGAATTTCACTTTCTGGGACACATCGTCTAACAATTTAATCTGCACAATACTTGAACAAATACGGGTCATCCCAAAAGAAATTCTTTATTTCTGCAAAGAATTTAGCCTTGTCTTGCTTGGTCCAATGCTCTGGAAGTTTACCTGTAACAAGATAATTAACTATATCAGCATACCAAGGTAATACTTCCACATTCATCAATTTTTTCATCTGGAAATGATTCATTTAATGGTAATGGCTCTGTAATTGTGTCAAAATGGAGACGAGAGAGATGGTCCGCCACGACATTTTCTATGCCTTTCTTATCTTTGAATTCCAAGTCAAATTCCTGCAAAAGTAACACCCAACGAATTAGTCTAGCTTTTGCATCTTTCTTTGTGAGAAGATATTTAAGAGCAGCATGATCTGTGAATATAATTATTTTACAACCAATGAGATAAGATCGAAATTTTTCCAATGCAAACACTACTGCTAGCATTTCTTTTTCAGTAGTTGAATAGTTCAACTGTGCATCATTCAATGTCATACTAGCATAGTAAATAACATGAGGAATTCAATCAACTCTTTGTCCTAAAACTGCTCCTACTGCATAATCAGATGCATCACACATTAGTTCAAATGGTAAGCTCCAGTTTGGGGCCTGAATGATGGGTGATGATGTCAACAACTACTTTAATTTTTCAAAAGCCACAACACATGAATCATTAAAGATAAAAGGTACATCCTTAGCAAGTAAATTGCATAAGGGTCTAGAAACTTTGCTAAAATCTTTAATGAAACGTCTATAGAAACCAGCATGCCCAAGGAAAGATCTTACTTCTCTGACTGTTTTGGGTGGAGGAAGATTAGAAATGAGATCCACCTTGGCTTTGTCAACCTCAATATCTTTGCTTGAAATGATGTGCCCGAGAATAATACCTTGTTTTACCATAAAATGACACTTCTCCCAATTCAAGACTAAGTTCTTCTCGGTACATCTCTGCAGAACTAGCGTTAGATGATGTAAACATTGATCAAACGAGTCACCAAAGACAGAAAAATCATCCATAAAGACTTCAAGGAATCGTTCAACCATATCAAAAAAAATGCTTAACATGCATCGTTGAAATGTAGCAGGTGCATTACATAATCCAAATGACATTCTCCTATATGCAAATGTGCCAAAAGGGCAAGTGAAATTAGTTTTCTCTTGATCTTTTGGTGCTATGGGAATCTGATTATATCCTGAGTAGCCATCTAGAAAGCAATAAAATTCATGGCCTGCTAATCTATCAAGCATTTGATCGATAAATGGTAAAGGAAAATGGTCTTTACGTGTGACAGAATTCAACTTTCTATAATCAATGCATACACGTCATCCTGTAGTTACTCTAGTTGGTATCAATTCATTATCAGCATTGGTAACTACTGTGACTCCTGACTTTTTAGGGACAACTTATACAGGACTGACCCATGAACTATCAGAAATTGGGTAAATGATACCTGCATCTAATAGCTTAAGGACTTCAGTTCTAACAACTTCTTTCATATTAGGATTTAACCGACGTTGCATTTCCCTAGTAGGTTTAGCATTTTCATCAAGGTGAATGTAATGCATGCAATCTACTGGGTTTATACCTTTTATGTCCGCTATGATCCATCCTAATGCTCCTTTATGCTCTTTTAAAATATCCAACAACTTATCTTTTTGTTCATCGTTGAGGGATGATGAGATGATTACCGGTAGAGTACTTTCTTCTCCTAAAAATGCATATTCCAATGTGTTGGGCAATGGTTTGAGCTCGAGTTTCGGTGGTGATTCTGATGATGGGATGAGTTTCTTTTCTGATGGTGTCAGTTGTTCAACTCTTGACTTCCATTTATTAGTGTCCATGGATGGTGTTGAGTCAAGTAGGGCGTTGACCTCATCGACTGATCTGTCAATATCAAAATCCAAACCAAAGTGAGTTAAACATGTTTGTAAAAGATCATCACTAAGGTTTGAAAGAAAAGTATTATCAACTATTGTTTCTATTAAATCCACATCAATAATTCCATCATCTGCACTGTGAGGTTGTTTGGCAATGTTGAAGATGTTTAGCTCCATAGTCATGTTGCCGAAGGACAACTGCATATTTCCAGTCCTACATTGAATGTGAGCATCCGCAGTTGCCAAGAAAGGTCGGCCTAGAATAATGGGGATGTGCTTCCTTGAATCCTGTATTGGTTGAGTGTCAATTACAATGAAATCAACAGGAAAATAAAACTTGTCTACCTGGATAAGCACGTCCTCCACAATACCACGAGGTATTTTCGTGGACCGATCTGCAAGCTGTAACACCACTGGAGTTGGGTGTAATTCTCCAAGTCCAAGTTTCATGAATACAGAGTAAGGCAACAAATTGACACTAGCTCCTAAATCCAACAAAGCATTCTCAATTGTGTGGTTTCCTATACTACATGAGATAGTGGGGGAGCCTGGGTCTTTGCATTTTAGAGGAATTTTATGTTGGAGTATAGAACTAACGTTTTCTGTTAAAAATGCCTTCTTTTGAACATGAATGTTTCTCTTTTTAGTACAAAGGTCTTTAAGAAACTTGGCATAAGATGGAACTTGCTTTATAGCATCAGTAAAGGGATGTTAACACTTACCTGTTTGAAGATTTCGAGAATCTCACCTGTGGATTTTCCCTTTTTTTTCCTTTAGCTAACCTCTGAGGAAATGGAGCTTTGGGAACGTATTCTCGTGGGTTGGTTTCTTCTTTCTCCTCCGGTGATGAGTCCTCAACATTCACAGGTACAATTTGATTTTCTTTTGTCACCGGCATCTCCACTTTGTTGTCGACTTCTTTTCCTTTTCGCAAGGTCATGACTGCTTTGACCTCTCCATGCTGCTGTGGTGAACCGGTACTTGCTTCATGCACTCCTTTAGGATTAGGCACTGGTTGACTTGGAAACTTGTCTTTCTCAACAGTCATTGCCAAGGTCTGAACTGAAGAAGCAAGTTGTCCCACCATCTTCTCGAGGGTTGAAACTGATTGGGCTTGTGAGTTAAAGTCTGCTCTCAACTCATTTCGTAGTCCATCAATGGTGCGATTCTGTTGCTCAATCGTGGAGTGAGTAACATTCTTGAAATTCTGGAATGCATCCTCCCATAGTCTGGGTTGAGAGTAGTTCTGGTTTTGATTGTATGGTCTAAATGGGGGCTGAGAGGCTTGAGGAACTTGAGGAATTTGTTGCATTGGTGGAGCTGGAGCTACTGGTCCATTCTGTTGGAATCCTTGAGACCATGAAAAATTGGGGTGGTCTCTCCATCCAGGGTTATATGTGTTGGAGTATGGGTTGTAATTCGATGGCTTTCTCATTACACCTATGGCATTGGCTTGATCGGAGTATGAGTCAGGGTCATGTGGTTCTGTTGATTTAGCAGTCGATAACGATGCTATTTGTCGAGCAAGACCTTCAACCATCTCCTTGACTTCTTTGATTCCCGAAGTTGACTCGCCAATGTGAACCTCATTTACTCCCTTAATTCTTCTAGTATTCCTGAGTGATCGACTCCGTTGTTGGGAATTATCCGCTTGTCGCTGGAAGAATTCCCAAATCTCTGATGCACTTTTTGACATTAGCTCTCCTCCACTTGTTGCCATTAGCTCTCCTCCACTTGTTGCCATTAGCCATTCTTGCACATTCGGCAATAATCCCTCCAAAAAGTATTGGCATTGGTGCCATTTCTCCTACCCATGATGTGGACACTTCAAGAGTAGCCCATTGAATCGCTCCCACGTTTCGAAAAACTGCTCGTCATCTCTCTGGGTAAACTCTGAGATTTTCCTGCGAATAGCATTGGTTTTATGCACTGGAAAATATTTATTCAAAAATTTCGTTACCATTTGTTCCCATGATGAAATGCTATTAGCAGGTAAAGTATTTAACCATGAACGAGCTCTATCCTTTAAAGAAAATGGGAATAATCTAAGTTTAACATCATCGTCTGAAAAAATTTCATATTTAAAAGTTTGACAAATGGCATGAAAATCATTCAGATGATTATATGAGTCCTCATTTTCTAGGCCATAGAATGTTGGGAGACAATTTAGCACACTAGGTTTTAGTTCAAAACTCCTAGCAGCTACATTTGGGTATCTTATGCATGATGTGCTCAAATTAGCTAAGGGACTAAAATAGTCCTTAAATTGCCTCTCCTGTGGTGCTTGTAAATCCATTCCAAATTTATTTTTAATGTGCCTGTGTGTGCGAAGTGTTTTTTCTAATTCAAGGTCTATAGGTTCAAGATTAGGTAATAATGACCTACGACCATGCATACAAAACAAATAAAATAAAAATAAATATGGGAACAAAACAAATAAAAATAAAGAAGAGGGAGAAATTACGATACTAACCTTATTGCGCTATTACAACCTTTCTATAAAAATACACAAAAACAAATACGTGAAATAAATTAACTAAAAATTAAATTAATAAAATAAACAAAAATTACAAAGAAAACAAAAATTGAAAATTAAATTACAGAATTTTAAAGAAGAGAAAAAGAAAAGAAATACTAACCTTTAAATATAGATTCACTTTTTTTTTTCTTTTTTTTTAATTAAAAAAAATACAAGAAAACAATTAAATGGAATTATTCACAAAAATTAATTCTATGAATTAAAATTACTTACCTCCCCGGCAACGGCGCCAAAAACTTGTTGTGCAAATTTTAATGTACTCGCAAGCGCACGAATCTATTGTAGTATAGACTAATGGTGACGAGTGTCGATCCCACGAGGAGGTGGATTTTAATTATATGTAGAATTAATTTTGTAAATGGGTGGTTGGATTTGTGGTGGAAATTATTTGGAATATGCTAAAACTTAAATTAAAATGGCGAGAATAAATTCTAAAATTTGAATTGAAATGGCGAGAATAAATTGAAAAGGAAATCTATTAAATTGACGTACTTGGGTATCTGGATCCGTATCAACATGCATCATGGGCTAAATAATCCGTATTAATGCCAATTAAATCATGAGGGGGGAATCCACACCTCATGAACCACGCTCTAATCAATATGATGCTAAGGGCTTATCGTGCCAAATAATAATAACCTTGTACTAGAAGGCCGGTGAAACCAAGGCGGTACTAGACAAGATTAGTATTATTTGTCGACGAGAAGTCAAAACATCCACAAAAACTAGAGGGGAAGAGAAAATAAATTTACCAAATTAAGCCCATGACACATGTTGAGACTTCACCTTCAACCCAAGCTTGAAAAAAAATTAGCTACTCATAATTGAACTAAGGGCAAAATGAGAATTTATTAAAATACGTAGAAAATACAAGATGGAGAAGGAATTACAGAAAATGGATCCCAAAATTGGATTCAGAGCTATCAAATTAGGGGGGAGAGGCCCCCTTTTTATAGATACATGAGTAAATCATGGCCATCGGATTAAAAACAGTTTGGACGCTCAGGATTGCGCCACGTCATCAGTCAACAGTACGCGGTTTGACCACGCAGATGAACAGTAACACGGTTTGACCCGGATGAACAATAACGCAGTTTGGTTGAAAATAATCTTGTGTGATGCATGTACCGTACGCGAGATTTTTCGTCCACTGATATGCTGTCATGTCACCATCAACAGTACATAAGAATTTTAGCCTAACAGGATCGTGACACCTCATCAGTCAATGCCACATCATCGGTCAATGCCACGTCATCGATCCGTCTATGTGAACAGTGTCGTGAACAGTAACGTAGACAGTACCGTACACGTAAATAGTACCGTACATGTGAATAGTGTCATTTTTCCTTTTATGCTCCTCCTAAGGTTTTCGATCGTCCTGAGTTCAAAAGTGATGTCCGTTTTGCCGTCTGATCTCTCCTTTATTGTGAAATGACTATAATGCCCCTAAAATACATAAATACTTAATTAAAATAAAACACATGTAATTAAATCACAAGAATGTTAAATACATAAAAGTAAGGGTTGTTGGTAAGACTTGAAATGTAAAATGACGGTTTTCTCCTTTATAAATATGCATTTTCTAACACTCAACAACATGCACAATGGCCAAGGCATCTGGCATCTTGTTGAGGATGATCTGTGCATACGATCTGATGAGCCTATAGTTTGATTCAAAGTCTGCCCCACCACTTTCAAGAGCAATTTTCTTCGCTCGATACACCTTCTGCTTGTCAACCTTAACTCCATACATTCTGTTCAACTCACTCATAATAAAACCAACTTTAGTTTCAGGGTGCGAAAGAATTGTTTCCTAAAATTTTGCCGCTATGAACTTAGCAGTGCATTCTGGATTTTTCAATAGCCTTGTACAAGTATGGACATTATGATATCGCTTTACCATGAAAGTCTCTCGAATTACAGTTCTACCTGCATGTAAATACCAATGGCACATATACCCTTCGCAACCAACAGAAATCCTAGTCCTCTCAAACTTGTCTTTCCTGGTCTTAAACCTCTTGTATACAACAAACTTCCTCAAGGCAATTGCAAGTTCAGTGAAGTTTCTGAAGTACTGTCCAACAAAGAACTCAACAGGCTCATCACTAGAAATATACATATTGGCCTTCACCTCAGCATCCATCACTTCCATTACTCTATCACCATCTTCATCAGCACATGGACCAAATTCGTTGTTGTCACTCTCATAATCTGATAACAAACAATCATCAACATCATCATCAGATTCACCAATATTTGGATGAGTAACTTGGACATGTAATTGAGGTTGCTCTGTATTTTGCTGAAACTCATCGTCACTGTCAACACATGTTGTACATACTGTCATCAGAGTCATAACTATTGAAAGTCTGTTACTGCTGATCAGAAGGGAAACAGAGCCTCAAATTAGAATCTTCATTATCACCTTCTTCAATAAGCATTTGTTGTGTGGCATTACTGTTACAAGGAGTACTCCTTTGGTGGGAAGTTGGTGATTTTTCAAAGGTATTTACAAAGTCTTTGTATAGGGATGCATTAGAGTGAATAAGACTTGGTTGGGTATTTAATTGGTCATGTGGTACAAGTTTCATCAGGATATCACTGGTTTGGGCTTCATTGACAGGAACATTGAGGTTGATAGCTGTGGGGTTTTCTGGTGAAATGTTTTCTGTTGTGGCATTAATAAGTGGCTGCTGGAAAAGTGACTTTCTAGTTGATGAGGTAGCTGGTTTTGAGATAATCTCCAGGTCAAGATGAATTTCATAGTAGCCATAGTGGTTGTACAAGGACCACACTGAAAAAAGATCATCATCACTACAAATGTTAGTGCAGTCATTATCCCATGGTTGTGTTAGAGTGAGCTTGAATTTCTCTTCAAAGCTTAACTTCCTTTGCAACACCATGTGCATAACCCTATTGACAAGGGCAATGGTGCTAATTTTCTCTAGATCAATTATTCCCATATTATGTGTCTCTCCCATGAATTTTACAAATACAGTGGTTCGCTTATCGTCATCCTTATCCATCTACAATTAAAAAAGAGCATAATGTAAGGCTAAGGCTAAGGCTAACTATATAAAAATTTCTTTAATATTGGCAAAAAAAAACCATGCACATGTTGTATAACAGAACAAGGCATAAACACTAAATAAACTATATTAATGTGAAAATTTATATAACCTGATGTTATTAACAACAGAAAGAATCATTGACACGCCGCACTAATTGACAATTTTCTTTAATCAAAATTTCACCTCAACATCCATGGAATTAAATTAAAAAACTAAGTAAATGGAGATGAACTTTACGTTCTTTAATTAACGAGCTGGGGTTGCAGGCAAAGGATAATAGCCAAAGATTCAATTATAATATACAGATGGAGTACGAAATAGGGAAAAAAAGTAATGTATAAACTTAATGTATCATTATCTAATAAATATAGTTTGGATCCACTGGAGTCTGCAAACCATGACTTTAATGTCTACAACAGTAAAAAGGCATATCCAGAACAAGTATATGCTCATGTCAAGTAATCAATACTACTTGGGCATTTAAAAAATTAAATACTCACCATTAAACTAATATGAAGAATCAATTATTAAGATATAAGATGGAAGCAATCAATCTGTACATTATTGACATAAATTACCAAACAAAGCATGTCTGAACAATTTCAACACAAGAAACACGTAAAACCGATAAAACCCATGACCAACCTCATCAAATCCCACATAAATATCACTCGCATGCATGTAATCTAACATGTATCGAGTAATTCTCCAACAAAAAAATCCACATGAACAACTTTAAAACCTCACCTCAATGTGTGCAGGCTGAAGCTGCAAAACCCAGTATATCCCGCTCTCACAATCCAATAAGTTGTGTAATCCTCAAGCTTCTTGAAAAACGAACATGTGGTAGGTAAGAGATCAAGCAATTGGCGCGAAATTGTCTCCAACACGCAAGATTTTCCCTCCATATTGTTTCGATATTTGCTTGTACAGATTACGTTTTGCAGAGATGAAACTATTTTTCTGAAATGACAACATTATTCTCGTCCTTGTTCTTTTTCTTCTGTGCAACAACTTTAACTTAATTTTTTATTTGTTTATAACACCCCTTGTTCTCTTTCTTCTGTGCAACAACTTTAACTTAATTTTTTATTTGTTTATAACACAATCTCTATTTTACCCTTGGCGCACAACTTTAACTTAATTTTTTATTTGTTTATAACACAATCTCTATTTTACCCTTGGCTTGTTAAATTAAACGGGAGAACTTAACGGAATGGGTGCACGGCGATCATTATTGAAACAAGTGGGTGCACGGTAATATTTGTCAAAACATATGGGGGGCAGCGAAAAATAACCCTTAAATATTTGATAGACAATATCGCTTGATGGGGAGTGTTGAAGAATCTGGTTACTCGGACACAGAACGTGATGTCAAGCAAACGCTGGTGACTTAGCAGAGCCAGATCGCGTTCATCATTTTACACACTGTGAATCTGTGATTGTGATCGTAAGGCAGATAACAAAAATCTCATAAACTTGAGGCATGATGGCACATTTTTCACAACAATTTACTTCATATTTGAAGGAATTAAATGGATAAGTTTAATAGATGAAAGTAATTTTAATATCTTCAAAATACAAACACTCCAAAATTGGGAAAATATATCTCAGTATATAGCTGAATTTCATTTGAAAACTCTTAACTCAATAGCATCAACTTTCCTCTTCAGCTATCCTCCTGATTAAGTAGAAATAAAAATCTCCTATTGTAATTTAAGGAAACAACTAATCCATGTCCTAAATTCTTGGTATCAAATGCTGGACCTATGCGTGGCTACAACCAAAAATTCACGACCAACATCTTACCATACTGAACGATCCACCCCAAAGGAAACAACTAATCCATGTCCTAAATTCTTGGTATCAAATGCTGGACCTGTGCGTGGCTACAACCAAAAATTCACGACCAACATCTTACCATACTGAACGATCCACCCCATGATGTGGGTTGATCCATGATGATTCAGTCGTAGAAAACATCAAAGCTTTCACTGCACATCAACTACTACGAATTGATATCAGGGTGCCATCACGCTTGCTCAGAAACATCATCTCTTACAAAACATTGCTGAAACAAGCTTGTAGAGGGGATCCTAAATGATTTATGTAACCATTCTGTATTAGGACCATCAGGCCTCTGAATGTCTCCGAATTTTCTTCTTTAGTTTGTCTTGTTCCCGATATCTCTCACGCCGCTCTTCTCTCTGGCGCTTTCTAGTTAACTGCTCATCTTTAGCTCTCCCAGCCTCAATTTCTTTTTTCTTCTGCTCTTCCTTGAGCTTTCGCTTCTTCATCTGCATAACCCCAACAGAATATGTAAACATAGATATTCTTAGTGCTTTTCAGAAATTTGCAACTGGAAATAGCAGATCAGCACATGAAGTGCAGAAATAAACAAATACAAGACAAGAATGAGATTGATACTAATAACTAAATATAAAGTTTGATTGTGCTGCATAAATTTCACTACTAATTCTAAAATAGCAACAGCAGATTCAATTTTGTCGAGTAAATATTATAAAACATTGGTCTCTACGGGCATACCTTCTCGTTTCTAATCAATTGAAGATGTTGAACAAGAGCATGAACTTTTCTTTCGTGAGGTTCCATGACTACAGCTCTTCTATTTTCAAGAAGTGGCCGTTTCTGGTTTGGAATATCCTTGGGCTTTGATTCAAATGGAAGAGCTGCCTGTAATGACTTAGGAATCACCAATGGGTTGAATTTCCTTGGTCTCCTCTCAATTGGCTGTCAAAAAAAAAATAATAATAGTCAAGTTATTACGAATGACCACAAAAAGTTACACCGACCAGCATTTTGGGGCAGAGGAAGGAACCATGATTACAAAGAATTACATGTCTCACATCACCAATTACCTTATAGAGTGAATCCTTGTTAACAGGAATAGAAAAATTATGTTCTCTCCTCAACTCTGCTACAGTTTTCATTCCTTGCCAAGTCTTATCACGAGGCTGCAAGGCTGTGGTCAAAGGGTTGTAAAAGCAAGGAATTTCAACATCAGCCCATCCACGCATGAAAACAATGTCGCTCATCAGAATTCTATCCTCAAAGGTGCATCTGGCAATCCCTTCTCTGGGTTGCCCTCCCTTTCTTTTGGGTTGGTTACCAATCTCTTCTTTAGCAGCCTGACAAGGTAATAAAATTACTAGGATCAGCCTTCACTTGCCTAAGAAAAAATATTAACTAGTCAACATTGTCAATTTTAATCAAGCATTCTGATCATTCACTGAGAATAATTATGAAATTTAATGGAAAAAATAAATTTGGAGAAGAAAAACAGACATTCTGCATTTTATTATGTACAGACAGTATATTCAATGACAAAAAACCAAAAAACACAATAACCAGAAAACTGACATAAACTTCCTCATTCAATGCTTACCTTTTTCACCTGCCCACGGATTCCACTGACGGTACGAACCTCTTTACCTTCACATTGAGCCACTTCAAGATCTGACGTAAACATATCTTTGATAAGTGCAGTTTTCTTGAATATCTTGCAGGGATAACCAACCAGTTTGATTTTCTTCTTTATCTTTGCTTCATGGTTGAACTCAAGCACGACTGCCGTTGCTGTAATCCTAAATGAAGCCTGGCAAATCAAATGAAAGAAGTTTAGGTGATTTGTAAAAAAATTAAAATTAACCCCAAAAAAAAAAAAGATAAACAACTCAATCATGAAGAAGCATGGAAACATACTCTTAACATGAAAAGCATGGAAGTTTTCCCTTTTCTAGATCAACAAACTTCTATATAGACAGGTTATAGCAACAAGAGAATGCCGACCTGTTTGTTGGATAAATTCTGGACAGCAACTACCCCAGTTTGAGGAGGGGCAAGAGGACCCCAGAACGTGGCAAGGCAATGCATGTGTTCTGGAGTGTATTTCAGCATGCGATACCGCCCATTACGGTCCTCTATGGAATAGACAGGGGTAGTTTGGAAACGCCTCCATCCAATAGAAACAATAATGGGATCTCTAGTCTTGAGTACCTTCTTGTGCCATCTGTGTCGCTTTAACCTAGCCTGGAAGAAAAGCAATGAAACATCTTATGACTTGGAGATTGTGAAACAAGACAAAATATTATCTATGTAAATCTGGTTATTCTACCAAATTTAATCCAATGACTTTAGCAGTGAACTTGTAGGCCATTATTTTTAATATATTTTTAAGGATGAAATCTTATTGACCAGAGAAGAACCCCAAATATACAGAGTGCACCAGTAGTTCACTCATTAGGATGATACAAATGAAACTACAACAGTTTCAAGTCTCTAAGAATGAAACAAGAAGATATATTCTAAAATTATTTAGTGAACAGAAGCCACAAAGATGCCAAAAATGAACTTTGTCCCATAAACATTCGGATTCAGGCATAAGGGTATCTAGACTCAACCCAAAAAAAAAAAGAGTTTTAGTTAATAATGCCCGTTTTCGTTAATAATGCCCATTTTCGTTTCCAGGATTACTGAGTCTGTCGTTCGACTTTAGCAGCCAGTGAGTACTAATATACCTAAATATATAATATACAATAAAAAACTCACAAGTTTTGAGTGGTAATTTAGAAAAACATAAAATGAAGACACCCTAAATTAAGAGACAATTGAGAAAATATACTTCACCACAGCACATTAATAGGCTATTCTTACCTGCATATATCCAACATTTTCCTCACCAAGACTGATTCCTCCAACCAAAACAGGATGGCAGGGATCAAAATATTCAACCATCTCAAATGGAACACCATGTATCTCCAATCTTAGATATGTTCCTGTTCGAGATCCCTCGATCTCTAATCGAGTGATCTCATCAAGATCATTCAGCTCAGCTACATTCATTTGTTTACGAAGTTCAATCTCCTCCTTCATCTAGAAGAACGTGAGTTAGCACTCAAAACATACAACAGCATGCAGAACACATTACGAAACATAGCACAAGATCTACCTTGTCAATCAGTCCAACTTCGTTAGGTTGGCCGCGGTGAAACTTTCCCCCATCTTTTTCATCCATATCCTCCTCCGGTGATTCAGATCCATTATACGTAAATGAAAGTTAAGGTCATCAAAGTAGATTCTAATAAAAAACCAAAATATAATTTCTCCGGTGCAATTCATGACACAATGAACCATGCACAAGAAAATGTAAAATAACAACCAACAAATTAACCAACGGCTTTCAGCAAAAGCAAAAGAGGGATGCATCATCCATCACATCCGCATCCAAATTCATAGAAAATCCATCAATAAGAGGTTGAGAAGCAAGCAGTAGAAGATGCACAGCTAATGAAATATATATAAAAAAATAGAAATAAGAAGTCCAAAGAAAAAGGATATTGTGCATCAAATTTTGCGCGAAGAGCAAGCTTTTTCAATCTCCGCTCCTCAACTGCTGATTCATCTTCATGCTCATTTGCATCACTGCCAGAATTATCCACACGGTGGCCTTCATGCTTCTCACCAGTTTCTAAATCTTCAAAATCACCATAGACGGCATCATCCCTATCATCGTCTTCAGAGTTAGCCTTTGAAACTTGATTTCTCCTAGCAGCTTTTGACCAATCACCCGTAACAAAACGATCACGGATGCTTTCGTATACTTCTTCCTCTTTCCAGTACTTGAGATCTTCATAACTTTTAAATTTGGAACAGTCATCCGTATTGACATTTCCACTATCCATTCCTTCTCTTAACTTCTGCAATAAATGAACAGGAATTAGAGAGTACGCAACAAAATTGCATTAAGTTTCCATCAAACTTGTATGTCATGTTAAAACTAACATATCTAAAATTATTATTTATTGAGAAAGACATCAAAGAAAGAGAAACAATCAAGGAAATAATCACACAGATAACATCAGAACGGACCTTATTCCCTTCTCCCTTTGGCTTAAAAAAATCATCATCAGTTTCTTCATCCTCGCTACTGTCCTGCACTTCTTTGGATGAAGTTGCTAGTGATGTGGATTTCCCATAGACAAGCTGCTTGAGATTCATGCTTTGTCTCAAGGCAGTCCTTCCTAACAAGGACTCTTTCCACTTTGATATGTTTCCCATGCCATCTTCAAGTAGTGCAAAAATTAAGACAAGTTCAGAAGCAGAAAAGAGAATTCCACTCAGAAAGAATTCTAAACAGAAGGAACCAAAAAAGAAAAAAAAAACTTTAAACTAACAACCATTCATAGAGATGGATATTCACGAAAACATCAAAATGCATTTCATGCTTCAAAACACCCTCTCTAGCCATATTACATTGGCTCATGTAAGATATTTATAAACTATGGTCACAAATAAAAAAAGAGTATCTATTCCTCTTTGAATGCCGTTACTGAATATTGCATCACAATAACAGTAAATACGAAGATATACCATCATACTGTCCTTCCTCTGAACCAGAAGATGACTGGTAGTCTACATTGTCCTCGTCATGATCATCATGTTCATCATCCTCATCCTCTTCATCTGAATCCTACAACAAAGCAAGAATGTGCAACATTATTATTGTAAATCAAAGATGCAGTTAGATATTGCCTGTGAACTCAGTTGAAAAAGTCATATTTTCATAAACGCAAAAGTATAATAAAGCTAATGATCATAAAATCCTAATTCCCAGAGCTTGCTCCGCAAAAGAACAGTCCCTTAAATTATGAGTAGCATGTAAAATACACAGCATCAGGACCAAGTAATAATATAAGTTTACAGAACAATCCATATAAAAGCTGAAAAGCTTTTGTTCAATGAGTTACATAACTTTTAATAATCCAGTGTAGGTATATAATCAAAACATAAGAATCTGGAGTGGGCATATTGGAATCCACTTTTGACTAGTGAGGGGTGTCGACATGGTCTCAAAAAATATATCTCAAATATATCAACAAAGCACAAAGAACATAGACTAATATCTAGATGGTAACAAAAATTAAAATCTGAATCCTTCAGACTCCATCAACTCTTACGTAGCCATCATTAAGTACCTTCGGATCACCATGATTAACAGCTTTTCCAAAGATAGCTTTTCTACGTAGCCGCCCATCATTAAATTCAACATGTTCCACCAACTTATCTTCATTGTTACCACTTTTTATTGTTTCACCATTTTTAGCATCTGTTTCTTCATCTGAGGACTCTGAACCATCCATATCCTCAGCCCTGTGATTTTCACCAAGCCCATTGGCAATTCCTTCCCCAGTTTGATACTGCTTATCATGAATATACTCTGTATCATCATCCGTATCTTTTGCATTGTTGGTAGCATCTGATGAGACATTAGGCTTCCGGCTGAAAAGGGAAATGAAGCTGTTTTCTAACTTCTCATCAATCGAATATTTTGTGTTTTGAAGCGATTTTACCAATGTCTCACCAACATCTTGATCCTTTCCTGGTAACAGAAAAGTGACAATACTTGAGCCAAAAAAGTGGTAAAAAATGAGAGATGTTGTAACTAGTATATGATAAGATATTTGCCTAAATTCAAAACAGAATATTTAAAGAAATAGGTAAATGTAAGCATCATCAAGAATACAAAAGATATTTCCATTTTGTATTATTCAAAAGAACCACAAAAAATATTATACGTAAAGATTAAAAAAGGGTTTTATTCATTAACAAAACAACCAAAAAAGAATCCAATACTAGGAAAAAAAATGAAACAGAAATAAACAAACCTTTGTGGTTTGTTTTCCCATTTTCATCATCCACTTTAGAGAACTGAACAAAGTGGTCATTTATGTTGATATAGACAGCATCCTTGTCATAAAGGAGATCCCCAAGGCCAGACATGGGTGCATAAAAAAGTTTTTCCTTGTCGCGCAGTCCCTTCTTTTTGGCAGCAGAAGGTAAAGGACAAGGATCAGCTAAGCCTGTAACACCAGCTAAACTGTAATCACCAACACCAGCGATATGCACCTGATTCCAAAAAGAAAAAACATCAAAAAGGAAAAATAGATCACAAATGTATAAATTATAGGATAAGAGCTAGATAAATGAACATTAATATAAGGCATAAATCAAATACAAGTCAAGACATAATAGCAAATTTTTTAGCGTAAAGACTGGAAAAGAAAATTTCTTTTTCCCTACAGGTCAATAATCTTAACCCACAAGCTTTAAATTATCTCAAAACTCTCATACTAACAAGCCCAGACTCTCTACCAGAAGAAAATTGGACCTATTGGTCAGCTTTCATCCTAATAATTCTTTTAGTTGCACTTTCAATGCATACCCATATCAGCCACGGGCAATTGAAATGCACAAACCTCCATGTTACTTGAGCCTTAAAAAAGGACGAAAAAAAGGGCGGAATGCACGAGTCCTTGATAATGACCATTTAGAAGAATATTATGTGCCTCAAACCCACATAAACCTAGAGTAACATATGTCTGTAAATCATAAATTTTCTGAAAACACCATTTGCTACAATACCCTAATATGTTGAGAAACGAAACAACTTCTCACCTTATTTGTCAAAAAAATGTGAGCATATTCTTATAACCAAAAAATTCAAATGGGAACAGTGACAATGGTTGTCGATGCATACCTTAATTCCCTTCTTCAGATTACAACCTCGCAAATAACCATAAATTGTGACATTTCTGTCACATTTATTATTCATACGCACTCTTTCAGGAGGAGTAACATCTTCAAAACGATCAACCAAGACATAAGGATGAGAAGTTCTCCATGACAGAGGAGGAAACTTCAAAACAGAGATAAACCGTGCAAGATTGTGAATCTCACGTTTTGAGTACCTAATGAATAAGGGGAAGAAAAAGACAGTTAACCTCAAAAAAATCTATAAGTTGAAAAAATTAATTTTACCATAATTGTAAATTATAGGTCTATAATGCACTGTACAGAAACTTACTTCCCATGAATGAGACCAGATAAAAAAAAAAGTTTTGCTCCATCATAAATTTCTGTCCAGAAACGATGCTTAAGACGCTGCTTTGTTTTTCTTAGTTTCTTCACATCCTTGAACTTATCAAGGTGAGTAAGAACTCCCATAACCCTTGGTAATCCATGATTTTGCATTAAATTAAGGAACTCAAAAGTTTCCTGCAAGGAAAAACAATCAGTTACTTTAACGCAAAATTGTTTTAACTTTTTTATCAACAAATCTAAGCTGAAATCCTTGAACACAGGAAAACAGAAAATCATACAGAACTGATAACACAGAACTATGAAGATCACAAAAAGAAAAAGGAGCCACTGCAGCTCCATCAAGTTGATTATGCAAGCAAAATGAGGCGTCAAAAGAAAATATATATATATATATATATATATCCTACTAGCTAAAAGGGAGGAAATTAATCATATGATAGTTCGTGCACAACTATCAAATAATCTGGAACGGATCATTCGCAATTCAAACCACAATATTTACAATTAAGAATATAAACTTCATATAAATGGACTTATTTGATAGACTCAAAGCAAAAAATCAAAATTCAGCTCAGATACACCAAAGCCAAAATTTACAAAAGAAGCTGGGAAGTCCAAACCAAATAGAATTATTCACAATGGAATCTCACCATTTCAAAACCGTAACTTCCATCAATGAGAAGCAGTGCCAAGTCAGCAATTTTTGCACAATCAATCATGCCATTGATATCATTCGGGCACTCCACAAATTGTAGCCGCCTTTGCTTACCTAAAATATTTCACCGATCGCTCTCGATAAGCTCCACTAGCTTTTAAATCCAACTAACAATTCACAAAACTAGATCAATCCTAACCTGATACAATAGTGATCGGTCCTCGAACCTCAGGTACATTATGCTTAGTGTAATGCTTTATAAGAGACTTTATTAACAAAGACTTCCCAACCTGCCGCCATTTTGTAGATTATAATAACATCTAAAAAAAGCCATCTAAACTAATTAAAACAATAAAGTGAATAAATAAATATGCAAAACCTGGGGAGGTCCCTGAACTACAACGACAAATGGCGGTGGTTCACCGTAAGAGCGGTCTATAGTCGGAATGTGAAGCCGACGTTGCTCTTTCTCTACTGCTCGTGACTGTAATCGCTTGGCTTTCACAGATGATGTAAAAGCAAATGCCTAAAAGATAATAACAATAACGAAAAATTAAATTCAGCAATAGTAGTTATTTTATTTATATAAATGAAGGGGGGGAAAAAGTAAATAACAATTGAGTACCCTAGGGTTTTGTTGAAAAAGTAAATAAAAATTGAGTACCCTAGGGTTTTGTTTCTTGTCCTGCTTATTTTTATCGGATTTGGACTTCTTTTTCGTAGAAGAGCCCGATTTGCGAGTCCTGTGTGCCTTGTGCGGCTGTTCCATGACTCGGCTGTTCGCGGGCGTAGTCAACGGAGTTGACTGCCGTGGTACAGTTGGAAGAGAGAAGTGCTTTTGCAGCGGTTGTGGCAACGGAAAAGGAGGTAGGAGAGAGTGAAGCGTTGGGTTTATGGGGCGGTGAAGGGTGTTTTCAGTAGGGCTTTAGAGGGAAATTGGTTTTATTAATTAAATCGATTAAGAAAAAAAAATCCCTTCCCGTGACGTCATGGGTCTTATTGTACAATTTAATCAAATTATGTACTCCATTTAAATAATTAACATTTAAGGACCTAAACATTGAATGTTTAGCCGAAAAGAATATTTTCCCAGAAAAATAAAAAAATAAAAAAAAGAGTAGAGCTGTAGAGGCTTCCTCCTGGATGAAATTTTCTGATTGCTTTATTCAACACTAGCGAAGAAGATGAACATTTCCTAGAAAGAGATCTTAATTTTAATTTTTTATTTTTACTTTCTATAGTTTGCATTACAATTTTTTTTTTTTTTTTTGGTGACATTGTATTACATTTGATACATATATAGCATTTTGAGGAACAAAATGGTATGTAGCATTATCCGAATGGTTAATCTAGTAGCATGAGATAATATAGATTACCATGTGAATTATACATGGCCCAAGTTGTGTTTAACTGAGAACTAGCCATGTATATTAAACAAATGTTCTTTATTATTATTTTTCTACGAATGGATTAGTAAATTTATTGACATGTCATATTAGTTCCTTAAATTGTATGAGATGTCATTTATACCGTACGGTCGGAATTTTGCAAAATATCTTATACGCCCTAAATGTATAAACTGCGTGCAATATTGATACCAATTACCAGGTACTAAGGCTAATTAATGTCTCGTTATTAAATCGTTTATATCCAGTGGCAAGGTCATGGAAAATCTGGCACGGGCACACACTAGCAACGTTGTTGAAGCAGTATTGCCTACTGGTAACAATATTAATTGAGCTTGCTTTCAATTCTAATGTACGCGGTTTGTTCCAATGGCACCCTGGGTGAGCATGACAAATCAGAAGCTACTAGCAAAGCTTTGTATTCAGATTCAGTACGCTGAACCAACCAAACTGAGCAGAGACCGTTTCCTTTTTCCTTTGCTCTTCCTTGAGCTTTTGCTTCTTCATCTGCATATCTTCGTTGGTGGCTTTTCTAGAGGCTTTTATGAAGTGTTCATCCTAATATTGCTCCTTAATATTTTGTATACTGTTACCTCACTTGCAGTGGATGCACTGATACCTCTGCCCTATTATTAACTAGTCTATTCTTGAAACAGAACCTGTTTCAAAACAAATTGAAGAGCAGGGGCTTGAATTTCTTCAACTTTCTTTCCTCTGGTTTAACTGTCTTTTAATGCAAGAGGTATATAATTTCAGCTTGTATTACCAGTGTTCTATGTTGCCGTAATCTACATCTATTTCACATTTTTCTGTTTCATTAATAAGGTGGTCTAAGCCACATATCTCTAAGTTGTGACTGAGAAGGATCAATATGAGAGTCGTCCTTTGCTCTTTTTTTTTTTTTTAATTGATCTGTGAGGATAATGGTTTTGTTTTATCAGATCCCATTTTATCCTGTTACTTGATTGCAGGACACATATCTTCCTCAGGGAGATGCGGTGCCAGATTTTATTGTGTACATATTTGCCAGAGGTTTTTTTCTTTTTGGCTGGTATAGTTTGCTTAGTTTTGCTTGCAAATGTGTTAGTTTCCACTATATAACTATTCTTTTTAAACTAATATTGGTCGTAGATGACAAGAAAATTGGAAACAAGCAATTTTTGTCACAATTGGTACAGCTTTGACGTAATTAAACAAACTTCATGTAGGCTTTGGCTAGTTAGATTTGTGATTTTAAAATGCTTTGAATAAGAAAATAATACCATTTGCTCGAAACTGAGTAAAGCAAATTCTAAAACTCCGGTCATTGTGCCAATTTGCATTGAAAGGTTAAAATCATTCACTTTAAATATTGAGAACACATTCAGAGAAGCCAGAAGTACCCCATGGCCCCTCGGTGATAGAGCTACAGATTCTGCAAGGGCTATAAAATTCGCAAGTACATTCATGGCTCTACATTGTTTCATTTGTTTTGTTTAATCATTTATAGGGAAATTATCAATTACGTACCATTATACCCTTAAATTTTTCTGCTATAAAAAATACTACAATACTTTTAAGTTATACCATTTATCTACTCTAAATTTACTATATATATCACTCATCCACTTAATCGTTAGCTTCTATTAGAAAATTAGCAAAATTATAGTGAATTAACCATTTTGCCCGTGAAACCTAATTTAATGTAAAAATATGCAAGAAAATTATTAGTCATATATATACCTTATTAGTTTATCTAATTATGAAAAACATGACAAAAGTTTGAATTTGTTTAATTTTCCACTCTAAGCTTGTAATTTATATGAATCGTCCATCAAAATGTTAACACTATTAGAATATTTAACAAAATTTAAGTGAAATGGCCATTTTACCCTTGAATTCAAGGACTTTTTTTTTTAATTTTTCACAATAAATAATAAATAAAAATTAATTTTTTTAATTATGAAATCGAATTTAGGTATTGGATTGATTGGGTGTTTATGAATTAGGGTTTATGATAATTTGTGGATTTAGTTTGATTATGTAAATTTGTAAAGAGAAATTGAGAAAACAAATTAGAATTTTTTTATTAATAAAAAAATAGAGTTTTAATTGTATTTAATTGAATATTGGTTATAAAAAATAGTTTTTTTCTTATACGTTAAATTACTACTTATTTTATTTTGTATTTAGCATGTCAAATGTCTAAATTACCCTTGCAACATCATTAATTATAAACAACAGTTAAGATTTTGGTGAACGGTTGAAACAAATTACAAATGTACGGTAGAAAAATAAACAAATTTAAATTTGGGTAAATGTCCATTTAGTCCCTGTATTTTAAGATTAGTGCCCGTTTAATCCCTCTATTTTTAAAAATACCTCAAAACACCCTCGACGTCACCTCTGTTACTGTTAATTCTAGATTCATGAGGGTAAAAATATATTTTTCTTGTTAAAATTAAAAATTAAAAAAACTATTATGATAACCTATATTCATAATAGTAAAATCATATTTTCACACTTATATTCTTCAAAACCCTAGCTTTAAGAACTTAAACGACTTGCATTTTCAAAGCTCTTAACAATTTTTCTCACTATAAAATTTTTTCTATTGGAAGTGTAGTCTTGCGGTAGATGTCAAAACTGTCAGCGAAGGAAATTGGTTTACTCTAGCACGTGTTATATTGGTCTTGTTTATTTATTTATTTATTAATCTTCCATGTGTATTTTAGTGAAAATAAATCATTATTTGTTTTCACTTGAATGGGAATTTCTTCACAAAACTAAAATTCCATATGCCAAAAGTTTACCGGTTTTTTTATTAATTTTTTTTTTTACCTTTTTCAACCCTTTCATGGCTGTTTCGTGGCTTAAAATTAGTAGTGGAATGGATTTGTAATTGAAAAGAAATTATTTTAACTTCACTTGATTGAGTAGTTTTTGGAAGAAAAAAAATCATAATCATACAAAGTTCTATAATGTCGATTTTGTATTTTATGAATTCATATGTAATAGTTTTAAGTTTCTAATATTTTTTTCTTCATCTTTGTGTTGCCAGATTCAAAATGAGTCAAATCAGCATTTCAGTTCGATTTTTAGGCAAAGATGTGGAGGATGCTTATGATCCTAATTGCTTGAGTCTTGTATCCCTTATCAACAATGTCTTGAATAATGTCTTTGGAAGGCACAAGCATTATGATAAGAGCTTTAAGCTTGCTGGCATTGACCCATGATCCAATGAAGGGATTGAGTTGAACAATGATAAAGACTTCCAGAATTTGAGGCATTCTTAATTTTTTTTAATTTTAAATTTTAACAAGAAAAATATATTTTTACCCTCATGAATCTAGAATTAACAGTAATGGAGGTGACGTCGAGAATGAAATGAGGCATTTTTAAAAATAGAGGGACTAAACGGATATTAATATTAAAATATAGAAACTAAATGAGCTTTTACCCGTAAATTTTTTTAGTTATTTTGATAACATGATAAAGTTAAGTTGGAAGGCTAATAATTTTTCTTTTATTTTTTGTTAAGGATGTTAAATATCTAAATTATCCTTGTGACATCATCACTTTCTAATAAAAGCTAATGATTTGGTGGATAAATGATACAAATTGTAAATTTAGAGTGGATGAATGATACAAGTTCAAAATATTATAGTATTTTTTATAACATGACAAATAATTTAAGAATATATGACTGATAATTTCTCTCATTTATATCAACAGGTCATGAAGAACTGTTATCGTTTTCAAAATGGATTGATTGTCAAACTTTAGATGCTAAGGAATAAGGTGGAAGATTATCCCCTTTAATGGTTTTTAACATGCTTCTCTCTTACATAGATAAACATACACAAGGGTAGAGTCTGTAGGCTATCCCTTGTATTTCTAGACAATGTTTAGTGCTTTTTTGGTTGGGAATTTTTTTTTTCTTTTTTTTTTCCCAAAGCATTCTATACTTCGAGGAATATGCTACAGAACAAAGAAACAGAGTTGCCAGGTCTCTGTAATGCAGACTCAGCATTGAGCATAGATGTCAGGAGATTAGTCAGTGACTCAGTGGAAATCGTGACTCGTTGAGAGGAAATACCAAATGATGGTGCTCGAGAAAACTAATAGTTGTAGCTAGATCAAATACTGAATCTGAATATGAACCTTTAGCTCAAAGAGCTTCTGAGTTGACATGCTCATCCATTGTGCCATGAAAGCAAACCATATTGTAATTGATGTGCAATTTATAATTGAGTGAGAAAGTAGCAAATAGAAAGACTGACACTGGACAATTTCCAAGCCAAGAGAAGTGGGTATGTTGGCAATACTTCTACTAAACTATTGACAGGAGGGAGGCCCAAACATCTTGAAAGCAGGCTCAATGTTGCCAACAGACAAATATTGCTTGATGTGTAATTTTAGATAAAAGACAGAATACGACATGAAGTGATGCTGGTAAGTGGTAACAATCAATAATGGATGATAAAATTGGTGAAAACGTTTAATAATATCCAACCAAACATATAAAATGAGAACCATGAATATTAAAATACACATAAAAAATTAATTAAGTAAAAAATAATTTATTTTATTGTAAGAAAAGTAGAAAGATACAGCTAGACTGAGAACATTAAAACCAGCCGCTGCCTCGAGTTCCTGCGTCTGTCTCTGCCTCTCCGAATGCTTGTAAAAAATAATTTATTTTACATCATTGTAAAATGCCAAGCATTTTACAATGCTTGGCATTGTAAATAAATAATCCAGAAAATGATATGATCTTTAAACCCTCATATTTTGATTTCGAAAATACCCTTTGTGTGCACCCCATCTATTTCTTTCTATTCAGTAGCAACCAATCTCTTTTTAAATCATTCGCTCACCATCATCAATCATTATTTTACTCTTTCTATTTGTCGTTCCAAATTTGAACAAAAATTTCTATATTTTTCTCTTCTCGCTTAGTTACTCTTTATAACAAAAAAAGAAAAAGAAAAATGCATTGGAATCTAGCATTGTTAGTGGCGAAGCTAACATTATTTTTTGGGGTGGGTTGGATTTTTTTTTTTAAATTCAATTACTTCTCAAAAAAATTTATTCTATACAAATGAAATTATTAAAATACATTAGACCAGCAAAAATAATCCAAGATAATTATTTTTTTTTTAAGAAACTAACGCAGGCTACAATTCGAGTTAGCCCCCTCATAGCTTCATCCCTGAGCATTATGATAATAAATTGATGGATATTGTTACAACTTATTGACTATTGAGCACTAGTGTTTTGTTTTTTGGTTAAAAAAAATAATTGGCTAACTCTTTTGAAGTTAAATTATTTTTAAGCCCTAAAAAGAATCAGATATGACCAAAGATCAAACATGACTAAATAAACTTACATTTAATGAGAAGAAAAATGAAAGAAAAAGGCTATAAATATCAAATTATACGTGTGATATAATTGATGATATTTAGAGATATAAGTATTGTAAAATTATGTTGAGAGAGGAATTATGACCAATAATTGTTAAAATAATAGTGAATTGATAGCCATCTTAAAAAAAAAATCATCTAATATACTTGTGATTCGATTAGCGAAGAAGTGATATTTATTTCAAAATATATCAATTATTCTTTTACGTAATTTTAAATAGGAATAAATTATAACCCTAGGAGAGGGGCTTCATAAAGATTTTTTGAGAGGTGCCAATAGCATCACTCGTCATTATCTTGAATTAGTTAAATAACTGCAGTCACAGCACGTCAGCACGGGGCTGATGCCCGTTTTCATTGGGCCTTGCCGGCTGGGTCTAATCTCGGCTCTGACTAATCCCACATGGGCCGAACAATCCGTTAATTAGTCTCGGGTTATTACCTCTTCCGATCATAATTATTTGACGCGTTTATTGTTGTCTGCACAGGTCTCGTCGTCGTCGTAATTGAAATTGGCAGATGGGGTCAAAAGCCCTTGATAATTCTTATGACAAAACTACCTCAAGCCAAGAATCCCAAACTCAGTCTTTATTTTTCATTTTGTATTCCTCGCTCGCAATCGCTTTACTTATCTTGCTTGTTCCTCATCAATACGTCGATGGAAAATTTGTGCCGGGTTTCATATTTGCAGGGCGCCCATTTTTGTTTCACGCCTTCCTGTTCTCGGTCCTGCTCTCCTTCGCCGGCGCATCTAGCTCTTTGTTGATTGGAAACAATTGCCCGCGTGCGACAATTGGTAGATGTTATTACAGAATTTCAATGGTTTCCATGGCATCAGCTTTATTGATACTGGCTTTAGCCTTGTTTCTTGAAATTTTGAAGCTTCTGGGTTCTCCAGATCTTGAGTGGTGGGGGCTTCTATTTCAGGTATTTGGAAGGATCAGTCCTTCTTCTGAAGAAGAAAACACAGAGTTATAGAGTCCGCTGTTGGGTTTTGATTTCTACTCATATAATAAATTAAAAAAAAAAATTGGCAGTCTTATTTTCTTTTTCAATTAAGAAATTTAATGTAGATTTCAAGTGTTGTATGAAGATTATTTGTATTCATTAGCTGTTTGCTGATGAGTTGAGGTTTCAGATTCATGTATGAAATTTCATTGAAGAAAATAAATTAGATACGAAGATTCAAGTGTTGAATTACATAAGCACTAATCATTGGATACTTGTTTTAATCAAACTCAAATCCTTTTTGGCTGGTTGCAAGACCTTGGTGGCAAGGCCACTCTGAAGGGTTTTGGTTTTTGGAGGTGAGAACTTTTGATCAATTTAGCAGCTGCCCAATACCTACTTCACAGGTTCACGAAGGAGGAAATGACACAAATTTCCTACGAACATAAGAGGGAGATCACAAGTTTTCACGAAATATGGTGAGCAAATGTTTAATATAAAATAACTCTCAATCTCGCTTCCCAAACAAAAGCTTAAATACGACAAACTGCAATTGCTCGGAAGAGTATTATAAACTAGAGAACTCCTTGAACCCCGATGTTTTTTTTTTTATACTTCTTCTTCAATACTTCAAACCATGCAAATGCATGGCTATTTATAGCCATACTACCTTAGTGGTTTTCTTTGTTATTAATCAAGTTCACAAATTGCTCAACAAATTGCTCTACAATTTGCTTCGCATGTTTCCCACCAAATCCATTTAGTGAATAAATAGAGCCATATGTCTCTAACAATCTCCATCTTGGCTCCAATTTTTCCATCTCCAAGACAAGATGAGAAATGATGTTTCCAAATGCACCTAATGGTGCCACGCACCCGAAGGTGTTCAAATTAATCAAACTCTTCAAGGGTTCTCAAAACCTTGTTGTAATATGATTTATCTTTTTAGTTAGTATAGATTAGATGATGCTTCTTGTACATATAAGAAATTATATTGATAATATGTATGTAATTTAGATTTATCTTTTTAGCAATGGTTAGAGCCTTACACCTATCGTCTTTGGATCAGTGGCAGAGCATGGCTGTGCTTGGTTTGCTCTTTGAGCATTTATTAACAGAGCAAATGACACAACTGTAATTTTATTCACGACACAATCATAATCTTACATAAAAGTTTTCATAGCTAAAGGCAAAACATAAATGGGATTGCTGGCCTTGCAGCATCAGCAATTGCAGTAAGCAGATTATAACTTTCACATTTCCAGTTCAAGTGACCTTGCCGTTATGTAGTCCTGTGAACCATGATCTTGATTGTAGTCTATTGTTTTTGCAGGCTTTGATTTGCTCGGTTGCAGTCTTGATTTCACTTCTTGCTGTGTTCTTGTAGCAGACTATGCTGTTATCAATTTTTTGGGCACAGAAAGAGTCAGAGGCGCATAGCAGATTGTGTTGTTATGCACGATGCTTTCTGAAATTGTAAATTATTGAAGTGTCATCCTTTTTGTGACTCGCATTCTGCTTTTCCTTTGCGTGTTTGTGTGTACCACAGATATGCAAAGAATAACATACCAATTGTAAGCATATGCATTAACATAACATATTATTACAGATGCAATAGCATAAACTCAACAAATGATCCGTTAATTTCTAGTGTACATACAAACAACTCCAAATCCCTATATTTGCAGACCGATACAGAAGTTCAGTTATGCCGATGATATAATCAGCTTATTGTAGTAGATTAATCAAACTGCACAGGGTTCTCAAAACATTGTTGCAATATGATTTATCTTTTAGTTAGAATAGATTAGATGATGCTTCTTGTACATATAGGAAATTGTACTGATGATATGTATGTAATTTAGGTATACAAGTATTAAGCGATAGTTAGAGCATTACACCAATTGTCTCTGGATAAGTAGCAGAGCATGGCCGTGCTTGTTTGCTCTTTGAGCATTTTTGAACAAAACAAATGACACAACTGTAATTTTTATTCATGACACAATCATAACCTCACATAAAAGTTTAAGGTAAAACAGAAATGGGATTATGGAAGCATGCAAATAGCACAAGTAACGGAAAGACATCCACTCAAACAGATCGCTTAAATGAAAAAGGTATGGCGGAAATAGGCAACACACAAAGAGCACCAATAAGCCATAGCATGAGCTTTTCCGGAAATAGCGTCCCCGAGATGGACAAGAATCCACAAACGGTGGCAGCACATCCCATTGCAGTCATCAGTCGAGAAGCTCTGCGGCTACGCTGCACAATACAAGCACCAAAGCACAAAAGAAATCCAACAAAACCTAAAAGCTTGGCCGCAAACAAGAGAGTTCTGGCATCTTCCGATAAAGACGTGCCAGTGTTATACCGAATTAGTGGCGCGGCTACACAGACTTCAGCACCGAGAAAGAGGCATATCTTGGCCAAACTAGGGAAACAGAGCTGTCCTTCAGGCCGAGAGGATGCCACCCCATACGGTGGTGATCTATTTGGCGGTGGCTGTTTGTCCCCGTCTCCATCTTCAGATGATGCATTGCTGTGAGACGGTGGGGCCAGCCGGACTGAATTAGGAGAAATAACAGAGTAGTCATGGCTCAGATCATCGACTTGGAGTATATGCTTCTCACCACCATTGTCTCCCCAGTGCGGCTGACTTCTAAAAGCAGTTGTTCCAAACATGTTATATGGCTTCAGATCAGGCCAACCATTAACATGTACCAAGAGTTTATCCACTTGAGGCAGCGTATCAGGCCACTTTCTTGAATTCTTGCGTTCGACGGCCAGAAGTTTACCCAACTCTAACTCCAGACGTTCAGTACAGAGATTTACCCGAGGTTCAGTTGGAAGGTTCATTTCAGATAAAGACGGCCTCTTCCAATCGTACCAAACTCGTGAAACATGGGTTTGTCCTAATGACAAAGAAGGTATTTCCACTTGCAGAAACAACAACTCCAAGCGCGGATCAGCTGGGTCTTGGAATTGGAACTCGGGAATGGGATTAATATATGCCATTCTGATTTTTTCATCTTGAGCATGACAGGAATCAGAGACCGTCTCCCTGTCCATAGTCGACAACACAGGCAAATTTTCAAATGAAGATTCCTTACAATTAGCTTTGTGTGAAGACCCGTTTCTTGAATTCTTCAAATTGACGAGATCCGTATGCAATTTCTCTGCCCTAGTTCGACTATCAATCAACTTCGACCATGACAGAAATCCTATACGAACAACTTTGCGTTTGAGGTCGGAAATAGATCCCTTCCTGATTTCATCTTTTTCGGTACAATTGGGATTTCCATCATCTTCAGCGTAATCGGTCGTCGCTCCGATTATTCTTGTCGTCGCCAGCGAAGAATAACGAAAAAGCCAAGATCCTACTTCCTCTCTCGAGATATCTTCAAGCGCCGTTGCCAATTGATCGGAAAGAGCCATTTCAAACTCCGAAAGAGCCATATGGTGTGTTTGGCAAAATCTTTCAGGGCACACGAAGAGGATGAAGGAAAAGCTGTTTGAAAGAAAATATTTGTCTAATTCAACCGTGATTGTGATTTTATTATTTTTGAATTTTTTATTCTTATGCCAAGGGAGAATTTATAGAGATTTTATTATTTATTTAAAGGATTATATTAATATTTATAAAATTTTAAAAAATATTTTAATTAAAATTTTTTAAATAAAAATTAATTCTCTCATTAAATTTGAAAAGTTATTTTTTTTTAATTTATATTTTATTATTTTTTATTAAAAAAAAAGAAAAGTATTTTAATTATTATTAATTTTTTTTAAAAATAATTATTTAATTAAAATAATATTAATTTATTTTTATTTAAAAAATATCATATTTTTTTATTATTTTATTTATCACATAAATAAATAAATAAATATTTAAATAATAAAATTTATGGGGGCTTTTGAAAATGGTCTAAGGTAACCAAAACAACAATGAATGACGTAGGACGTGACGCATGCTCCTTTCAAAAGTTATAGCAAAGGTTATTTTTACATACCTCCCCTGAGGTTTTAAGTAATAACAATTTAATAAAAAATATGACAATATTTTTATATTTCTCCCCGCCATTAGTATTTCTGTCGGTTGACCGTTTGTGGATCGAAAAAATGACAAAAATACATTTTCAAGTTTCAAGGCTGAAAAAGTAATTCCAATTAGAAAAGGGAAAAAAAAAAAAGAGTTGTTCATGTTGGTCATGTGAAGGGAAGAGATTCCCATTCTCTTCTAAATCTCTCGCTCATTGTCTATTGCACATGAGAATGGGAGTGCAGAAGCCATGGAGTAAACGTGTCAGCTGTACCTTGCCTCTTGGACTTTTTTGTTTGGGGAAAATACGAATTACTGTTTGAAAGTGTATTACTTTTACTTTTCATCGATTCTTGTGGGAAATATATTTCTTCCCTTTTTGTCCGGTGATTCCAGTGAAATAAAATTAAATTAATTAATATAAAAATTAATTTTTCTACAAATTCGACATACATCGAAACCCATAATCTTTTACAACAAACATCCACAACATGGCATCACCAATTTTTCCAATCTTTCGGGCATGACTACAAGTGAATTTCAAGTACAAACACCCACACCCTATTTTCTTTGACTTTTGCCCAGCCCTTTATATGGAGAGAAAAAAAAAAGGGAAAAGAGAGAAGCTCAAGGGCAGAGAGAGGAAAAGAGAACCGGATCCAACCTGACCCGCGACCGTGACCCGATCGGATCTCCTGTTTCCGGCCACCGTTTCAGTCGAGCTTGGTACCGATCGGAAGCCCTTGAGCCGCTGGTCATCTCCATGCCATCCTTACCGCCGGAAAGCCACCGATCGAAACCGTGAAAAGCCGCGGAAACGCCGCCTCGATTGGCCACGGTTTCAGCGGTTTAACTAACCTCTTCGCAGCTCCAATGCCAGTAGTGGAACCACGTCGCCGTCTATACTCGCTCGTCGGTAATCTTCTATCACCATCCAAACTTGTCTTGTTCATGGGTAAGCTCCAAATGGTGATGAATCTTGATCCTCAAGCTTGATAATACTTGCTTATTTTCACATTTATGCTACTAAGGGTTGAATTTTGTGTGAGCAAAAAGATTTACACTTTTGTGAAGGGATTTTTTTTTTTCGGATAATGAATTGGAAAACCACTGATTAGAGATAATGAATTTTGTGTGAGCAAAAACCTAAAAACCACTAATTTGGGCATAAGATTTACACTTTTGCAGCAGGTATTTTGCGCATACCAATGCTAGTACAGTTAACTTTTTAAGTTTTTTTTTTTAATTTTAAATGAGCTTTTACGATTTTAGCCTTGTATACTGATACTATACATTATTTTATACTAACAGCAGGGGAGGGATGTAAAAATATTGTCATACTTTTTATTAAACTGTTATTACATAAAACCTCATGAGAGGTATGTAAAAATAACCCTTATAGCAAACCGCATACAAGAAATTCAACCTTATCCCATCACCTAATTATTGATAAATACACACCAATGGGTTCATTGGCACAATCGATGCGCTCAAGGTCTTCGTGTCATAACCATTGATATGATTCAATTTCTCTCTCAATAAAATTAAATAAAAATAAAATTATTTCCCTCTAATTTAAGATAAAATAAATATTTTTCATGTATTATGCTATGGTAAAAGATTCTTCTTATAATTTAGAAAAAACAGAAAATCTTACTTAAACGGAGGCTCTTGGGGATTTTTCCCATTTAGAGAGTAGGATAATAATTTTATACTCTATTTCTTTATTTTAAAAGGGGATGGTGATGAGTATTTATCTAATTTTTTATTCAGGAAAGGACGGGAATGAGACAGAATCATCATCTCCTCTCCATTTTCCCCTTTTAATTTTTAATTTTTTTAGAATCATTAGTGAATAAATAATATTTTAAATTATAAAATATTAAATATTGGTGTAAATAATAAATATTTAAATATTTATACAAATAATATAAATACTAGTTAATATAAAAAGTTTAATGTAGTTTAGACTTAACTATAGCGTAAAGCCCACAATACCACAAGTCCACAATTTATAAATCAAACTCTAAGTCATTTTCTCACTGTTTTTACTCATTCTTTCAAAATTATTCGCGCCATAGCCAACTCCCAACTCGTCCTCAACTCATCATAGCCTAGTAGCACGTCGCGTTGTCGGTGGCCGAACAACTTAGCTCATCGAAATGTCAGCTAGTAGTCCCACACACTACTTTGTTGCACCATCGTTGGTTGGCAAGAGATATCATTGTTATGAACAACATTCACGTCAATATTGTATAAAAATCACATTATGTAAATTTTATTTTGAAAATTATTATTTGAATATTATATATACCAAAAGTTTGATGAAGTAAAATGAAATAAGACCTATTTATGATTATTCTCATTCGATTTATATATTTTAGGTTAATATGACTAAATTAAATTCGAAAACAAAAAAAAAATCAGTATACAGAATATTGGGGATGAGTATGGGGATGTCGGTCCTCTCCTCTCCCCTCCCAATTGCCATCCCTACTATAATTCAAGATAGAATAAGAATCTCTCCGATATTATAGATAGGTAAAAATTCTAAATGAGTCATAATAAAATTATTAAAGATAATCTTTATATATTTTTTATTATAAATACTAATAGAATTAATATATCTGTGTATTATTAATAAATACACAAAACCAAGTGCGGTCACTTGTCAAGCCATTGTTAACTTTCCGCGTGGGGCAGCCATTGAAGACTTTTGAGAAAAGAATACTCGAGAGGAAGAATTAGCATCACTTCAAATTGATCCTCACAAGAAGACGACGACGAAGAAGATGGCGTTCAAAACCCATGAAGATAGCAAAAGAATCATATACTCTCTCATTGATTTTTATTTTGTATTCCTCCCTCTCAATTGCTTGAATTATCTTACTTGTTCCAAATCAGTACCTGGTGGCTTTCATCATTTTTGCAGCACACCCATTTATGTTTCATGCCCTCATGTTCCTCGTCATGCTCTCCTTCGCCGCAACGTCTAGCGCCTTGTTGATCCGAAACAATTCCCCGGATGCACCCATGTGATGTGGAGATGCCATAACTTAATTTCAAGTGTTTCCCTCGCATCAGCTTTATCATCAATACTTGCCTGTGCCTTCTTTCTAGAAATTTTCAGCCTACTTCTGCCATCCCCAGGTTTCAAGTTGTGGCAGCTGAATGAGGGGAAGCTGGCTTCCGCTTCCGATTAACAATAGTAAAAAATTCATCTTCAAAAACAATCATGATTGAAAGTGCATGAAAAAATGGTGGTGATGGAGGCGGGCATAATTATTTATTACAGATGGTGATTAAAGAAATCCATTCCGTTTGCCTCTTTAATTTTATTTTGGAAAAAGTTTAGAATCCATACGAGGTATCGGGCGTATTTCTGAATGCGTTCCGCGAACTGTCATATGAGTGTCTTCGCGTTTTCAATTGACTTCACTATCGGGAAGACTTTAACACTTCTTTTCAAATCACGCAATCAATAAGAATACACTCCACATCTTTGTCGAAGAGTACTTGAGTTCTTCCGACTAATGCCACATTCAATTCATCTTGAGAAGGTCCATTAAGAGTGCCGCCAATCATGTGATAAGTAAATAATATATATAAATGATTATATTAAATTTAATTACACATTTCATATATACATTAATTAATTATATATATATTTTAAAATTCTACTTGTAATTTGCATGCTAACTGATGGGGGAGTTAAAAGAAATATGTCAGATTAAGAAATCAGTTTTAACAAAAACAAATAAATAAATGAATTCCCCATTTTTACTTGTGGCTCTTCTCTCGATGAAACTTAGAAAGAATTTTTTTTTTTTAATTTGTAGCTCCTCTTAACGAAAATTACCCCCAAAAAAAACACCAATATATCTTAATTGAATTTAACAACCATCTAAAAGAAATTAATTAAATTATAAATGTATGGGCCAAAATAAACATGGGTCAGATAACGTAGAGAACAAGCCCAATATAACTAGCCCAAAATCCAGATAATTAGCATGTACAAAATCCATGTGTCATGTAAATGTAGACTATGCAGTGACACCAAAAGTGTAACGTGTCAAACTAAGATCAAATCTCAAAAACTATATGAAGGATACACTCTGGGCGAAGGCAAACTTAAGCAAGCAGTCAGCTTCCGGCAACTTCAAAGCCAGCAGATCTCCAAGTAGCAGTTAAGCAGGTTTTCAGGAAGTCAACTGCAACACAACTTTTGTCCATTATATTGGGTGCTTTCATCGAGAATCAGAAACTTTAGCTCAAGAGAAACCACCTCCTGACGGAAAAATCAAGTCTGCTATGCTGAAAGCCACATCAAACATCTTCTCATCCATCAATTCAATTATAGCCGTGGATGCTTTAATATCAGCTTCTTAAAAATTCAGTTTCAAGGCTGAGAAGATGTAAAACATGCCAATCAGATTCTCTTATCAAGGAAAAAGCCTAGAAGATATCTAAATAATTGTTTCGGAATCAAAGGATTACAAGAAGACCAACATTTTGCTGGAACATACAATTTTTGAAGAAATAAAGACTTGACGGAAGAAAAATCTTAGAAGCCAGAAGCAAAATTGAATTCGCTCAAGGAGCAATGATACATGAAGATATCAGACACTCCAAGGGGAATAGCAGCTTACCATGAAGCTATCGCTATTCAGTTTATTCAAGACAAATTGCCTTCAACAAACTAGCTTCAACAACTTCAACGGATAATGATGATCCAGCTTTTATTGAGATACCAAGAGCATAAAGTGGATCTGTCAAGTTGCTGTGACGCCAAGATCATAAAAGCTTTGTCCTCCATCAACTCTATTATAAGTTTAGAACAGAGGATTCAAGCAAGGAGTTACACCATCAGCATCTACCATCTGAGGTGCATAAGCAACCAAGACAACTTTTAAGAAGAAATAAAGCTCGACACTTTGAAAGCAAAGAAGATAAAGTGTTAAAGGATTGTCATTATCAAAACAGACCAAGATTCCGAATGAAAAAGTACTTCAAGACTAGTTGTTGTTGAAAACCATTGTGCACGTAAATCAAGCAAAGGTAGAAGCAACCACAGTAACCACAAGAGAGAAAGGAAAAATAATATGAGAATAACGAAGAGGAACACAGAAAGCTAGCTGAAGATACATCTTATACAGAGAAAAGAATAACAGCAAGCACAAGATCTTCTTCAAATCCTAAAGCAATCAAGTTAAATTAAACAACCGGCTCATTTAGTGTTCCAACAAACCCAAAGTTATGAGGCTACAACTTTTTATAACCAGAGGCAATAAGCTTTCAACTTCAGAAATATGTTTACACTAAAGAAACAACTCGAGGAAAATCAAAGTACTCCAATAAAATTCTCATCTGAGGAGACAATAAAGATAAAATCTTGAAAAATTGATATTCATGGGAAAGGACAGAGAAGGTGCAAAAACAGTCGAAGAGTTTACAAGTGATCTTCGGAAAAAGAGTATAAATACAAGCTAAAAAGTCGCTCTAAGATTTGAGATGATTGAAGTTTATCTGCATACAAGTTTGAAGAATTGTTTTAAAAAAATAAATAAATAAATAAAGAGACAGATCAGCATTTATTTAGCCAGATGGTGACTCTTAAAACTACTACAAACAAGAAGATCAAGCTCTCAGTCAAGGTCCTACTAGAAGGAAATAATCCATTCAACACAGAAAAAGGGGCAAGGACACTATACAGTCAATATTGCAGGTTGTCAAACGGCTTTCGGTAATATGCTCTTGTTCCGCATAATCAATCTTCATTCGGAGGAAGCAAAGACATTGCATCACCAAATCATTATGCAACTCTGAATTTAAAATGCAATGGGAAAAAATCAAAGACCAACATATGCTATATAAAAATAATATTCCATCAATAGTTTATTCAAACAAGCTGAGTATAATTGAAGACTAGGCCAGAATTCAATTCTTACTGTGACTTGAATAGCAGCATAGGCAGTGGGTTCTTATAAAAAAGACAAGATATCAACTACAAAGCTTCATCAGCAAAAGTAACTTCCATCTTTGACAAATAACAGAACTTTGATGAGCGAATTTCAACCTGAAGCAAATTGGCCACAGAGAATTTTCAAATTCAAAAATAGTGTTATGCATAACATGAATTGGCATCATTTCAAAGCAATTACAGACCAAAATCCTTTCAAATTTTAGCTTCAATGGAAACAGGAGGATAGGAAAAAAAAAAAAAACAATTATCAGCAATAAAACTGAGTAAAAACACATCAAGTCGACATGAGCATAGCTGAAGATACAGTGGAAGCAGAACTATTTTGCCCTTTTAACAAACTAGCATGAAAATAATCCATCCAGGCTAAAAGTTGTTGAGTATGAGAAGAATAACGAGAGGAACAACATCCAGGGAATATCAATTCGGACATACATATCTAATGAGAGACTACCGCCTAATGCTTTTCCCCTCAATTCAGAATTTTTACAAACGATTTTTTCAGGCATGGAACGGCAAATACTATTCAACAGTTAACACACTATTGACAGGTTATCACTTCTTACACAAGCAAGAAGGGGCCTTGCTAAATAATTTCAGCTTCCAGTATGCAAGTTACAGCTTGGAATTAAGTTCCAATTAACCATATCCTCACTGGAAATCATGATATCAAACTCATAGGATTGAAAATACAAACTAAGCAGTTTCAGAAATGAGGATAATTTTTAGCACAATAGTCAGTTCATCCAAAAAAGCAACATGACTACAAGTGTGGGCGAATCAAGTTTGCAGGACAAGTGTTTAAGAAAACAAAGAGAAGAAAAAAGCTTCGTATAATGCTTTAAAGAAAATTTGGAGAATAACATCAGCTGCTACAAAGTTTTGCAGATGTCTCTAAAGTGTGAATCCACTGCTATGAAGTCACAGCTAGCATGGGACAAAGAATCAACACTTGCCATTCTATTTGTGCACAAAAAGAAATCAGGTAAGTAAATCTATCATATGAAGATTGTTAATACATTTATTCCCAGACCAAAATATTTCATTTTGCCATACATTTACGCATCACAAAAGAATTGCAGCTTATCTTGAAAGAACATAACTATTCAGTCATTCAATGAAAAATCTTCTGTGCCCGATATCCTATACTAGGAGACACATGAAAAAAATGATATCAATTTGATTCAACAATTGTAGTTTGAATCAACTTATAAAGCTCCAGCTCAACTCAAATAAACAACATTGATCTATGATCAACTTGTGGCGTAGGCCCCGAAATGCTAACAATCTGGTTTCAAATCATATTTTGAATCAAATTTCATGGCTCCGATCTCAAATAAAATTAAAGATTGATCTGCGACGAAATCCTAAAAATTGTGCCTATTATTATTGGGCAAAAGGCTATTATAACCTGTTATTGTTAGACAAAAAATATTTGCTTCCTGAAATAGGAAAGAAAGCTCTATACGAGCAAATCAAATGAATTCGCTCTCTAAAAGTTTCAAATAAAAATGATGAATGAAATAAAAGTTGGGAAAGCTTCTTGAGCTACTAAAATTCATCGATCAATGCTCAAATTTTGGAACAAAGATTGATCAATGAATCAAAATACAAAATCAAATTAGTTATCCTCGTTAGAGGATAGACTTTGATAATCTGAGTCTGCTTTATATTACATTCTAATGTTCTATATCTTATCAGGCTCAGCTAAACTATTGCATCAAAGATCCAATAACGGTAGCATGGTCGCTCATCATACCTTAGTCCAAAAGCCAGGAAAAAGAATAACGGAGAACAAGGCATTGTTCGTATTCAATAACAGCAGAGTAAGTTGCAAACAGCAACTTTGGTCTTGCAACTGTTGCAACCTGCAACGTAGCTGAATCCTTCCTTTTATATTCGGAAACAAAATGAAAAAAATAATGGGGGTAATTGTATGGGCCAAAATAAACATAGGTCAGGTTACAAAAGGCGGTGCTATTGGCACCTCCCTTGAACTCATTTAAGACCCCATTTTCATGTTTATATCTTCAATCGGGGTTAAAATTACATAAAAGGACGAAATAAATTTATTAAAATCAAATTTTAATTTCTTTTTGTTAGTAATTCTTCAAACCTAATCAAATACTTTATCGGAATTTTTTTTATTTTACCTTTAATTTCTTATTATATTTTTTTTTTGTAAATAAAATAATTGCCCACTTGGTGTAGAAAGTTTAGTAGATTTGATAAATTTATTGTTTTTGTTTATTATTGTTTTTATAAAGATTTGATAAACTACTTGCACATTTTCTCCTAATTACTTCAAAATCATTTTGGAATTGTAAAAATAAAAATAAAAATGAATCCACTATATATTAAATACTGAAAATAAAGAGTTTACGATGTGTGGGTGTGAATTATATGAAAAAGAAAATATATGGATTTGGGTTTAATTAATTTTGTATTTGTAGTTTTATGTAATTTCATCTTATAAAAATGCTGTTAATGTGAAAAATGGGGTTGTATAAGGATCTTAAGGGGGTGCTAATAGTATTACTCGAATATAAAAATGTAGAGAACAAGCCCAAAATCCAAATAATTAACATGTGAAAAAGTGACACGTGGTGTCAAACTAAGATCAAAGCTCAAAAACTATATAAACGGGTTAATAGGGGTGGGCAAAAAAACCGTAGTCTTAAAAAAACCGAACCGAACCGACGGTTTTTTCTAATTCGGTACGGTTTTTTTTTTTTACAAAAAACCGAACGGTACAATTTATAAAAAAACCGAAATGTCGGTTCGGTATTCGGTTCATTTAACTGAACCGAAAAATCGAACCGAAAAACCGAATTATTTTTAAATTTTATTAAATTAAATATGTGTTAATTTTTAACTGATTGTGTAAGATAGCTAACATAAACTTGCATACACACAATCAGAGTATATATATATGTTAGTGTTACAATTTCGTAAATTTTTATTTCCCAAAATAAACCCTAAAATCAAATATAAAAAAATTTCGTAAATTTCGTAAATTTCAATTTCTTGAAGAATTTTTTAGGCTAATGCAATCTTAAAAACAACAGCAAGTAGCTGAGGAGTAAATGATAGTTGATTGATGTTGCTTACCAGTAAGTTTTCTTTATTTTTTTTTAAACTAGCATCTTATTATATAGATTTTTTATTTAATTATTTATTAATAGTTAGTAAGATATTATTGATAAAATGTGTTTTGAATACTTTGTATTTATTGTTAATATTTGTAATGAAATTAGGATGAACTTGTTGAAAAAAATTATTACATTTATGAAGCCCAATGGGCTAAAAATTTGAAAATTCAAAATAGGCCAAGAACCGAAAAAACCGAACCGAACCGAACCGAACCGAAAAGAACCGTTTGAATTCGGTTCTTTTTTAGTTCGGTTCTTATTCGGTTCTTTTTATAAAATAACCGATTTAAATCGGTTCTACTTAATTTCGAACCGAACCGAACCGAACCGAACCGTGCCCACCCCTAAACGGGTACATTCTTCTTAAAGAGGAGAGGCGAAGGCGAACTGAAGTAAACAATGAGCTTCCAGCAGCTAAAGCCAGCAGATCTTCGAGTAACAGTTACGCAAGTCTTCAGCAAGTCAACTCAACCAAGTTATACTTAAGTAGCCAGCACAATGATTGTCCATTACAATAAAGGCCAAAGTTATGTTGCAACAGTAGTACGGTACCACTGTTACTTTTAGTCATTGAATTTATAATTGTACAGTTGTATTAACAAGATTCAATGGCTGAAAGCAACAGTGGTACCGTACCACTGTTGAAACATAGCTGGACCCTACAATAAATATATTTTTTGTAATTAAATTATAATCATAATCTGTTTTTGCCATTGTTTTAAAAAATTTCAAGTTATATAGGCACATGACTAATCCAATTTGAAGTATCTCAGCCTGAAATACGATAAAATCTCCATAGGTTAAAATCTTATTTAATAATAATTTTTTTTTAAATCCCCACTTGAGTTGAGGTCAATAATGTTAAATTATAATTCGATTAATTATCATTGTCTTTGTTAATAAGCATTTCTTGAACCGAATACTATTAATTTATCGAGATTTTACTTTTAACATAGAACAAAAGTCTTATCCCTATTAATTTCTTCAATACTTTAAACCACGAAAACTCTATAAAACATCATGAAATTACTTTAAGTCATGAAAACTATTTATTTATTATTTTGTTAACTCTCACTTTTTTTTTTTTATAATCACAACCCAATTTTTTCTCACCTACATGCGTGGAATTCAAACCTCAAATATCGTGTTTTCAACCTAAAAAATTTTCCCAAATCAACTAGTAATTTACTAAATTCATTTTATAAGGTAGGTTGTTGTATCAACCTGTTTCTTTTTTTTTTTACCTTTTAAGAAATTAAAAAATTTTGAAAAATCCAGGCCGCCCAAGTTGGTCCTGGGCTTCTCATATAGGCCGGAGCTCCAGCTGGGCCGAGTGGATCCTGACCCATTTACCTGTCCTGTGTCACTAAGGTTCAATCACCTACACTGTTGTTTTTATTGAATGTTACATTCAAATGATCGCTAACCGTTTGACAAAGACAAATAGCAGCAATTCGCAGGTGAGGTCTTCATAAATAAACCAATCATTGCTGATTGCTGCCTGCTGGCATCCTGCAACGAGCTCATAGTTCACCAGGAGGAGGTAGATGAAAATTATCCATGGTTGAACATGCCTTAAATTTCAACAGTCAATCCACCGAAAAACTTTACCATTAATTAATTAACTGATGAAATAAACAAAAAAATTAAGAGTTCGAAAATTTTTTCTCCCTTGCGACTGGAATTTGATTCTTTTTCGTCATTGTAATTTTTCCTGTTTTGTTCCTGCAATTTTTCTTTTGACCTGTTGTCCTTCTCCTCGCCTCTACATGTTTTGCTTCTTAAATCTGATCTTCAAAGCTCAGATGTTGCATCTCTTACTCAACTTGGGCGGATGGGATATGTGCTTCGTGTATATCACATGCATCAAACTCGTCCGAACGATATTTCTCATATTGACCGGTTCTATTTCGCAGAAGCAATAATTAAGTGCACTACATATTCTAAATTAAATCCATCAGGCAAAGAAATTTAATCAAAGACCATTTTGGTCTTGGGCATGTGAGCTACCACAATCCTCCTTAAATTGCTGCATTTTTCTGTTCTCCACAAACACTCATGCTATTGGTTCGTTTCCTAAGAGTATGGTCTATAGCTCTAATTTGCTAACCCACAATTCGTAAAACGTCTTGTCCATTTTTTCTTCCTAATTTTCCATAATAATTAACATGAAAGCATGCATGGTAAAACTACAGTACTCAAGAGTCAAGATATCACAAAGGTATAGTATAGACAACTAAGCATACCGTATAAGCAAGCAGGACAATTTTGTGCTGCAACAATTAGTGCTTCAGCGAGAGAAGAACCTGGATAAATTTGATAAAGAGGATTTTTGAAGCATAAATGCAATAGGGAAAAAAATAAAAGGTTAAATTAATTTCCATCTTCTGCAATGATGGTTCCAAGATGACATGAATTAGAGAAGTTGGATGTTCGATCAGCTATCCACCCTGTTAGAGCAGGCAATACTTCTTGAAAGTGTGAATTCATGGTTGTAGAATACTTATGGTAAATCATTAGCTAGTGTCACCAACAGTTTCATCTTTCATCTACCTTAACAAAATCTAATGCTTATATAGATAACGAGATTAAAATATCTAACTATATATTCAACTGAGAAGATAGGATTGAAAAAACAAAAATGTGATTGGGAAAGGATATTTAGGGATCACATTTAGCAATTTCTGTCATTTGTCAACTTCAACCACCAAGGAGGAACAAATGGTTCCAAGACATTCAATGCTGCTCAGGAGGGCTTGGCACATTAAAAATGAACAGAGTAAAGGAACACCTTTTCAATTCTATACTTTCGGAGGTAGAGCGATGGTGATATAACATGATATATCAAAATCAGGTTATATATAGTTTCTATCACATCAATAAATTATACTTTCTATCACAGTAGATTATACTTCCATGTCACCAAATTCAAAAGGCGGTCAAGCAAATAATATGAGACCAAAGGATAAAAATGATTCACATACTGTTTTCCTAATGTTTGTGCAAATGTGCCGGGTTGGTTGATAAGAAACTAGAGACTATTGGATGTATATTAGTTGAGAAGGGGCAACTTAATTAAAACACACCTTCTGGTTCCTATATGGCTCTCCTCCCATGTTAGATGATCGAGTTTTCACTTGTCAACAGTCAATGCACCTTGCAAGCAAGCAGTAAGCACTAAAGCAGCACCCTAGATCTTGAGACCAGCATCTCAAGAAGCAAGCTTCCTGACACTAATTAGGCCGTGACAGAAAAATTGTTTTTGAATATGTTATAAGATATTACACAAATAGTAAATGAGAAAAGCTCCAAAATCTCAACTTTGGTAACCTGATCAGCAAACAGTCATTATATTATATAACAGCGTAAGCCTACATAATTCAACAAACCTTGCAAGCAACCAGTAAGCAGCACTCCAGAGATTGACCACAGCATCTCAAGAAGTCCTGACACTATATTTATCTTCCAAGAGCGACAACTAACAACAATCCAAAAATGTCAGCAACAACTCCAAATGCTGTCAGCAGTTTAGCAGCTATGTTGGCTTGTCCTATCATATAAGCAAGCAAGCAAAAAATAAATCCCACCAAACCAAATAGCTTGGTGCCAAACAAGAGCGTTTTGTCATTGTCCGATAAAGAGTTGCCTCCGCTCTGAACGATTTGTGGCGGAGCAATGACTAATGTTGCGCTGATAGCGAGGAATATCTTGGCCAAATCAGTGACATTGAAATTGAACCATCCAGTGAAATTGAAAGTGAACCATCCAGCAAAATTGAAATTGAACCACCCTCTTGGCGGTGGGGGTGGGGGTGGTGCTGGTGCTGGTGTTGATGTTGGTGATGGTGATGGAGGTTGAACTTGAGGTGTTGACGTTGGTGGTTGATATTGAGGTGCTGGTGTTGGTGGTTGAACTTGAGGTGTTGCTCTCAGTGTTGATGATGGAGGTGTTTGTGGTGGTGGTGGTGTTGGCGGTGGCTGTGTTTGTGGTGTTGTTTTTCGTGGTGGTGAAGTCATCTGAACGGAACTATTAACAGTAGTGTCAGGGCTCCCCCAACAATCTTGGATTGTCCACTCCTCACCACTGCCGTCTCCGCCCTGCGCCCAGATGCTAAAATCAGTTGATCCAACATTATGACCGTATTTACCCTGATGTGTTGTTCTTGACTTCTTATATGCCTTCAGTTCAGTCCCTCCGTTACCAATATGCGCCTGCGCCCAACGTTTAGCGAAAAATTTAACGATTTCTAACTTTTGAGGCAAATTGCTTATTGAATTCCCAGGCCTGCTTCTTGAATAATTATTCCTTTCGACGGAACCCTTAAACAAAACGCGGGGTGCTAATGATGACAAATAATATTTTACCCCCTTCTCTGCGAAAACACATCCAGATCCACCATCAGTCCAGATCAAACCTTTCTTTCTGAGACAGAAGCGCAAACTTGGTAGCGCTTCTTCACGCAGTAGACATCCACCATCAGTCCAGATCAAACCTTTCTTTCTGAGACAGAAGCGCAAACTTGGTAGCGCTTCTTCACGCAGTAGACACGGCTCAACCCATTGATACCGCTTTTGTCTCCCTAGACCTGCGAAGTCTATTATTCTTCCTGAAAAGTGGATGAGGAAGGCATTCAAGATCTGGAAAATACAGAAAAGGGACACAAGAACTAGAGCTTCATATAGTATATTTGAAGAAGTTATCTCTTTGATTATCAAAAGCGTGGGGATCGGGAGGGGGACCCCCGTGGCCCGTGAGGTGGTTGCCATTCACCGATCGTAAAGAGCCAAGGCCTGTTGTGGACAGATTAATGAATCTTACTCGGAGAAGAAGCTGAGGGAAAAATATTGAGAGAAAATATTTGTGAAATTAAAAGTCATAGAGACACTTGTTTTTTACTCTGTGTAAAATGATGAACAAGACAACAACAACGGATGACGTAGGGCATGACCGATGCCCTTTGAAATTTGAGCGCTGATGTTTTGCCCCGGGTCAAACCCTGGGTCAAACTCCGAACTTGAGAAAACGACGCCGTTTTAAGGATTAATTTTTGCTAAGATAGACAAGCTACTTTCTCTGAATCGGAAAATTGAAGATAAGCCTTTCTGGATTTAATGTTATTGGAGATTCCATCTTCTCTCAGATTGGAATTTTGGAGTTTAACGTTAAAAAGGTTCAGATTTTTTTGTCTGTTTGGGTCAGCCCAGCGTTTTGAGGAAGATGAAGGTTTAAAAGAAACGGATTCTTGCTCTTGAGGCCTAGGATTAGAGAGAATAGAAATGGACTTTAAAAAATTTTTGATAACTAACCTTGTTAGGCCCACTTTGTATTCTCTTAGGTTGATTGCAATAATATGGGTTTTGGACTCAACACCCAACTCAAACCCATGCCCTTTATTTTTTTCAATCACCTATGAGCATTTTAAAATTTGAAAATTCTGACATAGATCAGAACCAGTGGATTTTCCAGCTTCATCCACTTTATCAGAGGATAATTGTACAAAAGGAGCTTCATACTCATCTCTAATTTCACCCACACTATATGCACTCTGCTGTTTCTTGCTGCCACGTGTAGGAATCGACCTTTTCTTGCCTTCTTCAACCTTGCAATCACTAGAGGACAGATATGAATTGTTTTTTCTTTTTCTGATTACTCTTAGCTTGACTTTCCACTTGGACCCATTTTCTTCAACATAAAAAAATGCTGGAATAAAACCATGCTCACCCTTCTTAACTTTGATCCTTAGCCTCTCTAAGATAAGCAAGTCTTTTTGTTTCTCTATCAACCATAACCAGCCCTCCACATTGCTGACCAATTTTCTCAAACACTTCATGTTTCCATAAATGAAAAGGAAGTCCTTCAATGCCCAACCATCCTCCCCAGAATAACAATCTATCTTCTCTTGGATTAATAGACGTGCTCCATTTTTCCAGCTTTATTCTGATGTGCCCCTCCAGCGTTAGCCTACCAATTCTCCCCAAGTCTTCTGCTTCCTTCACAGACTGACAAAAGAAGATGGCTTTATCAGACTGATAAGGTTTAAGAACAATCTTTAAATTCACCATCATGCTCAAACTCTTTTGGATCTTCCACCACGGGTCCCAACCCTGCTCCCTAAAGCACACGACAGCATGACTCCATAGTCCATACTCCATGTACAAGCTGTTCTGAATATTTGTTGCCTTCACCAAAAGCAAAAGCCTTCCTTTCTTCTGGTTTGATAAGCCTATTTGACCATGCTTCTGGATTATCTCTTCTATGCCCTGCACTTTTGTTAACAGATCTGCCAGAATCACCCCCACTCAGCTTATCTACTGCCTCTGCCAAAATCTTCCAGCCTTCTACTTTTCTTCCTTGAGGAACTAAAATGGACCTTACAAACCCAGACTCATTATGAGAAATCCGTAGGAAACTTCCAAAGGAATTGCTAAATTTCTCGACCCAAACTTGATAGAAGCTCCCTCTGAACATTCTGAAAAACTTGTTAACATGGCTATCATAATGAGCCTCATATAAACACCTACTCAGCCACAATGCACAGCCAATCTCAAACTTCAGCACAAACTTCCTTTGTCTATTGCACTCCGTAATCTTCAGGACATCTAAATTTGGATTATCTAAGGTTTCCAGCAAGAAGTATTTATGATCAATCCTGACCTCTAAAGAGAAATGAGACCAGGATGACAGACATTTGAAAGACTCTCTCACATTCTCTCTCATGACTTGGCACATTTCTAACACAAAATATCATCTGAACTACTGAGCGTCGAAGTTATTTGTGCTCGGAATTCATAGCAAATAAACTAAGAGATTGAGGTGGTGGAAAGAGAGAGATGTAAGTGTACAGTGAATACTTGTTAACAGGAATATAGAAATATTATATGTTCTTTCTGCAACTCGGCTACAGTTTGATTGCTTGCCAGGTCTTATCACAAGGCTGCAAGGCTGTGCTCAGTGGGTTATAAAAGTGAGGCATTCAACATCAGCCCATCCACGCACGAAAACAATGTTGCTCATCAGAATTCTGTCTCAAAGGTGCACCTGGCAATCCCTTTTCTAAAATTAATTACAGAATGTAAAATTAACAACCCTCCCAGGCTCCCACAGCCCTTAAAAAAAAAAAAAAGAATGGATAAAGAAGAAGAAAATATGTGAGGTGAAATATACTCGTAACATGAAAACTGCAGAAATTTGCATTTCTAGATCAAGAAATATTTTTTCCCCCCAAGTTAATAGCAACAGGAAGAGAATCTAACCTGATTGTTGGATAAATTCTGAACAGCAACCACTCAAATCTGACGAGGGGCGAGACAACCCCAGAAAGTGGCAAGGCAATGCATATGTTGTGGAGTGTACTGCAGCATGCAGTACCACACATTACAGTCTTCTTATGGCATAAACAGGCATAGTTTGGAAAAGCCTCCATCCCATAGAAACAATAGTGGCATCTCTAGTCTTGAGAATGTCATGCCATCTGTGTCACTTTAACCTAAACTGGAAGAAGCAATGAAATTGAAACATCTTATGACCTAGAGATATTGTTAAACTAGATAATAACGTTAACTATCAAAATTACAATGAAACAGTGAATCTGGTTATTCTACCCAAGTTAAACCAACATATTTAGCTGTGAACTTGTAAGCCATCATTTTTAATATGATAAAAGGATAAAATCTTATTAACAAGAGAAGAACCATGAAAAGTTCTGTAGTGCAGCAGCAGTCCACTCATTACATCATACTGAAATCGAAAGCAAAACTATAAGACCATAAAAATGAAACTATAACAACTTCAAATCTCTAAGAATGAAGAACAAAGATATATACTGAAATTGTTTAGTGAAAGAAACCCAAAAAGATGCCAAAAAAAAACTTTGTCCCATCATCTGGATATGGTTTCAGGCATCAAGGAAACTAAACTAAACAACAGAAAAAAGCATTATTTAATAATTCAAGAGGCAGTTTTCTTTTCCAAGATGACTGAGTCTGATGTTTGACTTCAGCAGTTAGTAATTACCAATACCTAAATATATTTAATCCAAAAAAATCCATATAGTTTTGAGTGGTAACTTAGAAAAGACAAAATGAAATGACAACCCAAGTGAAGGGAAAGTGGGGGAAAAAGAAAAAAAAATTCACCACTGCACATCAAAATGTTATTTGAGTATTCTTACCTGTATGTATCCAAATTTTCCTCACCAAGACTAATTCCTCCAGCCAAAACATAATGGCAGGGGTAAAAATGTTCGACCATCTCAAAAGGAAGATCATGTATCCCCAATCTTAGATACATCCCCATTCAAAAGCTCTCATATCTCTAATTGAGTGACCTCATCAAAATCATTGAGCTCACCTATATTCATTTTTTTGCCAGCCCTCTGTAATGCAGACTCAGCATCAGGCATAGATGTCAGGAGATTAGTCAGAGGAAATCTTGACTTGTTGAGAGGAAATACCAAATGATGGTGCTCGAGCAAACAGAGAGTTGTAGCTACATCAAATACTGAATCTGAGTATGAAGCTTTAGCTCAGGGAGCTTCTGAGTTGAAATGCTCAACCAATGTGCCATGAAAGCAAACCATATTGTAATTGATGTGCAATTTATAAATTCAGTGAGAAAGTAGCAAATAAAGAGACTGATGTTGGGTTTTTTCCAAGCCAAAAGAAATGGGTCTGTTGTTGATACTTCCATTAAACCATTGAGAGGAGGGAGGTCCAACCATCTTGAAAGCAGGCTCAATGTTGGCAACAGACAATATTGCTTGATGTGAAATTTTAGACAAAAGACAGAATACAACATGAACGAAGCTGGTAACACCCTATATTTGCAGACCGATACAGAAGTTCAGTTATGCCGATGATATAATCAGCTTATTGTAGTAGATTAATCAAACTGCACAGGGTTCTCAAAACATTGTTGCAATATGATTTATCTTTTAGTTAGAATAGATTAGATGATGCTTCTTGTACATATAGGAAATTGTACTGATGATATGTATGTAATTTAGGTATACAAGTATTAAGCGATAGTTAGAGCATTACACCAATTGTCTCTGGATAAGTAGCAGAGCATGGCCGTGCTTGTTTGCTCTTTGAGCATTTTTGAACAAAACAAATGACACAACTGTAATTTTTATTCATGACACAATCATAACCTCACATAAAAGTTTAAGGTAAAACAGAAATGGGATTATGGAAGCATGCAAATAGCACAAGTAACGGAAAGACATCCACTCAAACAGATCGCTTAAATGAAAAAGGTATGGCGGAAATAGGCAACACACAAAGAGCACCAATAAGCCATAGCATGAGCTTTTCCGGAAATAGCGTCCCCGAGATGGACAAGAATCCACAAACGGTGGCAGCACATCCCATTGCAGTCATCAGTCGAGAAGCTCTGCGGCTACGCTGCACAATACAAGCACCAAAGCACAAAAGAAATCCAACAAAACCTAAAAGCTTGGCCGCAAACAAGAGAGTTCTGGCATCTTCCGATAAAGACGTGCCAGTGTTATACCGAATTAGTGGCGCGGCTACACAGACTTCAGCACCGAGAAAGAGGCATATCTTGGCCAAACTAGGGAAACAGAGCTGTCCTTCAGGCCGAGAGGATGCCACCCCATACGGTGGTGATCTATTTGGCGGTGGCTGTTTGTCCCCGTCTCCATCTTCAGATGATGCATTGCTGTGAGACGGTGGGGCCAGCCGGACTGAATTAGGAGAAATAACAGAGTAGTCATGGCTCAGATCATCGACTTGGAGTATATGCTTCTCACCACCATTGTCTCCCCAGTGCGGCTGACTTCTAAAAGCAGTTGTTCCAAACATGTTATATGGCTTCAGATCAGGCCAACCATTAACATGTACCAAGAGTTTATCCACTTGAGGCAGCGTATCAGGCCACTTTCTTGAATTCTTGCGTTCGACGGCCAGAAGTTTACCCAACTCTAACTCCAGACGTTCAGTACAGAGATTTACCCGAGGTTCAGTTGGAAGGTTCATTTCAGATAAAGACGGCCTCTTCCAATCGTACCAAACTCGTGAAACATGGGTTTGTCCTAATGACAAAGAAGGTATTTCCACTTGCAGAAACAACAACTCCAAGCGCGGATCAGCTGGGTCTTGGAATTGGAACTCGGGAATGGGATTAATATATGCCATTCTGATTTTTTCATCTTGAGCATGACAGGAATCAGAGACCGTCTCCCTGTCCATAGTCGACAACACAGGCAAATTTTCAAATGAAGATTCCTTACAATTAGCTTTGTGTGAAGACCCGTTTCTTGAATTCTTCAAATTGACGAGATCCGTATGCAATTTCTCTGCCCTAGTTCGACTATCAATCAACTTCGACCATGACAGAAATCCTATACGAACAACTTTGCGTTTGAGGTCGGAAATAGATCCCTTCCTGATTTCATCTTTTTCGGTACAATTGGGATTTCCATCATCTTCAGCGTAATCGGTCGTCGCTCCGATTATTCTTGTCGTCGCCAGCGAAGAATAACGAAAAAGCCAAGATCCTACTTCCTCTCTCGAGATATCTTCAAGCGCCGTTGCCAATTGATCGGAAAGAGCCATTTCAAACTCCGAAAGAGCCATATGGTGTGTTTGGCAAAATCTTTCAGGGCACACGAAGAGGATGAAGGAAAAGCTGTTTGAAAGAAAATATTTGTCTAATTCAACCGTGATTGTGATTTTATTATTTTTGAATTTTTTATTCTTATGCCAAGGGAGAATTTATAGAGATTTTATTATTTATTTAAAGGATTATATTAATATTTATAAAATTTTAAAAAATATTTTAATTAAAATTTTTTAAATAAAAATTAATTCTCTCATTAAATTTGAAAAGTTATTTTTTTTTTAATTTATATTTTATTATTTTTTATTAAAAAAAAAGAAAAGTATTTTAATTATTATTAATTTTTTTTAAAAATAATTATTTAATTAAAATAATATTAATTTATTTTTATTTAAAAAATATCATATTTTTTTATTATTTTATTTATCACATAAATAAATAAATAAATATTTAAATAATAAAATTTATGGGGGCTTTTGAAAATGGTCTAAGGTAACCAAAACAACAATGAATGACGTAGGACGTGACGCATGCTCCTTTCAAAAGTTATAGCAAAGGTTATTTTTACATACCTCCCCTGAGGTTTTAAGTAATAACAATTTAATAAAAAATATGACAATATTTTTATATTTCTCCCCGCCATTAGTATTTCCGTCGGTTGACCGTTTGTGGACCGAAAAAATGACAAAAATACCTTTTCAAGTTTCAAGGCTGAAAAAGTAATTCCAATTAGAAAAGGGAAAAAAAAAAAGAGTTGTTCATGTTGGTCATGTGAAGGGAAGAGATTCCCATTCTCTTCTAAATCTCTCGCTCATTGTCTATTGCACATGAGAATGGGAGTGCAGAAGCCATGGAGTAAACGTGTCAGCTGTACCTTGCCTCTTGGACTTTTTTGTTTGGGGAAAATACGAATTACTGTTTGAAAGTGTATTACTTTTACTTTTCATCGATTCTTGTGGGAAATATATTTCTTCCTTTTTTGTCCGGTGATTCCAGTGAAATAAAATTAAATTAATTAATATAAAAATTAATTTTTCTACAAATTCGACATACATCGAAACCCATAATCTTTTACAACAAACATCCACAACATGGCATCACCAATTTTTCCAATCTTTCGGGCATGACTACAAGTGAATTTCAAGTACAAACACCCACACCCTATTTTCTTTGACTTTTGCCCAGCCCTTTACTGGGAAATCACTTATTCCAAACTAGGGGTGGGCAATTTATCCGATCCGACCCGATCTTATCCAAAAAATCGGGTTAGGATCGGATCGGATAGGGATAATATCCAATTAGTTGAGTTATTGCCAACCCGATCAGGTTGGCCAAAAAAAAAAAAAAAGCACGCATGACACTCACTGATAAGTGCATATTTTTCCTATATTTTACTAACTAATTTCTCCATCTTTTTCTTGTTTTGGTATTAAATATTCTAGTTATTTCAGTTAATTTTTAATTTAGTTATTTTGTTAAAATTATATTTTATTGTGTTAATTTTTATCTTAGTTTTTTTATTTTGTTATTTTAGGTGTATTTTGGAAATAAAGTGGAATTAAATCAGAATATTCAAGTGAGAAGAGCTTAAAGAAGAAATTAATTAGAAATTGAAGGAAAGTAATGAAGTTAAAATGGAAGAAAATCAAAGCAGCCAAGGCCTAATTGAAGTTCACGTGAAGATGATAAGAATTAGCATTGGAAAGAACTTAATTAATAAGGCAATTGACGTGAAGAATAAAGGGGAGAAGAAAAGGTCAATTGGCTTTCTATTTTGAGTTATTAACGTGAAGAGCACTTTGACAATTTAAATGACATTCTTGTCATGGGCTTTGGCCAAATCGTTATTGAATTATTAATTGAACAAGTCACGTGCATGCATGAAAGTGGTGGTTGGCTTTGGATTTGATTCTTTCCATGCAACGATTTAAAAGCCACAATTGAAGCATTATAAAAGGACCAAGCGGAAGCAACACAAGGGGAATTTTCGGCAGCCAAGAGGAAAAATTTGCAGCCGCAAAGAAGAAGAAAAAAAAAATCAGCAGCAAAAAGAAATTGAAGAAAAGACAACCACTTGAATTAATTTTCATGATTGATTTTATCAATTCTCTTATTTTCAATTTAATTATGCTAGGTTAAATTTTCTATTTGGTTGAGAGTAAATTCAAAACCCCAAATATGTCATATGATTAATTTTTAATTTATATCATTCAATTTATTTAATTGAGATTGTTTATGTTCTTCTATAATTAATGTTCATGGTTTATTCTTATTTTATTTAAGTGACCAATTAGATAGGATTTGAATAAATTCTATTGCTAGATTAAATTCTTGATCTGTAATTGTCTTGATATTTTAATCATTAGTAGCAGGTTGAAATAAGTGATTTCAATTGGATAACATAACCTAGGTTAAATAATCTGATCTTGTATGTTTATTGCCTAGATCAACCTAATATTTTTCTATGCTTAATGCTTCCATTATCTTAAATTTAAAGAGTTTGTTTTAAATTTGTTTTAAATTATTTAATGGTTAGAGATTAGGTGAAGAGCTTATTTTGCCTAATGACACATTAAGGAAAGATTGAGACTAACAAAGTTTATTGTTGTCTACGCTTGATAGTTTCAATATAAATTGATGATAGAATTGATATATTATGTGCATGTTTGGTGGTGGCGAATGATCCCTTAACCAAAGTTTTCATTATTATTATTTCTTTTTCCTTTAATTCGATTTTTTATTAAATTATTGTTTTCATAGTTTTAATTTCTTTATTTCTTGCTATTTAGTTAAAAAATTCAAAAACCCCCTTTTTTCTATTTTTAGTTGGCATTTTTTTTAATTAGATTAATTTATATTATTATTACTACTATTATTTTATTTTAAGTCCTGCTTTAGAGTTGATAATAAATACAATTAGCATAGTCTCTGTGGGATCGATCCTTACTCACTCTGTACTAATTATTTATACTAGTAGTAAGGTTTTAAATTTGGTGCACCCTAACGACACTACCACTCACACACCACACAACATACGTGTATACACACACTACACACTACACCACTTTCAGCCCACTTAAACTCAAACCTACAACAATGAGCAACCTGCAACCAAGACTCTCGTCTCTCTCAACTCTCAACTCAACTTCACTAGTTTAGTTCTCATCTCACTCTCATCTCTCTCTCAAGTCTCAACTCTCAAGATTCAAGAAGATAAGAAACAGAATAGTGACACGGACACGGTTGGACTCATGCACATGCATTGGAGAAGAAACTCAAGAAAATAGCTGTGATGCCACCAGACGCAGCAAACCCATTCTACTCGCAGTCACCACCACCGATGCCAACCGGATATGCTGCTACCGCCTACAGATCTACTGCTCCATGCCTCCATATCGCCAAGTTCCTCCAAGCTTCATTTGAACCCGGCAACCGGCAATTTGAACCCGAATTTTCCTTTTAAAATTTGAAGCTTCCAATTCCATGGTATATATATAGTTGATTAGTTGTAATGTGTTTTACTGTATGGGTAATATATTATATATTATATGTTAAATTGGTAATTACTTAATTAGTTTAATAAAATGTAATATGTATTGCTAAATTGGTAATTTCCCAATCCAAACCTTATGTTATCCAAACCGAACTCAACTCGAGATTTGACCTGATTCGATCCGATCATAATTTAGTTCGGATCGGGTTAAGGGTTCGGGTTAAATTCGGATGAAATTTTCAGCAACTCGATTGACCCGAAATCTGATTGGGTTGACCCGAATCCAATCCGAACTCGAAAATGCCCAACCTTATTCCAAACCTAAACCAAATGGATTTGGTTGGGTAAATAATGAAAACGGGTTGGATTTGGGTTTTATGTGAGAAACTATTTCGTTATGGTTTGGGTATGGCAAAATTCAAAGTCACGTGTTAGTTGAAAATAAAATAAACAAAATAAATGAAAATAAACTAATTCCAGCTTCTATGCCACTTTTGCTTTAATTCTCCTTTAGCTAGTTTTCAAAAGCATTAACTCTTTGAAACTTAGGCTTGTCATGAAGGAAAATATACATCTTATATGCCAGTTCTGCTTCTGAAAATTCTTGATTGATAAAGCTATTTCATACTCTGAGCCTTTTAATTGCCCAAAAAAAAGAGGAAAAAATTAGTTTATCTAACTATTTGATTTGAATTTGATATTGTTTGTGTTTGAATTATATGAAAAAATTTTATGAAACCATGATTTCAGGTAACTGTTTGTCATAACAAGGACAAAAAATTATATTTTTGTTTATCGCTAGTCTTTTTTTATTAATTTATTTTTATTTAATCTAGAGTTTGGATTAAGTGTAACAACGAAGATGATAACTTGAATTGATGTTATTCTTACGATTTTGGTATGAATCTTTTTGTCTTCCAAATTTACTCATCTTTATAACTATTCAATATTATAATTTTTTTTTATTTATTTGTTAGGGAAGGAGCAAGTTGATGTGGAAGCTCTTGATCTAGGTACTACGGATGGGAATGATTATGATGGATTGCTTTGATAATTGACTTGGGTTGTCTTATCTTGTTTTGATTTGTATAGACATTACTAGAGTTTGTATTGTAATTGGGTTAATACTACTAGTTTTTTGTTTTCTTTCTTTCAATTTACCTGTTGATGTCATGTTTGTGGAAGTTTATTATTAGAGTTTATGTTCTCATTTATTGAGAAATAATGATTTTCGTGATTAAACTTTATTTTAATTTTTTAGTATTCTTTTATTTAAGGATGAAGTTATCGTAAAATTTATTATTTTTAATTTTTTTATCCACTATATTTTTTCATATTTTAATATTAATTTAATAATTAATAAAAATTAATAATTATTACAATTTTAATATAATTAAATTTATCAAAATAAAATATATTTTGATAATAAAATTCGAACCAAACTCAAATGAGTTGGTTTAGGTTGGGTTAAAAATATTTGGGTTGGTTTCGGTTGGGTCTAAACTTTTATGACCTGATTTGAGTTGACTTAAAACCAAATCCAAACCTACCCATGCCCACCCTTAGGAATAACTATTTTCATCATTATCTAATCATAAATAGGGGTGGCCATTGGTTTGGTTCGTTTTGGTTTCAAGATAAACTTTTGATTTCGGTTCGGTTCAGTTTGGGTCCTAAATTCAAAAAATTTGTTCAAATTTTAAGTAAAATAAAAACCGAACTGGAATTGACAGTTTGGTTCGGCATCGATTTTTCGGTTCAGTTTCAGTTTTCGGCAACGGTTCACTTAACGGTTTGAATTAACAAATCGATTTTTCGGTTCACCTTAATTTGCACACAAGGCCTACTATAATCAATATATAATATATAAAAATAAAATAATTTACATATTTGTATTTGCAAAATAATAATAATAATAATAATAATAATAATAATAATAATTATTATTATTATTATTGCAAGATTTTTGGACTAAAATGAAGAATTTTCATAATCATCATCATTGTTTTTAATATCAAAACTTTTGGTCCAAAATCATAAATAAAATAAAATAAGTTTCCGCACTATAATATATTTTATTGAAACATAGGGATCAAAATGATATCTTGTCCTGTTGACTTTCGGTCAAGGACTCTTTTGAAAAGTTTGCACAAAATATTAGGCCATAACAGAATTTTTATATGCAAACATTCCCTAAACATTGGGCCATACTGTAATTTTATAAAGGATAGGGATCCAAATAATATTATCAATTCAAATTTTGTGATATTTGATTCGAAAACCGAACCAAACTGAATGGTTCAATTTGATATTTCTATATTTGATTTTTTAGCTTTAAAAAAACCGAACCGAAACCCAAAAAAAGAACCAAATTAGATTTTTTTGGGTTTCGGTTCGATTTTTCCTACCCGTAATCATAAGTATAAGTATTATTAATTCATCTCAATTCATGAATGTAAGCCACATTAAGTACATGTATATGGCACATGTTTTTAGATTAATGCACGTATTAATTTAATTATAATCCTTAGAACATATTCATGAACCATATTAAAAATACGCATGTAGCATTTAAGAATATGCATGTAACATTCTCCCACCTAGCTCACATAACTAAGAATATGCATGCAACATTCTCCCAATTGGCTCACGTAAATTTATCCTTATGAGATAAATTAAACCTTATTATTATGGCCATAAAAAAAAAGTAACCACTCAAACTACATGATAACGGTACTTTATTTACTTTATTCTAACAAACATTTCCTTCCTTGTATCACAAATACATGATTTTTCTTAAAACTTCATATAAGTCATTCAAGCCCCAAACAAAAAAATTCTCAATAAATATAACAAATTTTATGTACACAAACTTAATATTATTAAAAAGTCGCGTATACATAATTAGAAATGAATGTAGCAAACAAACATTAATTAATTTAAGAAGCCCTATATGTTCAACATGACTATTATACAATGTGGCTGGCAATCCTTTAGAATAAATATATTCAGTATTTATATACTCAATAGTTATTCATGCTTCTTATATGATCTTTGACAACTAAGAACTTTATATCAATATATTTGTTATGACTCCCCTTTTTATTATTCTTTGAAAAGAATACTACAGCAGAATTATCACAATAGATTTCCATTAAACTTTTTATAAAATCAACAATTTTTAGGTTTGTGATAAAATTTCTCAACCATAATGCTTGTGTTGTAGCTTCATAGCATCTAATAAATTCTACTTTCATGGTAGATGAAGCAATTATAGTTTGCTTACCACTCTTCCAAGATATAGCCCCTCTAGTAGGAGCGAAAATATATCCTGAAGTGGACTTTCTAGTATCCGCACATCTAGCAAAATCTGAATCTGAATATCTAATTACCTCAAGATTATTAGAATGCTTATATGTGAGTTTATAGTCTTTAGTTCCTTGTCGATACTGCATCACCTTTTTAGTAGCTTGATAACTCTATGAAATGAGAGTTATCATGGCACTTTTAGACTTAAATCAATAATGCTTAGAGAGTAAATGATAGGTTTCTATTGCATTTTTGTTACATTTTTCATAAATATTCATTTTAAGTTAGTCTTAATAAGTTTTCTTTAATTTTAAGTAACTGTGTGCATAATTGTAGGTTTCCAGAAGTTTATAATTTATGGAAGGAATGCTGATGCAATAGACTTGCAAAAGATGGAAAAGAACTTGGCTACAAAAGAATTGAAACAAATCTGGAACAGTGCAGTTGCTGTAGCCGTTGCTATAGCAATATTGCTGTAGCCGTTGCTGTAGCAATATTGTTGTAGCCATTGCTGTAGCAATCCTGGAACACGACAGAGAAAATTCTGCGCGGGATACCTGCAGAATTGCGATCTGCAGTTTCCTAATCTGACTAATGCGCAGCCTAGGCTTCTGTTTACCCTAATTTTCAACTATAAAAGGAGCACACATCATAAGGAATAAGGAGAGCCGTCACCCAAGGGGAAAAACATAAAGAAACAAAAGAAAAACAAGATTAAAGAGAGAGATTGAAAGCTACACAAGAGGAAAAATTACAGATAGGGGTGGGCGCGGTTCGGTTCGGTTCGGTTCGGTTTTTTACTAAATTTTTCATAATCGTTCGATTACGATTATTTTAAAATCATAATCGCGATTAATCAAATTACTGAAAAAATCAAATACTCGATTAATTGAAATAATTCGATTCGATTCGGTTCGATTATTTTGATTATAGGCCTATTGGGCCTATTTTGGGATTTTTTAAATTTAAAACCTTCAATTAATAAATCTACCACAAATATAAAAAATTAACAAACAAAAAATTAAAATATGTCACAAACACATGCAATAACATAGACATAAATATCTAAGCAGCCAAATGACAGTCGTGAATGACTCACGAGTTCAGAAGATATTTATATTTTTATACTATATCACGAGGTAAGTGGCCACCTAGAAAAGCCGAGAACAAATTATAAATATTGAATATCTAATAAAAAGATTATAATTATTGAATAACCACGCACATTTTACAAAATTAAAGAGACTTTAAGTGGCATGTATTGAGAGCATAACAACTAGAATGGTTGGTAAACACCAACTTTTACCTAGCAGCTAACTCTTTGCTTCTACCTAACTCTGGAAGTACATTAGTAAATCACTTTCATTTCATATTTGTTCATTTTGTTTAACATAGAGGCCAGAGAGGAATGAGTCAATTTAACTTAGCATTTTACCACGCCTCATGAGACTTAATCAATTTATCCAGGAGAAGAGGAGAAGGTTATTATGATTATCCAAATCAAAGAGTAATTAAAGCTTGGTTGTAAAGGCAGCTTCTCTGAGAGAGTTTTAACCTTATTCGAGCTTTATTGGGAAAAGGTTTTCAAACATGCATTAAGATAACGAGAATTAATATAATCACATGCACTTGTTACACATGGCACACATGCCTGATTTTAATAGCTTGAAACCGAAGGGTTAACGTGCGTATCAAATTAAATCAAGCAACAAGCACTTTTGATGGCCAGCTTTGATCAAATCGATACGAATAAACAAATTTGATAGGAATGGTGATTATGACTTGTGATGCCGTTAAGATACAAGAAAAATAGTTTTTATATGTGTTACTCACTTACTCTTGCAATGGTAGCCAGGAAGTGTTATGTAATTATAATTACTTAATTTAATTTACGTTGTATTTTAATCAATTAGTTATGTCCTTCCTCGAATTTAATTTACAGAATAAATTAAGTACGCGCAAAATTTAAAGACAATCACAAAAAATTCATACACAGAACTTGCCTTCAAGCAACGTGCACCATGTTGATATCTGTTTTTTTCTTTTTCTTTTCCCTTTCTTTTCTTTTAACCCAATTTTTACTTCAATCTTCGTTTTTCTTCTTCCCCCAAAATTAAACAGCGATTACATTCCTCAACAGCTATAGAGAATAAAAGCCACGACACTTTCAGGATACCGAAACATACCCACATTTACTAAACAAAGGAGATTTAATTTAAAAAAAATTGCAGAGTGGATTAAGCACTGACCAAGTGAAAAGCTGACCAATCGAAGTAAGAGCAACATAATGAACTCCACCAAGAGCAATACAACGAACAGGATCGTCCAAATAAGGATTCAAAGTAGGCACAAACGCAGCATCCTCATGCCCAAATCCAAGCCGCCCGCCATCTCCTTTGCCCCAAATCCACAACTTCCCGTTCACCACCAACCCAGAATGAAACAACCCACATGATGAAGAATTTGAAAAGCGCTCTTACCCGGATTGCTGCGACTCGGTTGGTGGCTGGAGTCACTCTGAGCGCTTAGCTTATACGTCAGCGAGTTTCCTAACCTTTTGTGAGTCGCTGCTGAGAAAGGAACTCGCCGAGCTGGAATGATAAAATCGAGGGAGGCACTGAGGTGCGAGGCGGAGAAAAGGAGAATGGAATCAGAGGCTGAGATGACTCGGATGATGATGCAGACTCAATTGCAGATCGCGTCGTTTGTTGAGGGGATGAATGCAGGCTTTTAGGTTTTAGCTTTCAAAACAATCGGTTTATTTGAGATTTCGGTTCGGTTTTGCAGTTTTTTTTTTTTTAAACCGAAAACCGAACCGATTGATTTTACTATTTTTTTATATTACTATTTCGATTTTTTGAAGGTAAAAAAACCTTACAAAAATCGAACCGAACCGTCGGTTCGGTTCTGTTTTTAATTAATCAGCTTTTTTTGCCCACCCCTAATTGCAGAGATCAATTGGGAGCTCAATCCTTCTTATCCTTCTCTTGTTTTCATGTTTTTTTATTTATTTATGGAGATGTGTTTCATGGCCGAAACCTTGTTCTTTATTTTTCTTTTGCAAATCATGAACTAAATTTATTTGTGATTGAGTGATAAACAATATTGATGGTTTATTGACTGAATATATGTGTTGCTGCATGTTTGCTGTAGCATTTTGTTTTGATAGTATTTATTTTATTCGTTATTTCGGTTGATCACCCATTTAATTATACTAGCTAATGAAGAGCCGCAAAAGGGTCTATTTTAGTGGAACATATTAAAACAATACTTGATTTTAAATTGAGTTTCCCATGTTGAGTTTTACTTGAATCCCAAAAGGGCCATGCTTGATTTAAGATTAGTGATGAACTAGACATAAGGATTCACCTTGTACGGTAAATAGAACCTAAGCGTGTAATGCTATATCTTATGTTGGCATAGCAACTGATCACTGTTAGGTTGCATATAATTATAAGATATTGAACATGTGACGGCTGAGGATACATAAGGATTCTGCCCAGTGCTGTAGCAAATGCTGTAGCAACCGAGCCAAACATTAGAAAAATAGTCAAGACCATTAAGAGAGTTTATTCACTCAACTACTCTATATTCTCATTGTTTTTATCCTTGAGTTTGACGTGATAATCTACTTTGTTACATTTTATTTATTCTGTTTTTATTTTAATTAGTAAATTAGTTTCATCAATTGTTTATCTTAATTTAGACACAAAATCTGCACTGTTATGATTGCTGTAGCAAGTCTATTAACATCAATCCCTGTGGAGACGATCTTGAATACTCATCACTTTATTACTTGTTGTGTACACTTGCACATTGACACCAATAGCATTAGTATTTATACACCAACATAGCTCCTTGTTGATATTGCATCACCTTTGTAGTAGCTTTTCAGTGTTCCAATCCGAGATTGCTTTGATATTTATAGAGCATGCTTACTACCTAGGCAAGATCAGGCTTAGTACACACTTATGCATACATTCGGCTATCTAAGACAGAAGCATAATGAGTATTCTTCATTTGTTCTTTTTCAAATTACTTTTGGACATTATTTCTGATTGAATTTGTCCTCTTTAAAAATAGGCGCAACAGTAAGAGCACAGTCTTTCATTTTAATTTTTTCCAAAACTTTTTTAATATATGCCTTTTGAGACAATCTTAATCTCCTTTTAATCCTAATTCTGTGAATTTCTATACCTAGAATATATGAGGCTTCGCTTATATCGTTCCTGTCAAAGTTTTGGTTAAGAAAATATATAGTATCATACAACAAACCCAAGTCGTTTCAAGCAAGCAAAATATCATCTATATATAAGACTAAAAAGATAAATTTGTTCCTACTAACCTTAAGGTAACTAAATTGATCAACAATATTTTCTATGAAACCATACAAAGTAACAACATTGTGAAACTTTAAGACCATTGGCAAAAAGCTTATTTTAGTCTATATATTTATTTAATTTGCAAGCTAAATGATTGTCTTTGTTAGCACAAAAACCTTCAGGCTGCTTCATGTATACTTCTTCTTCAAGATTCCCATTTAAGAAAGCGATTTTCACATCTATTTGATGTAGCTCTAAATTAAAATAAGCTACCAAAGCCATGATAATTCTAAAGAATTCTTTTTTGAAACTGGAGAAAATGTTCCTTGATAATTTATGCATTCTTTTTGAGTGAATTCCTTAACCACGGGTTTAGCTTTATTTCGTTCTATATTATCAAAAGCATTCTTTTTGATTTTGTAAATCCATTTACAACCTACAATTAAATTGCCAAAAGATAATTGAACATATCCCAGACTTAATTTTTAGCCATAGATTCTATTTTTTCCATCATTGCACCATGTCATAGTTTAGAATTCTCTCCATTTATGGCTTGTAAATGGAAGTTGGATCTTAATTGAGTTCATACTTAAACTCAGACTCTTGAAAGAATACTTTATAATCACTAAAAATTATAGATTTCTTATTCTTAAAGACTTTCTTAATCCTATTATTTCACTTTTATTTTGTGAATTTTGAGTGATAGAATCTCCTTTGAACAATCTGCCACTGGGTGTATGTAATGCTTAACCATGTGTCCATTAACTTTAAATTCTTGACCTGTTTGTTCATCTAAAAGATCAACAGCCCCATGAGGATAAAATTTCAACAACTTAAAATGTCCAAACCATCGTGATTTTAGCTTTCCCGGAAATAATCTTAGTCTTGTATTATGGAGCAGCACTAATTGACCAGGGCTGAATTACCTGTTTTGAATATACTTGTCGTGCCAGTGTTTTGTCCTCTCTTTATAGATTCTTGCATTTTCATATGAGAATAGCCGTAATTCATCAAGCTCACAAAGTTGAAGATTCCTTTGCTCTGCTGCAGCATGAATATCCCAATTTAATTGCTTCAGTGCCCAGTGTGCTTTATACTCTAGCTCTAGTAGCAAGTGACAAGCCTTCCTATAAACAATTTGGTAAGGAGACATGCCAAGTGGAGTTTTGTATGTTATTCTGGAGGCCCATAGGGAGTCATGTAACTGCAAATACCAATCCTTCATTGTTGAGTTCACCACTTTTTCTAAGATCTTTTTAATTTCTCTGTTGGACACTTCAACCTGACCATTGGATTGTGGGTGATATGTTGTTGCTACCTTGTGTCTGACTCCATAGTTTACTATAGCTGCAGCAAAGACTTTGTTGCAAAAATGAGTACCCTCATCACTAATAATTACTCTAGGAGTGCCAAACCTGGAAAAAATATTTTTTTGAAGAAAAGCCACTACTGTTTTAACATCATTGGTAGGTAATACTTCAGCTTCTACCCACTTGAAGACATAATCCACAACAACAATGATATATATGTTCCCAAAGAATGGTGGAAAATGTCACATGAAATCTATTCCCCATACATAAAAAACTTCCACTTTCAGAATGTTGGTCAATGGCATTTCATGTCTTTTAGTGATGTTCCCTGTCCTTTAACACTTGTCACAATATTTAACAAATTTATAAGCATCTTTAAAAGTAGAAGGCCAGTAATAACCTGATTGTAGAACTTTAGCAGCTATTCTGTGACCACCAAAATGTCCTCCATATGCTGCAACATGGCATGACTCCATTATGTGGGGAATTTCTCCTTCTGAAGCACATCTTCGTATTACTTGATCTGAGCATAACTTATATAACTGTGGGTCATCCCACTGATAACTTCTAACATCATGAAGAAATTTATTTTTCTCTTGAAATTTTAGCTCAGGTGGTAGCAACCCACTTACTAAGTAGTTAGCAAAATCTGCATACCATGGAGATCCTGACTGCTGCAGCATCTGTGCTTGCTGTACTACCAATCGCTGTTCATCAGGAAAAGTTTCAGTGATGTCCCTCCTTGCAATGTACTTGTGTCTGCTTCCAGCCGTGACATGTGGTCTACTACTTGATTCTCAGTCCCCTTTCTATCTTTAATTTCCTGATCAAATTCTTGAAGCAATAAGATCCATCTGATTAATCTTGGTTTGACATCCTTATTTGAAATTAAGTATTTGATGGCTGCATGGCCTGTGTATACAGTCACTTTAATACCTACCAAGTAAGTTCTGAATTTATCAAAAGCAAATACTAATGCTAGCAACTCTTTATCTGTAGTGGTGTAATTGATTTGAGTTTGAGTAAGAGTTTTGCTTGCATAGTATATGGAGTGAAAAACCTTATCATTTCTTTGCCCTAATACTACTCCCACATAATGGTCACTAGCATCACACATCAGTTCAAATGGTAGAGTCCAGTCTGGAGATATAACCATTGGTGCAGTGATCAGAGCTTTTTTTAATTCTCCAAATGCTTGCAGACAATCTTTGTTAAAGTGAAAAGACTTGTCATGTTCCAACAATGAGCATAATGGTTTAGCTACCTTGAAAAAATCCTTAATGAATCTTCTGTAAAATCCAACATGACCCAGAAAACTCTTAATACCCTTTATTGAAGTGGGAGATGGCAGTTTATCTATTACCTCTATCTTGGCTTTGTCTACCTCAATGTCATTCTTGGACACCTTATGACCCAACACTATTCCTTTTTGCACCATGAAATGAGACTTTTCCCAATTGAGTACTAAGTTAGTTATCTCACATCTTTTAAGAACTTCTTCCAAGTTGTGTAAACAATCATTGTATGTCTCTCCAAAAAATGAGAAGTCATCCATGAAAACTTCTAAAGTCTGCTATACCATATCAGAAAAAATAGACATCATGCATCTCTGAAAAGTTGCTAGAGCATTGCACAAACCAAAGGGCATTCTTCTGAAGGCAAATGTTCCATAAGGATAGGTAAATATAATATTCTCCTGATCTTCTGGAGCTATAACATTCTGGTTGTAGCCTGAATACCCATCTAGGAAGCAATAGTATTGTTTTCCAGTAAGTCTGTCCAATATTTGATCTATGAATGAGAGTGAGAAGTGATCTTTCCTTGTGGCTTTGTTGAGATTCCTATAATCCATACATACTCTCCATCCAGTCACTGTTCTTGTAGGAATAAGTTCATCCCTCTCATTAGCTATCATTGTTATCCCTCCATTCTTTGGAACACATTGAACTAGGCTCACTCACAAACTGTCTGATATTGGATAGGGTTCAATATTCTCTGATGCTCCACCAAATTGTTGTAGCAATCTTCTAACAGGATTTTATGCATGCATATTGATGGGCTTATCCCCTTGATGTCTGCCATGGTCCATCCAATTGCTCTTCTATATCTTCCAAGCAAATCTACTAGACTCTGTTCTTGACCTGCATTTAAGGTAGAGGAAATGATTACAGAGAGTGTGTTGTTTTGACCAAGATAAACATATTTCAAGTGTGAAGGTAACAATTTTAATTCAAGACTTGGAGGTGATTCAATAGATGGTAAAATTATTTTTACTTCCCTGTCTGAAAGATTCAGATGCTCAATAAACCTGTTACGCCTATCAGATTGCTTTTCTTCTATCCAATCTATCTGGTTTGCTGCAACATCTTCCTCTTCTAAATCTTCAAAGGTGGTGACTCTGTTGATCTCATTACAGCAGCATCTGTCCACTATGTCTGCTACAACAAAATCCACAACACTTAGAAAATTACAATATTCTACTTCATCAGGGTTCTTCCATAGCCTATAGTACATTAAATGTGACTTGCTGTTCATTCACTCTCATGGTGAGCTCTCCTTTTTGTACATTTATCAGAGTCTTTCCAGTTGCTAGGAAAGGTCTTCCAAGTATAATGAGTACCTCTTTATCAGCTTCAAAGTCTAGTACAATGAAGTCTACTGGAAAGATGAATTTGTCCACCTTCACCAGTACATCCTCAATTTTTCCTTCAGGATATGCATGAGATATGTCAGCTAATTGCAGAGTAACTGTTGCTGGTCTGCATTCCCCTACTCCCAGCTGTTTAAATACAGACAATGGTATCAGATTAATACTGGCTCCTAAGTCACAAAGTACTCTGCCAGTGTACCTAATTCCTATAGAGCAGGGTATTGTAAAACTTCTTGGATCCTTCACTTTTGTAGGAATCTTACTTTGGAGCATATGACTGCTCTCCTGTGTTAAAGCAACAATTTTAAATTCTCCCAGCCTTCTCTTTCGTGCCAAGATGTCTTTTAAAAATTTCACATAATTAGGCATTTGTTCCAAAGCTTCCACAAAACGTATGTTGATGTGTAATTGCTTCAGCACTTCTAGGAATTTGCTGAACTGCTTGTCTTGTTTTTGCTTCTAGAATCTCCGTGGGAAAGGTGGTGGATGTCTAAACTGCTGGGTAGCTTCTGGAGGTACCAAACTTTGCTTGTTTGGTTTGGTGTAGGTCCTGGCTACTGGTGTTGCAACTTTTTTTTCAGCCAGTTCTGGTTGAGTTCCCTCTGAAGTTGCTGTAGCTTGGCCCCTGTAACCAGTGTCTTGATGGTTGGGTTGTTGTAACATGCTTCCATCTTGAGGTGGTTTTTGTGAGGAATTAAATTTCATCCCCTTTTTAATCACATCAACTGGGACATCAATATTCTTTCCAGATCTCAAATTAATTACTTTGTAGTGTTCTTTGCCCTCTCTCCCAGGGTCTTCTGTGTTGCTAGGTAAGCTTCATTGAGTCCTGCTACTCATTGCTGTGGCAAGTTGTCCTATTTGGTTTTCCAGGTTCCTCAAGGATACAGCTTGACTCTGTACAATTGCTTTATTCTTTGCAATGTATTCCTTAATCAGTGCTTCCAGTGAAGTGATTGGATCCCGACTGATATGTTTTTGCCCTTGACTCTGTTGATGAAAACCAGGTGGTTGAGTGTTCCTATTTTGTCCATTTAATGCTGAAACATTTCGATTCTGACTGCTCCATGAAAAATTTAGGTGTTGTTTCCAGCCAGGGTTGTAAGTATTTGAATATAGGTTGTTCTGAAGCTGTCAATTGAAATTACCCACATAGTTTACTGAAGCTGGATTTCCAGGACAATTATCAAAGTCATGTTCTTCACTATAGTATACACAAGAAAGTTCAGCAACTTGCTTCACTACTGCTGGAGCAGATGTCATGGCCTTTACCATGTTAGTCAATGAGGTTACTTGTGCTGATAAGGCTGTAATTGCATCTATGTTATGTACCCTTGCTGTTCCTTTTGCTACTAGTTGCCTGGCTGATGGCCACTGATAATTATTATTGGCAATTCTCTCCAGAATTTTATAAGCTTCAGTGTACGATTTGAATAACATGGCTCCATTTGCTGAAGCATCCACCATTAATCTTGTACTAGGATTCAACCCATTGTAGAAAGTTTCCAAGTGAATGCAACAAGGAATGCCATGATGAGGACACCTTCTGAGCAGTTATTTGAATATTTCCCAAGCCTCATACAAACTCTCATCTTCAAGTTGATAGAAAAAAGTAATCTCATTCTGCAATTTTGTATTTTTTGTCGGTGGGAAATATTTCATTAGGAATTTATCAGCCAACTCATTCCATGTAGTGATAGAATCAGATGGTAAAAAATTTAACCATGCTCTTGCTCAATCTCTTAAGGAATAAGGAAAAAGCCTCAGTCTTAAGGCATCTTATGTTGCTCCAGCAATCTTGAAAGTATCACTCACTTCCAAGAACAACTTAAGATGGAGATGAGGATCTTCATTTGGCAATCCATTGAATTGACCAATTGTTTGCAACATTTGAAACATCACTGGCTTCAACTCAAAGTTTACAGCTTCTACTTCAGGTCTGATTATCCCAAGGTGTACAACTTGAGGAGTTAACACAACATAATCTCTAATAGCTCTATCTCTGTCATCAACCATGTAAATAATATTGTTATTGCCTGGCTGTCTCTCGTTAGGATGTTTATTATGCTCTTCTTGAATGTTGACTGGTTGTAAGGGCCCGTGAGGGTCTAAATTTCCCATATCCTGCAAATTATTCATGCCTGAAACAATTTTTGAATTCCTTTGTTCTCTTCGCAGTCTCCTAACAGTCCTTTCAATCTCATAATCGAATTGGAATACCACATATCCGTCTTTGCGCATGCAAGTACTAATCTGCCAATAAATAAAATGAATCAAATCAAATTGGCACTATCAAGATTTACTTCACACTTTAAAAATAGACAATCAATCCCCGGCAATGGCGTCAAAAACTTGTTGGTTAATTTTATAATCAAATGCTACTAATGCCAATGTGCAAGTATACACAACAAGTAATAAAGTAATAAATATTCAAGATCGTCTCCACATGTATTGATGTTACTTGAAATGTTATAGTAATCACAATAGTGCAAACTACTTAAGTCCGAAGTTAACAAACATAAAGTGGTTTCTATCGTAATTGATGATTGTAAGAGAATAAAGTAAAACAATACCGTGATGAAATAAACTAAATTAAATGTGTCTAAGATTTAATTGAGACTATGGTAGTTGAATGATCAAACTCTCCTTATGGGCTGACTGTTTTTCATCAAGTTAACACCAGTTGTTACGGTAAGTGCTGCAGCACTGGGTAGAATTAGTCTGCATCCTTAGCTGTCGCATATTGGAACTCTCATACCCTTAAATCTATTAATAATGACTAGTTGTTAATCTAATTATGATATGACATTATGACACTTTAGTCTCTCCACCCTACAAGGTGAGCACCTATGTCTAGTGTGTCACAAATCTTAACTTTAAATATAGCCCTTATGGGATTCAAGATAACTTAATCCAGGAAACTTAAATTAAGATCAAGTAATACTCTAATAATATCTACTAAGACATGCCATTTTGCGGCTCTATCTTAACTTGAACTATTAAATGGGTGGTCAATCGAAATAACAATTATATTAATAATAACTACTAGAGTAAAATACTACAGGAACGACATAACAACACATAAGAACAGTCAAGAACCCATTGAATTGTTTGTCACTCAACTACAAGCAAATCTAGTTCATATTCTGAATGAGAAAAACAAACATAAATATATTGTTCACGGGATACATCAGAACAATCAAATAAAGAAGAGAAGTATAAGTTGAGAACGGTAAAAAGCAAATCCAAATAACTCTGCACGATTCCTCAATGCTGCCGAAACCGCATTCTTCAATTCTGATCTTCTTCTCCTTTCTTCTCTAATGATTTCACGATAATTCACTTGCCGCCTTTCTTTGTGGTGCGCGCCCCCCTTTTATACTGCAAACTAGGGTAAATAAAAGTCTGTGGGCATGCATGAGTTAAATTAGGAAACATGCATATCGCGATTCTGCAGCTAGCCCGCGCTTAAGTTTTTTCCCTCATTGCTCCCAGATTGCTACAACACCAGTTGCTCTAACAACAGTTACAACACTGCACTGTTCCTGATTGTGCTTTACTTCTTTTGCGGCCATCTTCTTTCCTCCTCTTACTAGTTTAATGTCTCAGCATCCCTTCATGAATTAAGAACTTCTGAAAACCTACAATTATGCACATGTTTTGAGCAAAAAATTAATTTGATTCAAGCAAAACTTATTAAGACTTAACTAAAATGAATGTTTATGCAAAATATAACCAAAATGTAATAAAAACACCTTATTTGTTTTCTAAGTGATCTTGATTTAAGTCTAGAATTGATGTAATAACTCTCATTTCATAGAGTTATCAGCTACCAAAGCCATAATAATTCTAAAGAATTCTTTTTTGAAACTGGAGAAAATGTTCCTTGATAATTTATGCCTTCTTTTTGAGTGAATTCCTTAACCACGGGTCTAGCTTTATATCGTTCTATATTACCAGAAGCATTCCTTTTGATTTTTTAAATCCATTTACAACCTACAATTGAATGGCCAAAAGATAATTGAACAAATCCCAGACTTTATTTTGAGCCATGGATTCTATTTTTTCCATCATTGAACCATGTCATAGTTTAGAATTCTCTCCATTTATGGCTTGTAAATCGAAGTTGGATCTTGATTGAGTTCATACTTAAACTCAGACTCTTGAAAAGAATACTTTATAATCACTAAAAATTATAGATTTCTTACTTTCTTAATCCTATTATTTCACTTTTATTTTGTGAATTTTGAGTGATAGAATCTTCATGAAGTGGTTGAAATTCAATTGGTTGTTTCTTAATTATTTCCATAGGAAATACACCAACATATTCTTTAATTTCTTGAAATTCAATAATACTCAGAAATTTATTTCCACTAAGTTCAAGATCTTCAAGAAATTTTGTATATTTAGCTTCAACAATCTTTATAGTGTGTGAAGGACAATGAAACCTATAGCCCTTAAAGTTTGCTGGATAGCCTGAAAAATAACCACTAACTGTACCTGAGTCCAATTTCTTTAATTGAAGATTATAAATCCTTACCTCAACAGGACAACCCCAAATGTATACATGTCTGAAAATAGGTTTCCATCTGTTCTAAATTTCAAAAAGTGTTGTAGGAACAGCCTTGGATGGAACTTTGTTTAAAATATACACAACGGTTTTTAAAGCTTCACTCCAGAATTTCAAGGGAAGACCTAAATCGCTAATCATACTTCTTATCATGTCTATAAGTGTTCTATATTTCCTTTTAGTAACATCATTCTGCTATGGTGTGCTAGGTATTATATATATTATGCAATAATGCCTTATCTTTCGAGAAATTTTACAAATGGACTAGGCATTTTTTTTTGTATATCTCCATAATATTCTCCACCCTTATAAGATCTTACAATTTTAATTTTTCTTTCTTTTTGTCTCTCTACTTCTACTTTATAAATCTTAAAAGCATCAAATGCTCTTTCTTTATGATTTAGAAAATAGTGATACATGTATCTTGAATGGTCATTTATAAATGAGATAAAATATCTCTGATCATTTAGACAAAGAGTGGAAAAGGTTGCACAACTATCAGTATATATAATCTCAAGAATTTCTATGCTCCTCTTAGTACCTTCAATAGTCTTGTTATTTTATTTTCTCTTAATGCAATTTATACAAGAATTAAAATCAATAAAATCAAGACTATGTAAAACTCCATCATTTGCTATTCTTTTAATTATCTCTATAGAGATATGTCATAATCTCACATGCCAAAGTTTGAAGGCATTCTCATTAGTAATACAACAGTTAATGCCAATATTTGCATCATGCAAAGTAAAAAGATTAAAATCAAATGTGGGATCTAAATTTAACTTATATAAACCATTAAGTCAAACACAACCGCAAATAAAATTATTATTATTATTATATATATTAATTACAACCAGTTAGTTCAAAACAAATTTAAATCCTAATGAAACAAGATGAATAACAAAAATTAAATTTCTAGAAAATGTGGGTACATAAAATATGTTTTCAAGGTCTAAATAAAAACCAAATTTTAAAACCAATTTAAAAGTTCTCACAACCTCAACACTTGATTGCATTCTGATTCCCTTGCTCATTTGCTCTCGGAATCAACCCATAATGTATTATTAGGGACATCAATAAAACGAGATTCATGACATACATAAGAGATAGATTTACCTTTCTTTTCTAGCCATTTTATATTTTTGGCAATTCTTGTTTATGTGTCCTTTTTTCTTACAAAAGAAGTACTGATCATTCTTATTAAATTTCTTTATTGGCACTTGCTTCTCCTTATCCTTGGGAACACTTTTACTCTTTTGGTTATTTCTTTTCACATGAGTAGTTAAATGGGCACTTTTTAACTTCTCATGCTTCAATTTCTCTTCTTCTTGAACACACATGGTCAAAAGTTTATTAAGAGACCATTTTTCTTTATGTGTGTTATATGATATTTTGAATGGAACATATTTGTTAGGAAGAGAATTAAGAATGAAATAAACCAAAAATGACTCAAACATCTTTATCCCAAGTGACTTAAGTTGAACAACAATATCATTCATTTCCATTATATGCTGACCTTTAGTATTATCAAGCTTCATGCTTGAAAGTTCTTGCATTAGAGTGCTTGCTAATGCCTTATCAGGACTTACAAATTGTTCCTCAACAATTTTTATAAAATCCTTAACTTTAGCGCATTGTGGGATGAAATCTCTAATGCTTTTGTTGACATGAGATTGCATGACTATCAAACTTAAGCAATTAGATCGCTCCCACTTTTCATATGCATCTTTCTCACTTTGCGTACTTGATTCCATGGGAATAGGCGGTTAATCCTCACAAAGCGGCAAGTCAATATCCATGTACCCTGAAGAGAACTCTCTCTTTCCAGATAGAAAAGTTATCGCCATACAACATTGGAACACGAGTAGAATCACTGAAATAATTAGGAACCACTGTATTGGAGAACAAAAAAAATACATTAATGCTATGAAAATTTTAATCTCAATACGGAATTTACCAATGTAAAAATTTAGTTGTAAATTCAAACCTTCCTATGGGCAGAGGTTACATAATGTATTGAATTTACATTAATCTTTAATAACAAGAATAGCAAATTAAATTCTAATTTTGATGCTCAAATTATCATCTTATTCCAATTATATCTGTATAATAATTTTTTCCCTTTGGGGCCAAATAATTATAAATTAATTGCAACATGTTCAACGCCTTTCATGTCTAAAATAACATATGAACATGTGCTATACAAATATCATTATATATTTCGAATGTTGTGGCTTCTTTGAAAAATGTGATGATGTTTCAATAAAGGCATTAGTAGAACATGATATAAAAATTCAATAAATTTATGTAGATTGTATAATTATTCTTTCGTAGATCTATCATATTTTAAGTAGAAGGCTAAATAACACAAAATGTATTGCAATCATGATTACGATGATTTCCACAATAATATATATTCATTATTAACACTTAGTCATATATTAGTGAATTCAAGCATTAAAATCTTCATCATGTGACATGGTTTAATACATGTATTCATCGTAGCATATAAAGTCACAACCATATAAGATCAAAACCATAAACCGAATGCAAACAATATTATATAACTAAACAACAAGATCTAAAGGGAGGCTTTGATACTAGGTGTAGTCTTAATAATAATATATATAGAATATATTATTGATATAAATTTAAATAATTTACATACTTTCACCTCCAGTCATTATTGTTCAAGTTAATTTTGAAGAATACTTAGAATCTTCTGGTCTATTCATCTAGTCTTTATTTGGTGGGTAATTCACAAGCAAAGTTGTTATTGGCTAGGTTAGGAACTCTTATTATATATAATGGACTTCATTCACTTTCCTCCATTAAGAAAGTGAGTAATTATCCTTATCTTAATTTTAGAAATATAGAATAATTATTCTCATCATTATTTAACGATAAATATGATTAGTTTTAGTTTATCTTAAAGTTATGAATGTGAGCCACATTAGGGTGCTTGCATGTAACACATATTTTGAGATTAATGCAAGTATTAATTTAATTATAATGCTTGTAATATATTCACGAACAATATTCAGAATATGCATCTAACACAAGGGACAAGATTTGAAGTCAACTTGGCTAACGGCTTCTTGTGAGCAAGTTAAGGTTGATTTTTCATCAAGCTTGACCACAGGGAGTACGGGGGGTGGTTCAGGACATGCATTACTTTATTAGGAAGACTCTAAAGATTAATTAATTATTTATTCTTAGTGTCGGTTTTTTTTTTTTGGGGTTTAATCATCTGGAAGAATATTAAATTGTAGAAACATTATAGAAAGTTTATTGGATTGTTAATTTTACTCTTATTTATTTTTTTCAAAGTGGTATCTTGCATAGTTTTCTTCTTTTTCCTTAACTCACATTAATTAACTAGAAAATAGAACCGCGCTTCACGTGGTTCTTTAAAAAAAAAATTAGTATTATCATTTTTTCTTACTTTACACTTGATGAAACTAATAAAAAATATGAATAGATTTTTTTTGTAAGATGAGGCAGCCTTATAAAAAACAAAAGAACTATTACCCAGCAATACAAATAAAGAAGCAACGCAAGATAAAGAATAAAATGAGAGAATATATTATAAAGTGATTTTATTCATTCCAATTGTGTGTGTACAAAACAAAAAGATGAGCTCTCATTTTATAGTTACATAATCACTCTATGAAATTAATGAAAATTATATTATAATTCCTTGTGAGATAGTGGGAGTTATAGGGAAGCTAAAGGTTGCTAATGAGAGTAGGGGTGGGCAAAATATCCGATCCGACCCGACCCGATCCGATCCGATCCGATCCAAAAAATATCGGGTTCGGATCGGATCGGATTGTTGATATAACCCGATCGGATGTATTCTTGCTAACTCGATCGGATCATGATCGGATCGGATGAAACCCGATCCGATCCGAAAAACCGATCGGGTTGCCAAAGAAAAAAAAGAAATTAAAGGTAAAAAAAGGAAACCTAAACTAAAGAGCACATGCACGTGAAGAACACCCAACACTCTTTAATAGCTAAAGACAAAATCACATTTTAGCCAAGCCAATAACATTCTTCAGTTGCATCAAAACGGAAAAAAAAAAGAAAAAAAACAGAGAACACTCTTCCTCCCTTCCTCAACTTCTCAATCTCATCTCAAGAATACTATTCACGATTTCATGCACACAACCACGCACACATATGGGAAAAGCAAGGGGCAGCCGGATCGATTTTTCCCGCAGTCACCGCCGACGCTAACTGCTCCGCAAGGACCGCAAATGGATCTGCTGCTACCGGATCTGCTGCTACCGGATCTGCTGCTCCACGCCGCCAGTCCTCCACCATCACCTGATCTGATCCAAGATCCATTCAACCCGGTAATTGCAAGGCTGCAACCCGAGTTTCCTTTTCCTCTTTTGAAGCTCTGTTGGTATAATAGTACTATACCAGATTGTTCGCCATTTAGCAGTAATATATCATATATTATTATATTACATGTGAAATTGTTAATTTGTAATTATGTATTGTTAAATGTTAATAAAAAAAATAAGAAAATTGTAAATCCGAACCCAATCCGAACCGAATTTAACCCGATTTATTGACCCGATCTGATCCGATCCGAATATATATCGGATCGGATCGGATCGGGTTATAAGTTCGGGTTGTGTTCGGATGAATTTGTGTTCAACCCGATCAATCCGAAATCCGATCGGGTTGATCCGAATCCGACCCGAACCCGTATTTGCCCACCCCTAAATGAGAGATAGTGGGGAGACTAAGAGATACATATTATGAACATCTACATTTATTTTAATAAATTCATAACACTCCCCCTTGGATGTTCATTACAAAGAATATGCCTCATTAAAATCTTTACATAATTGTTATTGTGTAATAACAATCAAATTAATTATGAGAAGATAAAAAGCCAAATCTAAAAGAAAATTTCTCTATTTATTAGATAATATAGAATAAACAAAGATGAGAAATGGTGATGCCACATCACCTCCTCAAGTTCCAGCTTTATATATATATATAGATATATAGATTTGTTTCCATGAGTACCCTAATTATAAGCCACATGCACGTTACAACAACTTATGTTAAAAAAAAATATCAAGTTTTTGGGTGAAAACTTCATGCATAATATTATTTTTATTATTTTTTTTTATCAAAATTACAATTTAAAAATTATATTCCAAAACATTATAACACAATTTTGTTTTTCGCTTTACTATCAATCAGTGCCTAACCCCTCGAAACCAAATTCAATTTAAGTATTACACCAAAAAAGAGGAAGATTGCTATTTAAAGTCGGAGAAATTCTAGAATACCTCTGATGTTTTACAACCAATTGATGCATGCATAACATGTGTGGTTGAATTTAATATAACCACCACTTACATTATGATTTTTCAAAGCCGAAAAGGAAGATGGCTAGCTAAAGTTGAGGTCAAACTTTTTACACAATAACAGAGTTCATAAGCACCATTCATCAAAGTCGTCAAAGTCAAGGGAGCTATGTAATAATCTCTAATTTAAGTAATTTTTTTCACTTTTAATTTTATTAAAAATCTATTTAAAATTTAATAAAAGCCCAAACCGCCTAAAATGCCCTACAATTTGCCAAATTTGCCGAATTTGCCAACCCTAAATCTAATTCAACCACTGTTGACTTTCCGCATGGGGCATGCATCCATTGAAGACTTTTGAGAAAGAATACGTGAGAGGAAGGAATAGCATCACTTCAGATTGGATCCTGAGAAGAAAAAGAAGACGATGAAGATGGCGTCCAAAACCTATGAAAATAACCAAGAATCACATATTCAATATTCACTCATTAATTTTTCATTTTGTATTCAACATATTAGTTTATTCCAAATCACGTGAGCAGTCATTGTGAAGGTCCCTTTTATTAATTTGAATTGAATTAGGAGAAAAATATATCTTCTACCATATTCCAGTATGTTTCTTAGAAAGAATGTAATCAAATTCCTTTGATTGTTTCTTACTGGAAAAATCTTCTTTTTATATTCTATTAATAGTGCTAATAGATAATTAATTTTTAATTATACCGAAAGAAAATAGATATCAAATTTTTAAAAATAAAATTCTAAATAAATGAACAAATAGAGTTTTTTTTTTTTTCAATTCAAAACGTCCCGTGATCGTCAATCAATTTGGTGCTTGAATATATTAACTAGGGGTAAGGGCAATAACTTATTTCCAATACTCAGTAGCTTGATTGAACCAAGTCTCCATAATTTTAGAATCTCTTTGTTTAATGACTCGATTCCTGTGGTCGAAATAGGAGAGTTTTTTTTTTTTTTGTCTCATATAGCTTAGCAGTCAATTCTTTTGGTATCTGGGGTTTTTGAATTTAGTATATCAAATTGAATGAGATTTCTCGTAGCTTAGCAAAACGTTTGGCTGCATTCCTTTTCTTCTTCCCTATTAATTTTATATTTTTATCGAAAGCATTTTTTTTTTAGAAAAGATAGAGGGGCATGTAAAGCATAAAATTACTATTTTAACTCCTCTACTTAAGATTTGAATTCAAATAACCAATTGATTAAAATTGTTTTGACATCAATCTTTTTTGTCTTAGTTGATTTGGCTTTGCTGCACCCTAAATCGATGCAAAAGCTTATTCGTCAATTCCTTTTGCTCAATTGTAATTATAGAGATAAATTTTTTTAGTGAATTTAAGAAAAAGAAATTAAAAAGAAAAGAGTTTTGAAAGAGTGCACAATGACTCACTGATTGAGCGCTCTAGCACGGAAGATGAACGGGACTAAGTGATCTGCCGAAGCTGTGGGATATAAAGATGCTAAATCACTAAACAAATACTAGCTAACGGACCGAACCCACCACCAGTAACTAAAGATTGCTCGGGGGTGGATCCAGTCGGTGGGGCCTAGGGACAAGTTACTTAAACGGAACATGTGCCTTGTCCTAATTCATGCATGTTCGGATCTTTCTATACTGCTTTACTAGATTCCAACAAAGGGCCAAAAAAAAAGGTGTCACTCCAATTTTTTTTCTTCCTTCGTAAAGCTCTCTCTCTTCTAGAGAGGCTTGAATGGAAGTGTTGAGGGGTCGTAAGGACTCAGGTGGTCACTCCCTATGAGTGGGATATAACCCTAAAAAGTCAGCTATTGGGGTTGGTGAGCTGGATGAGAAAGCTGTGAGAGCAAAGTTAGTGTAGGGCGTTAAGGCACGAATTTAAGTTAGTGAGCCTAAATACCTTATTCTCTATCCAAGCATTAACTACCATGGATACTGAAGAGCTAATTCGCAAATGTAAAGCAATAACTATCAGAGAGGAAGATAAAGGCAGAATAACGTTGGAAGTGAATCTAAAAAACAAGAAAGAACAAATGATGGCAGGATGCTTAGTGGGCAAAGTACTTTTCACGAAGGGAGTAAACAAAGAAGGGCTTAAGGCTGTGTTACAGCAAGTGTGGAGGACTTTCAAAGAAGTCAAGATCGAAAGCGTGGGGAATAATATTTTCATGTTCAAATATGTTGAAGAAGCAGACAAAAAAAGAGTGCTAAAAGGGGAACCGTGGCACTTCGATACGGTTTTGATTGTTCTCGCTGAGCCAAGGGGGATTGGGGAAGTCGCAAAACAATCTTTTACCCATACATCTTTTTGGGTACAGATTCGTAATGTCCTACTAGCTTGTATGGATAAAGAATTTCTCCAAGACTTGGGCAGGAAGATTGGGTCAGTAGAGGAGGTCCAAATAGATGATAATGGAGATTGCATTGGGGAATTTGCCAGAATAAGAGTCTCAATTAATATAACACAGTCGCTAGAGAAGATTTTATTCCTAAAACAGGAAGGTGAAACTGATATCCTAATGCCGGTGGTCTATGAACGCTTGCCGAATTTTTGTTATTGTTGCGGAGTTATTGGACATCAATACAAGGAGTGTGGCAAGTATTAAGGCCAACAAAGAGAAGATCTACTGTATGGGAGTTGGATGAAGGCGATTACAGTAGGGGGTTTCACAAAAAGGAATTGAAACAAGGATAAGTGGAACTATGGGGCTGGTAAATCGGAAGAAAAATCGACAAGCTCAGAAAACCAAAGCTCCTAGCAACAGCAAAGGCAAAACCAAGATAACCCGATAGGGCAAACGGGTCGGAACCCATTGAGAAAGAAACGAGGCAAACCAAGGAGCATGCCAAGATGGATGAGATGGAAGGAGTAGTTGAGCAACAATTAATGCGAGGAGTGATAGAATCAGAGACAAAAAAGCAAATTGACGGCAACAAGCAAGATGGGAAAACTGGCAATGTAACAGTCCCTAGGAAAATAGGAATACAAGCGGGAAATGGAATTACAAAAGAGAGGGAAAATATGCAGATAAGCCACGAAGGAATAGAGGAATCTGAAATAAACGATAGGCCGGAAGTCTCTCAACTACGGTCCAACAAGAGGAAATAGAAGAAATTAGCTAGAGATCTGAGTGAAGGGGGAGAAAAAATTGAGTTAGGAGCTCGAAAAAGTCCAAGGGGGAAAACATTCGGGCAAAGCCCAAGGAAAAAAACAAAGCTCTCTGGCCCCAATAAATTCAAGCTTAAAAATCTGGTGCAAGTCTCTCCAACAGCAAGACTCAAGCTGAGCTGGGAACCGTTGGTGCTGGAAGAAGTGGTAGTCATGGATTCAAACAATGCAGAGATATCGGCGGAGGCTGGTGGTTGTTGGTTGATTTATATAATCAATTATTACCAATGCCAAAGTGCAAGTATACACAACAAGTAATAAAGTAATGAGTATTCAAGATCGTCCCCACAGGGATTGATGTTACTCAAGATGCTAAAGCAATCACAATAATGCAACCAACTAAAGATCAAAACAAACACTTGTCAAATTGTTCTTCCGTAACCAATAATTATGAGGGATAGAAATAAACTAATACTTCTACGAAATAAAATAAATTAATTGTGTTTAAGATTCAATTTAAAATGTAGTAGTTGAATGATCAAACTCTCCTAATGGGGTGACTGTTGATTACCGAATTAGCACCAGTTGTTGTGGTAAGTGCTGCAGCACTGGGTAGAACAAATATGCTTCCGCAGCTATCGCATGTTGGAAATCTCATACTTTTAAATCTACTAACAATGACTAGTTACTCATAAATTTAATGGATGGCTTTACGACCTTTAATCTCTCTACCCTACAAGGTGAACACCTATATCTAGGATTTCACGAATCTTAATTCAAGTACTGCCCTTATGGGATTTAGGATGACCTAATCCAGGAAACTCAACTTAAGAACAAGTAATACTCCAATAATGTCCGCTAAGATATGCCCTTTTGCTGCTCTATCTTAACTGAAATCATTAAATGGGTGGTCAACCAAAATAACAATTATGATCATAAAAACTATTAGAATATAATGCTACAACATTAGCACAATAACATATAAGAATAGTCAAGAACCCATTGGATTATTTGTCACTCAACTACACTTAAATTTAGTTCATATTATGAATGAGAAAAGTAAACATAAGTATACTGATCATAGAATACATCCAATCAATCAAATGAAGAAAGATAATGTGAATTGAGCACGATGAAAGTCTGAGGATCCTTCTCGGTTCTTCAATGATGTCGAACAACACTCCTCAATCTTCTTCTTCTCGCCTTTTTAATTGTTTTTTGATGATAATAATTCTCCGCCGCTTGCTATGTGGTGCATGCTTCCTTTTTATATTGCAAATTAGGTTAAAAACCGAAACCTATGAGCGTGCATGTGTTTAACTTAGGAAACATGCAGATCATGATTTGATTGCTGACCGCGCCTATATTTTCTCCCGCGTTACTCCTAGATTGCTATAGCACGGGTTGCTCTAACATCCGCAACAGCACTTGTATTACTTCCGATTGTGCTTTCTTTCTTTTGTGACCATCTTCTTTCCTCCCCTTTCCATCTACTATCTCTGCATCCTTTCATGAATTTAAAACCTACAATTTAAAACCTGTTTTTAGCACAAATTACTATGGTTCAAGCAAAACTTGTTAAAACTCAACTAAAATGAATATTTATGCAAAAGGTCACCAAAATGTAATAAAAACACATGATTTGCTCTCCAAATAACCTTTATTCAAGTCTAGAACAGATGTAATAACTCTCATTTCCTAGAGTTATCACACGCCCAAACTTAAACTATTGCTTGTCCTCAAGTAATGAAAAATACTAATATTTCCCGCAAACAAACATGCACACAACTTCAGCTCTTTTATCAAACTTGCAAAGATTCTTCCACCTTCAGATCATATTCCCAATCATACAAAAATGCCCATAGTAAATCAGTTCTAGACTTAAGCTTCTTTCTGTCCATAGTGTGTGTGTGCTGCCTTTGTGATTGAATTTCTGATATGCTGTAACATTACCAAAGGATTGCCGAAATTTCTGCAATCATATACTTTATTCTTACAAGGGGTAGCATAAATTCTACATATTCAAACTGTAGTAGCTTTAACATTGATAACCTGGGGGATAGTCAACCGCCTCACTGTAACATTTATTTTTCATGTGAATGTCGATCACTTGTAATGATGACACCCAATTACTCAAACCATGCCCAAATCAGAGTTGCTGCAGCAATATCTGTGGTATAATCTTATCTCAAGATATCTTTGACTCAAGGCTGAACATGGGGCTTATGAACAGACCTGGCTACTCAATGCCTTAGACATAGGACATATATATATAATTTTTATTTTATTTTTTTTAACATATGTGCTACAACACTGCTTATAACTCTTGCTGCCTTTTTACACATTTCTGCATATGTGGTGCATACTCAGATCTGGTTACTCAGCAACTTAAGTTATTGGAGCAGAGTTTTATTTCATAACTATCCCAGTCAATCAACATGCTTCTCCCTTCAAAACTTAAGACTTTTGTTTCTATTCTTTTTGGTTTTGCTCTAGCAGTTTCATACAACTCAATCACGGGCTAAGTGTTGGGACAAAATTTCACTTCTATCTATAACTATCTCTACTTGACATTCTCATAAATACTGAATAACACTCAATTTATCTTCATTAGGTTTTCAAATCCATACACAAATAACAGATAATAGAGCTTCACACAACACAAACATAAACACATGCATTCAGAAACAATCCCCCCCAAACTTGAGAGGTGTTGTGTCCTCACAAGCAAACAAAAATAAAAACACACAAATGGGCAAACAAATCTTTTTTTTTTAAGAAACAAAAAGGCAATTAGTGAGATAAAAGTACTCCCCTGTGGTGGGGACTGCAGCCCATGATGTGATGCTCTCATCGCTTCTTGGAGGCACTGCGCAGCTTATCCTTTGGTGAAGCCTTTGGGGAGGTGGCTGGCAATGTCTTTGTCATTTTCGCTGCAGGGCTGGTGAGAGGAGTTGTGGCTGGGGTTGCTGTAGCAGGACCCGCCGATGTACTGTCTTTTCGTTTGCTAGGTTGCCTTGGACTGGTGCGGATAGGCTTGCTGGGAGGTTGTTGTAGAGGTTGTGGGGTCAATGCATCAGCTGCCTAGCCCTTGGCTGTGATGACAACAATGACCTCAAGTAGTTGCTTGGCTTGTTCAGATGTAGGCATGGCTCTGGTTGCTGCAGCAGCCAGTTCAGCATCGATTTGCTCCATGTCATCGTCAGAGGCTGGAGGTGTTGCCATTTTTTTTTTCTTTACCTTTGGCCTTTCCTTTGCTGACAAGGACTGGAATATGTGGCTCCATGGCAAGGTCTTCCTCCTCCTCTTCTTGAATAATGTGCCGCTTCCTAGGTTTGGACTAGGATGGGATGGGTGGTTCCTCACGTTCTTGCTCTGAATTCTCTTCTGCCTCTGAGGGTGAGCTATCGGTCTCAGATTTGTCACCTTCATCCTCAGGTGGGTCAGATGGTTCAGCATCTTCTGAGTCAACCTCTACTAGTGGTTCAATTGTAGCTGGCTCTGCTGGTTCATCTGAAGCTGTGGCCTCTTCACTGGTCTCTGCTGGAGCGCCTGTGGTGCTAGTGTCAAAATTGTATTGCTGGAGCAGGGAAGCAGGGAAGTTCCGATGATTGCATTTCATGTATTCAGCAAATTGGTGTAGTTGTCCATCCAGGTGCTGTAGATAGCTCTAAAACCTACCATTTTCCCTCTGCTGAGCTTCTACACACTAATGAATACTAGTGTTGAGTGCCTGGATGGCTTGTTCTAAGCCGAGAGTTCGTCGTGCTCCTGTTATAGCAACTTGTTCCAGCACTCTCGCCAGCAACTCTTTCAATTGTTCGTGCCGTAAAGGCACCATCATTTTTGACATGCTCATCGTTGGCTTCAAGCTGAACACCTGAAACTACACAAATACTGGTGACAAGTGAAGGAAATAACAAAGCAGCAGTTCGATGAGTTTTGGTTGCACACTCTCGGATTTCTTTTTCAATGATTCTACCCACATCTATGGGCAGCCCTCTAACAAGGACATATATCAAAACCAATCTTTCTTGCGAAACCGTTGTAGTGTGAGTGGTGGGAATAAGCCTAGATTTCAAAAATTTCACCCACACCTTAGCAATAGGTTTCAAATATATTCTGTTAACCACACGTCCTTCCTCGTTAACCCATGATGCCCCTTCGATGGTAAGAGTTGTAAAAATGGTATTCCACTTTTTCGGGTTTAACTTATCACGCAATTTAGCATACTCACAAGTAATCTCAGCAGGTAAGTTATAAAAAGCATTGATAACACAGGAGTCCAATGGAACAAGAGTATTTCTTACCCAAATGTTATGCTGATCAGGGCTTACCAAATTGGCATAAAATTCTTTTACCACCGGCAATACAAGATTGCAAGGATGTTTACAAAACTCTAGCCATCCTCTCTTTGCTGCAACATTGTGGATTGTTTTCACAATTCCAGTAAGTTGGTCTGGAAATTGAAACCCTTTTTCTTCCAGAATCCGACGCGGCTCTATGAATTCTTCATATTTTTCCTCAGCGTGGTAACTCTGGAATCGTGATGGATCTTTGAGGCGATTGGCTGTTTTCTTGTATCTCGGCATTGCTGCAGCAAGAACAGATTAATGCTACTAGTTCTGAGAATAAAAAGAGAAGAAAGATGGTTAAGAATTATAAGAGTTGGACTTGCGAAAGAGATGGGGAATAGTGGCGTGGACACTAAGCACAGTGACTCCTATTTATAGTGGACTGTGATGTGAGGATAACTACGGTAACTTAGAGATAATTGAGGGAATAAAATATTTGAATTAAATGTGCATATCCCAAAATTATCGGTCATTGAAATTAAAGCTGTGATTTCGGAGATTTGTTTCCGTAATTTCTATCCATATCCGAGCGTCCATCTGTCATGATTTCATCTCCAACGGAAAGTGAAGGCTCTAGCTTTTAATTTACTGTAACGGAAAAAATTAAGTTCGAAGCCCAGAAGAAGGCCTCGGCTGCCAAGAAGAAGCAGAAACAGGTCGTGACACGTGGTTGTTGTCCCTTGAGTTCTGTCACCAGAGATTTGCACTTGTCAATATGAAATGCAATTGCCACCTTTATTTCAAATTAAAATTAAGTTTAAAATTATGAAAATAACTAGATTAAATGACATTGAAAATAATGAATGCAATAATGTAAAATGATTAAAATAACAAAACACGATTAGCGAAAATAGTAAAGAGGAATGGTTGTTCATAGTGGCTAGTTCCTCAATGGGCTGTCTCCCATGAAGCGCTTGATTTAAGGTCCTTCAGCCTGACCTTCTGTCTTTGCTCAATAGCTGGGTTCTTGAAGGAGTAACACCTCCTTTGAACCTTCTGCTGCTGGATGTATGTAATGTTTAACCCTGTGCCCATTAACCTTGAACTGGTGGCCTGTTTGTTCATCCAAAAGATCAACAGCTCCATGAGGGTAAGATTTTAACAGCTTAAACAAGCCAGACCATCGTGACTTGAGCTTTCCCGGAAACAATCTTAATCTTGTATTGCGGAGCAACACTAATTGACCAGGGGTGAACTGCCTGTGTTGAATATGCTTGTCATGCCAGTGTTTTGTTCTTTCTTTATAAATTCTGGCATTTTCATATGAAAATAACCTTAATTCGTCAAGCTCACACAGTTGAAGCTTCATTTGTTCTGCTGCAGCATGCATGTCCCAATTTAGTTTCTTCAGTGCCCAGTGTGCTTTATGCTCTAGCTCTAGAGGCAAATGACAAGCCTTGCCATAAACAATTCGGTAAGGAGACATGCCGAGTGGGGTTTTGTATGCTGTTCTGTAGGCCCATAAAAAATCATGCAAATGTAAAGACCAATCATTCCTTATTGGGTTCACCACTTTTTCTAAGATCTTCTTAATTTCTCTGTTGGACACTTCAGCCTGACCATTTGATTGTGGGTGATATGTTGTTGCTACCTTGTGTCTGACTCCATATTTCATCATTGCAGCAACATAGATTTTATTGTAAAAATGTGCACCTTCATCACTAATAATTGCTCTAGGAGTGCCAAACCTGGAGAAAACATTTTTTTGAAGAAAAGTTACCACGGTTTTAGCATCATTGGTAGGTAATGCTGTAGCTTCCACCCACTTGGAGACATAATCTACAGCAACCAGGATATATAAGTTCCCAAAGGATGGGGGAAAAGGTCCCATGAAATCTATTCCCCAAACATCAAAGACTTCTACTTCCAGTATGTTGGTCAATGACATCTCATGTCTGCTAGTTATGTTCCCTGTTCGTTGACATCTGTCACACCATTTAACAAAGTCACATGCATCTTTAAAAATAGTGGGCCAAAAATATCCTGATTGCATGATTTTGGCAGCTGTTCTATGACCCCGAAAATGTTCTCCATATGTTGCAGCATGACATGATTCCAGTATATGAGGTATTTCTTCTGCTGCAACACACCTTCTAATTACTTGATCTGAGCATAGCTTATATAGATGAGGGTCATCCCACTGGTAGCTTTTAATATCATGAAGGGATTTCTTTTTCTCTTGAAATTTCAGCTCAGGGGGTAGCAACCCACTGACTAGATAATTAGCAAAGTCTGCATACCAAGGAGATTCTGACTGCTGCAGCATCTGTGCTGGCTGTACTACTATCAGCTGTTCATCAGGAAAAGTTTCAGTGATGCTCTTCCTTGTCAATGTACTAGTGTCTGCTTCCAACCGTGACAAATGATCTGCCACTTGATTCTCAGTCCCCTTTCTATCTTCAATTTCCATATCAAATTCTTGAAGCAATAAGATCCATCTGATTAGTCTTGGTTTGACATCCTTCTTCGAAATTAAATATTTGATGGCTGCATGGTCTGTGTAAACAATTACTTTAGTACCTCTTGTTGAGTGTTAGAAAATGCATATTTATAAAGGAGAAAACCGTCATTTTACATTTCAAGTCTTACTAACAACCCTTACTTTTATGTATTTAATTTTCTTGTGATTTAATTACATGTGTTTTATTTTAATTAAGTATTTTATGTATTTTAGGGGCATTATAGTCATTTCACAATAAAGGAGAGATCAGACGGCAAAGCGGACATCACTTTTGAACTCAGGACGGTCGAAAACCTTAGGAGGAGCATAAAAGGAAAAATGACACTATTCATATGTACGGTACTATTCACGTGTACGGTACTAACTACGTTACTGTTCACAATACTGTTCACATAGACGGATCGATGACGTGGCATTGACCGATGATGTGGCATTGACTGATGAGGTGTCACGATCCTGTTGGGCTAAAATTCTTATGTACTGTTGATGGTGACGTGGCAGCATATCAGTGGATGAAAAATCTCGCGTACGGTACATGCATTACACAGGATTATTTTCAACCAAACCGCGTTACTGTTCATCCGAGTCAAACCGCGTTACTGTTCATCCGAGTCAAACCGCGTTACTGTTCATCCGAGTCAAACCGTGTTACTGTTCATCCGCGTGGTCAAACCGTGGACTGTTGACTGATGACGTGGCGCAATCCTGAGCGTCCAAACTGTTTTTAATCCGATGGCCATGATTTACTCCATGTATCTATAAAAAGGGGGCCTCCCCCCCCAATTTGATAGCTCTGAATCCATTTTTGGGATCCATTTTCTGTAATTCCTTCTCCATCTTGTATTTTCTTTGTATTTTAATAAATTTCCATTTTGCCGCTAGTTCAATTATGAATAGCTAATTTCCTTTCAAGCTTGGGTTGAAGGTGAAGTCTCAACATGTGTCATGGGCTTTATTTGGTAAATTTATTTTCTTTTCCCCTCTAGTTTTTGTGGATGATTTGACTTATCGTCGACAAATAATACTGATCTTGTCTAGATACCGCCTTGGTTACACCGGCTCTCTAGTATAAGGTTATTATTATTTGGCACGATAAGCCCTTAGCACCATATTGATTAGAGCGTGGTTCATGAGGTGTGGATTCCCCCCTCATGATTTAATTGGCATTAATAAGGAATATTTAGCCCATGATGCATGTTGATACGGATCCAGATACCCAAGTACGTCATTTCAATAGAATTCTCTTCAATTTATTCTCGCTATTTCAATTCCAATTTTAGAATTTATTCTCGCCATTTTAATTTAAGTTTTAGCATATTCCAAATCATTTCCACCACAAATCCAATCACCCATTTACAGAATTAATTCTACACACAATTAAAATCCACCTCCTCGTGGGATCGACACTCGTCACCATTGATCTACACTACAATAGATTCGTGCGTTTGCGAGTTCATTAAAATTTGCACAACAAGTTTTTGGCGCCGTTGCCGGGGAGGTAAGTAATTTTAATTCATAGAATTAATTTTTGTGAATAATTTCTTTTATTTGTTTCCTTGTATTTTTTATTAAAAAAAAAAAAAGTGAATCCGCATTTAGAGGTTAGTATTTCTTTTCTTTTTCTCTTCTTTAAAATTTTGTAATTTTTAATTTATTTTTCTTTGTAATTTTTGTTTATCTTATTAATTTAATTTTTAGTTAATTTATTTCACGTATTTATTTTTGTGTATTTTTATAGTAAGGTTGTAATAGCGCAATAAGGTTAGTATTGTAATTTCTCCCTCTTATTTATTTTTATTTGTTTTGTTCCCATATTTATTTTTATTTTTATTTTATTTTGCATGCATGGTCGTCGGTCATTATTACCTAATCTTGAACCTATAGACCTTGAATTAAAAAAAACACTTCGCACACACAAACACGTTAAAAATAAAATGGATTTGCAACCACAGGAGAGGCCATTTAAGGACTATTTTAGTCCCTTAGCTAATTTGAGCACATCATGTATTAGATACCCAAATGTAGCTGCTAGGAGCTTTGAACTAAAACCTAGTGTGCTAAATTGTCTCCCCACATTCTATGGCTTAGAAAATGAGGACCCATATAATCATCTGAATGATTTTCATACCATTTGTCAAACTTTTAAATATGAAAATTTTTCAGACGATGATGTTAAACTCAGATTATTCCCATTTTCTTTAAAGGATAGAGCTCGTTCATGGTTAAATACTTTGCCTGCTAATAGCATTGCATCATGGGAACAAATGGTTACAAAATTTCTAAATAAATATTTCCCAGTGCATAAAACCAATTCTATTCGCAGGGAAATTTCAGAGTTTACACAAAGAGAGGACGAGCAGTTTTTCGAAACATGGGAGCGATTTAATGGGCTACTCTTGAAGTGTCCACATCATGGGTACGAGAAATGGCACCAATGCCAATACTTTTTGGAGGGATTACTACCAAATGTGCAAGAATGGCTAATGGCAACAAGTGGAGGAGAGCTAATGTCAAAAAGTGCATCAGAGATTTGGGAATTCTTCCAGCGACAAGCGGATAATTCCCAACAACGGAGTCGATCACTCAGGAATACTAGAAGAATTAAGGGAGTAAATGAGGTTCAAATTGACGAGTCAACTTTGGGAATCAAAGAAGTCAAGGAGATGGTTGAAGGTCTTGCTCGACAAATAGCATCGTTATCGACTGCTAAATCAACAGAACCACATGACCATGACTCATACTCCGATCAAGCCAATGCCATAGGTGTAATGAGAAAGCCATCTAATTACAACCCATACTCCAACACATATAACCCTGGATGGAGAGACCACCCCAATTTTTCATGGTCTCAAGGATTCCAACAGAATGGACCAGCAGCTCCAGCTCCACAAATTCCTCAAGTTCCTCAAGCCTCTCAGCCCCCATTTAGACCATTCAATCAGAACCAAAACTACTCTCAACCCAGACCATGGGAGGATTCATTCCAGAATCTCAAGAATCTTACTCACTCCACGATTGAGCAACAGAATCGCACCATTGATGGACTACGAAATGAGTTGAGAGCGGGCTTCAACTCACAAGCCCAATCAGTTTCAAGCCTCGAGAAGATGGTGGGACAACTTGCTTCTTCAGTTCAGACCTTGGCAATTACTGTTGAGAAAGGTAAATTTCCAAGTCAACCAGTGCCTAATCCTAAAGGAGTACATGAAGCAAGTACCAGTTCACCACAACAGCATGGAGAGGTCAAAGCAGTCATGACTTTGCGAAAAGGAAAGGAAGTCGACAACAAAGTGGAGATGCTGGTGACAAAAGAAAATCAAATTGTACCTGTGAGTGTTGAGGACTCACCACCGGAGGAGAGAGAAGAAACCAACCCACGAGAATATGTTCCGAAAGCTCCATTTCCTCAAAGATTAGCTAAAGGAAAAAAGGGAAAATCCACAGGTGAGATTCTCGAAATCTTCAAACAGGTAAGTGTCAATATCCCTTTGCTTGATGCTATAAAACAAATTCCATCTTATGCCAAGTTTCTTAAAGACCTATGTACTAAAAAGAGAAATATGCATGTTCAAAAGAAGGCCTTTTTAACAGAAAACGTTAGTTCTATACTCCAACATAAAATTCCTCTAAAATGCAAAGACCCAGGCTCCCCCACTATCTCATGTAGTATAGGGAACCACACAATTGAGAATGCTTTGTTGGATTTAGGAGCTAGTGTAAGTCTTTTGCCTTACTCTGTATTCGTGAAACTTGGAATGGGAGAATTATACCCAACTCCAGTGGTGTTACAACTTACAGATCGGTCCACGAAAATACCTCGTGGTATTGTGGAGGACGTGCTTATCCAGGTAGACAAGTTTTATTTTCCTGTTGATTTCATTGTAATTGACACTCAACCAATACAAGACTCAAGGAAGCACATCCCCATTATTCTAGGCCGACCTTTCTTGGCAACTGCAGATGCTCATATTCAATGTAGGACCGGAAATATGCAATTGTCCTTCGGCAACATGACTATGGAGCTAAATATTTTCAACATTGCCAAACAACCTCACAGTGCAGATGATGGAATTGTTGATGTGGATTTAATAGAAACAATATTTGATAATACTTTTCTTTCAAACCTTAGTGATGATCCTTTACAAACATGTTTAACTCACTTTGGTTTGGATTTTGATATTAACAGATCGGTTGATGAGGTCAACGCTCTACTTGACTCAGCACCATCCATGGACACTAATAAATGGAAGTCAAGAGTTGAACAACTAGCATCATCAGAGAAGAAACTCATTCCATCATCAAAATCACCACCGAAACTCGAGCTCAAACCATTACCCAACACATTGGAATATGCATTTTTGGGGGAAGAAAGTACTCTACCGGTAATCATCTCATCATCCCTTAATGACGAACAAAAAGGTAAGTTGTTGGATGTTTTGAAAGAGCACAAAGGGGCATTAGGATGGACCATAGCAGACATAAAAGGTATAAACCCTGCAGATTGCATGCATTACATTCACCTTGATGAAAATGCTAAATCTACTAGGGAAATGCAACGTCGGTTAAATCCTAATATGAAAGAAGTTGTTAGAACAGAAGTCCTTAAGCTATTAGACGCAGGTATCATTTACCTAATTTCTGATAGTTCATGGGTCAGTCCTGTACAAGTTGTCCCCAAAAAGTCAGGAGTCACAGTAGTTACCAATGCTGATAATGAATTGATACCAACTAGAGTAACTACAGGATGGCGTGTATGCATTGATTATAGAAAGTTGAATTCTGTCACACGTAAAGACCATTTTCCTTTACCATTTATTGATCAAATGCTTGATAGATTAGTAAGCCATGAATTTTATTGCTTTCTAGATGGCTACTCAGGATATAATCAGATTCCCATAGCACCAAAAGATCAAGAGAATACCACTTTCACTTGCCCTTTTGGCACATTTGCATATAGGAGAATGCCATTTGGATTATGTAATGCACCTGCTACATTTCAACGATGCATGTTAAGCATTTTTTCATGGTTGAACGATTCCTTGAAGTCTTTATGGATGACTTTTCTATCTTTGGTGATTCGTTTGATCAATGTTTACATCATCTAACGCTAGTTCTGCAGAGATGTACCGAGAAGAACTTAGTCTTGAATTGGGAGAAGTGCCATTTTATGGTAAAACAAGGTATTGTTCTCGGTCACATCATTTCAAGCAAAGGTATTGAGGTTGACAAAGCCAAGGTGGATCTCATTTCTAATCTTCCTCCACCCAAAACAGTCAGAGAAGTAAGATCTTTCCTTGTGCATGCTGGTTTCTATAGACGTTTCATTAAAGATTTTAGCAAAGTTTCTAGACCCTTATGCAATCTACTTGCTAAGGATGTACCTTTTATCTTTAATGATTCATGTCTTGTGGCATTTGAAAAATTAAAGCAGTTGTTGACATCATCACCCATCATTCAGGCCCCAAACTGGAGCTTACCATTTGAGCTCATGTGTGATGCATCTGATTATGCAGTAGGAGCAGTATTAGGACAAAGAGTTGATCGAATTCCCCATGTTATTTACTATGCTAGTATGACATTGAATGATGCACAGTTGAACTATTCAACTACTGAAAAAGAAATGCTAGCAGTAGTGTTTGCATTAGAAAAATTTCGATCTTATCTCATTGGTTGTAAAATAATTGTATTCACAGATCATGCTGCTCTTAAATATCTTATCACAAAGAAAGATGCAAAAGTTAGACTAATTCGTTGGGTGTTACTTTTGCAGGAATTTGACTTGGAATTTAAAGATAAGAAAGGCACAGAAAATGTTGTGGCGGACCATCTCCCTCGTCTCCATTTTGACACAATTACAGAGCTATTACCATTAAATGAGTCATTTCCAGATGAATAATTGATGAGTGTAGAAGTATTACCTTGGTATGCTGATATAGTTAATTATCTTGTTACAGGTAAATTTCCAGAGCATTGGACCAAGCAAGACAAGGCTAAATTCTTTGCAGAAATAAAGAATTTCTTTTGGGATAACCCGTATTTGTTCAAGTATTGTGCAGACCAAATTGTTAGACGATGTGTCCCAGAAAGTGAAATTCAGAATATCCTTTCATTCTGCCATGAACAAGCTTGTGGAGGCCATTTCAGTGCTAAGAAAACAGCGACTAAAGTTTTACAATGTGGTTTCTATTGGCCAACTATATTTCGAGATGCTTACACTTTCTGTTCTTCATGTGATAGGTGTCAACGAATGGGGAGCATTACGCGAAGGAACATGATGCCACTAAATCCAATTTTAGTGGTTGAGATTTTTGACGTATGGGGTATCGACTTCATGGGACCCTTTCCCCCATCTTTTGGTCATCAATACATATTGGTTGCTGTTGACTACGTATCAAAATGGGTAGAAGCAATTCCATGTAGAACTAATGATCACAAGGTGGTGATAGGATTTTTGAAAAGCAACATTGTTTCACGCTTTGGATTCCCTCGAGCGATAATCAGTGATGGTGGTGCCCACTTTTGTAACAAAGCATTCAAGGCTCTTTTGACAAAGTATTCAATCACACACAAAGTGCCGACCCCGTATCATCCGCAAACCAGTGGCCAAGTTGAGATCTCCAATCGAGAAATAAAGCATATATTAGAAAAGACGGTGAGGCCAGACAGAAAAGATTGGTCATTAAGACTTGATGATGCATTATGGGCATATAGAACGGCTTTCAAGACCCCGATTGGGATGTCACCCTACAGGCTAGTGTATGGAAAAGCTTGCCACCTACCTGTGGAACTCGAGCATCGTGCATATTGGGCCATCAAGAAATTCAACTTTGACATGCAGCAAGCCAGCTCAGAAAGAAGATTACAACTGGCAGAACTTGAAGAAATTCGCAATGATGCATACGAAAATGCCAAAATTTACAAGCAACGAATGAAAGTCTTTCATGACAAGCACATTATGAGAAAATCTTTCACTCCAGGTCAGAAAGTGCTTTTATTCAATTCTCGCTTGCACCTATTCCCAGGTAAGTTACGCTCTCGATGGTCTGGTCCCTTTATTGTTCATACTGTTTTTCCACATGGGGCAATTGAAATTAAGGACCCAAAGAACGGTGTCACGTTTCAAGTTAATGGTCAAAGATTAAAGCCATATCTAGAATACCAACCACATGGCGAAGACACCGAAATAAATTTGAGTGACCCACCAAATTTGAATTGATTTTTTTTCTTTTCGTTGATTTGATTTTTCTTTATTTCTTTTTATTATTATTCTTTTGCTAATTGAAATTGTTTTTGCATAAGTGTGTTTATTTTACCATTAAGTTTTCTCTTATCATTTTTAATCATGAGTCTCATACTTAGACCGTTCCTCCTGAACATTCTTAAACCACTTTAACGTGTCAAAACTCATCTCAAAAGGCAGATTCAATTTTGTAAAACACAACGCATTTGGGCTCTACAACCACCAGAGTTAGTAGCCTATGTTGAGGGTTTAGAACGCCAACTCAGAGACATTGAGAGAAGTGTTTACGACATCCAGTTGGAGCTTGAGGTAAATTCAATTAGAGGACGATTTTAATTTTCTTTGTGTGTTTTGATTTGTTTTTCTGTTTGTGTGCTTTAGTTTGTTACCCTGGTGAAGTGGCGGATAACGGTACTCCGTGACAATCAAGTCGGTTACTTCAGTTTCCCATAATAACTGACATTCTGAGGCGAAAGTATGGACAGAAACGAGATTCTAGCGAAGCTTCACAAGCGATTTCCTTCACTTCCTCAGAATGCCCTCCTCACGATCTATAAAGCTCGGTCTGAACGCATGCGATTGCTCATGAGGAATAACATACCTGCAGACATCCGTTGGTTAATCGAGGCTAAAGTACGATTGGCAGGTGAGTTACCTCCTAAATTTATTGCATACATGCCTGGTTGTGGTAAAGGAAATTACGCAAGAAAACGACGAGCTCGAAGAATTTCTGTTGCTTGTCATAAGTGTGCCAGAATGAGTTGCGATAAAAACCCATGTTCTTTAGGAATGGTGTCTGATAACAGGGAAGATAAGATTCAATTCATTAGGGATGGCTTGAATAAGGAGTCATTGGATGATATCCTTTTGTCTCTTGAAACGCATCCCAATGGATATGTGCAAGGAGCGATTCTCCAGTTGTGGCCATTATTCCAGAAAGAGCATGCACGATATAGTCTCGGGAATCTGACTATAAACGACCCTGTTTGCCAGTTTATAAGAAAACTGGATAGGAAGCCTATCCTCGACCCATAGAGGGCGTTCAAGTCGTTTCTGGACGTAAAACCAGAGGAAGATGTGAGCCACAGTCGCAACTACGTGTAAATATCCTTTTACTTTACTGTTATTTTATTTCATTTCACTGTTGTTTTATTGTTTGCATTATTGTCTTTAATAATTTTATTACTGTTTGCTTTGTTCTTTTTACTGTTTCCTTTTTGACTCGCGAGCCACGTGCTTTACGGGTTATTTGACACTGACATGTTCCCTCATACACAACTGTGCTCCACTGTCACCAAGATTCTTAAATGTGATTTATCTTTTGTCCAGCACTCACAAATTATTTTTTAGAAGTATCACAATGGCAGCTACTCCCAATAGACAATTCAAGAACATTTGTGTGCTTTCTGGATTTACCTATGGCAAACATAAAGAGTTCGTGGAGGCAGCCATAGATCTTGGTCGAAGCATAGCAGCGAGAAAATTACACTTGGTGTATGGAGGAGGTAACCGAGGGTTATCAAAAATGGTCTCAGAAGCAGCTTTTATCAGAGGAAGTCAAGTGTTAGGCATCATCCCAAGAGTCCTAAAACCATTGGGCAGTTCGTCTGACTCATCAACTGGAGAAGAGTTAGTCGTCTCAGGTATGCAAGAAAGAATAACTGAAATGCTTAATCATGCTGATGCTTTTATTTTCCTTCCAGGAGATCTTGCAACACTAGAGGCACTTATGACACTAGCATCTTGGGCCCATCTACACATTCACCAGAAACCCATCGGTTTGTTAAATGTCAATAACTTTTATGATGACTTTATCGCATTTCTTAACCATGCAATAAAAAACTATTTCATTCCTTCTAATGTGAAAAAACTCTTTATTTGTGCTCACACTGCTAATGAGCTACTTGATATGTTACAAGCTTATAAACCGGAGCCAGACCCCTGGACCTTTGTGTTGGAGCGACCAAATAATGATGGTAACAGTAGCCGCAGTAAGAAGTACAAATTAGATTTAACTCTCCGCCTGTAAATATTTTCTTCTGTGTTGCACCACTCAGGTGATGTCTTCTACACTCTACTTCTTTCATTTCAAACATTGAGGACAATGTTTCGTTCTGGTTGGGGGGAGGGAATAATCGACAATTGTGGAATTTTGGTTAAGTTTTTACTAATTTTTTGTTGTAGAAACTAACTGTTGCTAACTTTTTGTGTTGAAGATGGCTGAATATGGAGTGTAGTGACTCTAGAAACGCATCTTCATCGTTTAAAAAAAAATTTTTTTAAAAAAAATTCAGACATTTTCTTTTTCTTTATTATGTGTTTATGTTTATTTTTCTTCTTTTTAATTTCTCCTCTATAAATATACATTTTCCAACTTTTGAGTCGAAGATGGCTGAATATGGAGTGTAGTTCCTCTAGAAACGCATCTTCTTAAAAAAAAAAAAAAATCATTTTCGTTTTCTATCATTTTACGTGTAACTTTTCTAATTAGTTTTTATGCATCATTTTCACATTTCTGCATGCATATTTTCCTTTCATGTTTAGAAGAGGTTGGGGGGTAGAATGTTGTTTAAAAAAAAAAAAAATTATGTTATTTGTTTTAACATTGGATGACATGATTAATTTCAAATTTTAGTATTTGTATTATCTTTGGTCTTAAGTGATGTTACGCTATGTTTGCTACTTTACATGTTGATGTCGGAGACAAATATGAGTTGCTTGAAGGAATGAACATGTCATAAAATAAGTGCCAAGTGAGTTGTTGAGCCTATCATTTTCTTGGAGAGTAACCCTTTTGCCCATTCTCTATACAGCTTAGCAGTTTATTATTTTACACACGATCTCTAAATTGCTTTTGAGTTAACCCTTAAAAAAAATTGTAAAATAAAAAAAAAAAAAGTGTGTTGCTACATTTGGAGGCCCATCTAACTAGTAGATATGGAAGATTATTTAGAGCCCTAAAAGACGATGGAAAGGCCATCTTTGATCCGTTTGAGCCTTTCTAGCCATCCCTTTTATCAAATATCCATAGTTAACCCTTTTGAGCCTTTAAAAAAAAAAAAAAAAAAACATTTTTCTTTGTCAACTTATCATCTTGACCCACTCCGATTTGGAGTATTACCCAATGTCTTATAAGTTCCATCACCTATTTATGTTTGAGAAAATGTAAATAATTATGTTGTTCAGTAAAGTTATGCCAAAAAAAACAAAAAAAACAAAAAAAAGCAAAAAACAAAAGTTGTTGTTTCAAAAGAAAAAAAAAATAAAAATAATAGGTGAAATTCACCTTGCAACTTCCAAAAAAAAAAAAAAATTCTTTGCATTTTTCTCAAACATACACTTTGTTTTCCTTATTTTCGTTCTTTGTTAGCCATGTCCCTAGCCTACGTTACGTCCTAATAAAAGTCCTTCTTGATTTTAGGGAACTATAGTTTGAAGTAGAAGCTAGTTATATGGGCTAAAAAGATGTAGTGGTGCATATAAAAAAAATAAATAAAGTGGGTTGACTAACATTTTTTTTTAATTGACTTGAGATCGTATTATTTCTAAGCTGAGGGCATATTTATTTCATTTTGGTGAGAGCATGTGATATCATTTCTTTATTATTTTCTCTCAATTACCATTCATTGGAGTGACTATTTTTATTGGGTTTAATTTCTTTGTGAGAGCGTCACTACTTCCAGTGAGATTTTGGGGTGTGACATGTCATTCTTGAAAGTAGCTATAACAAAGTCTACTGGGCCGATTCATGTGGATGGTTGATGTGGGTGTGATATTGCTTTAGACTGGAGATAATGCTTATACTTTTATTTGATTGCTATCATTAATCTGATTGAATAAACACGAGTGTTTCTAAAAATATATATATATTTTGAATTTGAATTTTGTTTTCGCTTTATTTGCTAGGGACTAGCAATAAGCTGGTTGGGGGGTGTGTTGAGTGTTAGAAAATGCATATTTATAAAGGAGAAAACCGTCATTTTACATTTCAAGTCTTACTAACAACCCTTACTTTTATGTATTTAACCTTCTTGTGATTTAATTACATGTGTTTTATTTTAATTAAGTATTTTATGTATTTTAGGGGCATTATAGTCATTTCACAATAAAGGAGAGATCAGACGGCAAAACGGACATCACTTTTGAACTCAGGACAGTCGAAAACCTTAGGAGGAGCATAAAAGGAAAAACGATACTATTCATATGTACGGTACTATTCACGTGTACGGTACTAACTACGTTACTGTTCACAATACTGTTCACATAGACGGATCGATGACGTGGCATTGACCGATGATGTGGCATTGACTGATGAGGTGTCACGATCCTGTTGGGCTAAAATTCTTATGTACTGTTGATGGTGACGTGGCAGCATATCAGTGGATGAAAAATCTCGCGTACGGTACATGCATTACACAGGATTATTTTCAACCAAACCGCGTTACTGTTCATCCGAGTCAAACCGCGTTACTGTTCATCCAAGTCAAACCGTGTTACTGTTCATCCGCGTGGTCAAACCGTGGACTGTTGACTGATGACGTGGCGCAATCCTGAGCATCCAAATTGTTTTTAATCCGATGGCCATGATTTACTCCATGTATCTATAAAAAGGGGGCCTCCCCCCCCAATTTGATAGCTCTGAATCCATTTTTGGGATCCATTTTCTGTAATTCCTTCTCCATCTTGTATTTTCTTTGTATTTTAATAAATTCCCATTTTGCCCCTAGTTCAATTATGAGTAGCTAATTTCCTTTCAAGCTTGGGTTGAAGGTGAAGTCTCAACATGTGTCATGGGCTTTATTTGGTAAATTTATTTTCTTTTCCCCTCTAGTTTTTGTGGATGATTTGACTTATCGTCGACAAATAATACTGATCTTGTCTAGATACCGCCTTGGTTACACCGGCTCTCTAGTATAAGGTTATTATTATTTGGCACGATAAGCCCTTAGCACCATATTGATTAGAGCGTGGTTCATGAGGTGTGGATTCCCCCCTCATGATTTAATTGGCATTAATAAAGAATATTTAGCCCATGATGCATGTTGATACGGATCCAGATACCCAAGTACGTCATTTCAATAGAATTCTCTTCAATTTATTCTCGCTATTTCAATTCCAATTTTAGAATTTATTCTCGCCATTTTAATTTAAGTTTTAGCATATTCCAAATCATTTCCACCACAAATCCAATCACCCATTTACAGAATTAATTCTACACACAATTAAAATCCACCTCCTCGTGGGATCGACACTCGTCACCATTGATCTACACTACAATAGATTCGTGCGCTTGCGAGTTCATTAAAATTTGCACAACACCTCCCAGGTAAGCTCTGAATTTGTCAAAAACAAAAACTACTGCCAACAACTCTTTTTCTGTAGTGGTGTAATTGATCTGTGTTGGAGTGAAAGTTTTGCTTGCATAGTATATGGAATGAAAAACCTTATTCTTCCTTTGCCCTAATACAGCTCCCACAGAATGATCACTAGCATCACACATCAATTCAAATGGTAAATTCCAATCTAGAGATATAACTACTGGAGCAGTAATGAGGGCTTTCTTTAATTCTTCGAATGCTTGAAGGCATTCTTTGTCAAAATAAAATGGTTTGTCATGCTCCAGCAATGAACACAGAGGCTTGGATACTTCGGAAAAATACTTAATGAATCTTCTGTAGAAACCAGCATGACCTAGAAAACTCCTAATCCCCTTTACTGAAGCTGGGGGTGGCAGTTTATCGATTACCTCTATCTTGGCCTTGTCTACCTCAATACCATTCTTGGATATCTTGTGACCCAATACTATTCCTTTTTGCACCATGAAATGGCACTTCTCCCAATTAAGTACTAAGTTGGTCATTTCACATCTTTTAAGAATTTCTTCCAAGTTATGTAAACAATTACTGTATGTTTCTCTAAAAACTAAGAAATCATCCATGAAAACTTCCAAAGTCTGCTCCACCATATAAGAGAATATAGACATCATGCATCTCTGAAAAGTTGCTGGAGCATTGCATAACCCAAAAGGCATTCTTCTGAAGGCAAATGTTCCATAAGGACATGTATATGTAGTCTTCTCTTGATCCTCTGGTGCTATAGCAATCTAGTTGTAGCCTGAATACCCATATAAGAAACAATAGTATTGTTTTCCAGCAAGCCTGTCCAGTATCTGATCGATGAATGGAAGTGGGAAATGGTCTTTTCTTGTGGCTTTGTTGAGTTTTCTGTAATCCATACACACTCTCCATCCAGTCATTGTCCTTGTAGGAATAAGTTCATTTTTCTCATTGGCCATTACTATTATCCTTCATTTCTTTGGAACACACTGAACTGGGCTTACCCATGAACTGTCTGATATTGGGTATATGATTCCAGCATCTAACCATTTGATGATTTCCTTCTTCACTACTTCTTTCATAATAGGATTCAGCCTTCTCTGGTGCTCCACCGAGTTGCTGGAACAGTCTTCTAAAAGGATCTTATGCATACATATTGATGGGCCGATACCCTTTATATCTGCCATGGTCCATCCAATTGTTCTTCTGTATTTTCCCAGCAAATCCACTATGCTTTGTTCTTGACCTGCATCCAAAGTAGATGAAATGATTATAGAGAGTGTGTTGTTTTGACCAAGATAAGCATACTTTAAATGTGAAGGTAACAGTTTTAATTCAAGATTAGGGGTGATTCAATAGATGGTAATGTTGGTTTTACTTCCCTGTCTGAAAGATTCAGGTGTTCAATGACTCTGGTGTGCCTATTAGATTGTTGTTTGTCCATCCAATCTGTTTGAATTGCTGCAACATCTTCCTCTTCAACCTCCTCAAAGGTGGTGACTTTGTTAAGTACATTACTGCAACATTTGTCCATTCTGTCTGCTACAACAAGGTCCACTACACTTAGGAAATTGCAATCTTCTATTTCATCAGGGTTTCGCATAGCCTCTAGTACATTCAATGTGACTTGCTGATCATTCACTCTCATGGTCAATTCTCCTTTCTGCACATCTATCAGAGTTTTTCCAGTTGCTAGGAAAGGTCTGCCAAGTATAATGGGTACCTCTTTGTCAGCTTCAAAGTCCAGCACAATGAAATCCACTGGAAAAATGAATTTGTCAACCTTCACCAGTACATCCTCTATCTTTCCTTCAGAATATGCATGAGATTTGTCAGCCAATTGCAGAGTGACAGTTGTTGGTCTGCACTCCCCCACTCCAAGCTGCTTAAACACAGATAATGGCATCAAGTTAATACTAGCTCCCAGATCACAAAGTGCTCTACCAGCATACCTATTCCCTATAGAGCAGGGTATTGTAAAATTCCCTGGATCTTTTAATTTTGTGGGAATTTTACTCTGAAGCATATGGCTGCTTTCCTATGTTAGAGCAACAGTTTCAAATTCTCCCAGCCTTCTCTTTCGTGCCAATATATCTTTTAGAAATTTCACATAATTTGGCATTTGCTCCAAGGCTTCCACAAAAGGTATGTTTATGTGCAATTGCTTCAGCACTTCCAGAAATTTGCTGAACTGCTTGTCTTGTTTTTGCTTCTGGAACCTTTGAGGGAAAGGTGGTGGATGTCTAAACTGCTGGTTAGATTCAGGAGTTACCCACCTCTGTTTGTCTAAGTTGGTGCAGGTTGGTGTTGTAACTTCTTTTTCAGCAAGATCTGGTTGAATTTCTTTTCCAGTTGCTGTAGCTGATTCCCTGGCATCAGAGTCTTGATGTGGAGTCTGCTGTAACAAGCTTCCATTTTGAGTTGGTTTTTGGGCTGAATTGCATTCCATCCCATTTTTGGTTACCTCAACTGAGGTATCAACATGCTTTCCAGATCTCAGACTAATCACTTTGCAGTGCTCTTTGCTCTCTCTCCTAGGATCTTCTGTGTTGCTAGGTAAGCATCCTTGAGTTTTGCTGCTCATTGCTATAGCTAATTGTCCCATTTGATTTTCAAGGTTCCTCAAGGACACAGCTTGACTCTGCACAATTGCTTCATTCTTTGCAATATACTCCTTGATTAATACTTCCAATGAAGTGATTGGATCCTGACTGATATGCTTTTGCCCTTGACTCTGTTGATGAAAACCAGGTGGTTGTGGCTGTGTGTTTCTGCTTAGTCCATTCAATGCTGGAGCATTTCGATTCTGATTGCTCCATGAGAAATTTGGGTGTTGTTTCCAGTCTGGGTTGTAAGTCTTTGAATATGGGTTGTTATGAGGTTGTCGATTGAAGTTACCCACATAATTTACCGAGGCTGGATTTCCAGGACAATTATCAAAATCATGATCTTCACCACAGTAGACACAAGAAAGTTCAGTCACTTGCTTTACTGTTGCTGGAGCAGCTGCCATGGCTTTTACCATGTTAGTCAATGAAGTTACTTGAGCTGATAGGGCTGTAATTGCATCAATGTTGTGTACCCCTGCTGATCCTTCGGCTACTGGTTGCCTAGCTGAAGGCCATTGATAATTATTATTGGCAATTCTCTCCAGAATTTCATAAGCTTCAGTGTAGGATTTGGATAACAGAGCCCCATTTGCTGAAGCATCCACCATTAACCTTGTGCTCGAGTTTAACCCATTGTAGAATGTTTCCAATTGAATGCAACAGGGAATACCATGATGAGAACACCTTCTGAGCAATTCCTTGAACCTTTCCCAAGCTTCGTACAGACTCTCATCTTCAATTTGATGGAATGAGGTAATTTCATTCCGTAATTTCGCATTCTTTATTGGTGAGAAATATTTCATTAGGAATTTATCAACCAATTCATTCCATGTAGTGATGCAGTCAGATGGTAATAAATTTAACCATGCTCTTGCTCGATCCCTTAAGGAATAAGGAAAGAGCCTCAGCCTTAAGGCATCTTGCGTTGCTCCAGCAATCTTGAAGGCATCACTTACTTCCAAGAACAATTTAAGATGGAGATGAGGATCTTCATTTGGCAATCCATTGAATTGCCCAACTGTTTGCAACATCTGAAACATCACTGGTTTTAACTCAAAGTTAGCAGCATCTACTTCAGGTCTGATGATACCAGGATAGACAACTTGAGGAGTTAGCACGGCATAATCTCGTATAGATCTGTCTCTGTCATCAGCCATGTAAATAATATTGTTGTTGCCTGGCTGTCTCCTGTTAGCATGTTCATTCTGCTCTTCTTGAATGTTGGCTGGTTGCAAAGGCCTGTTAGGGTTCAAATTTCCCTCAACTTGCAAATTATTCATGTCTGAAATAGTCTTTGAATTTCTTTGTTCTCTTCGCAATCTCCTAATAGTCCATTCAATCTCAGGATCGAATTGGAATATCACAGATCCGTCCTTGCGCATGCACGTACTGATCTGACAATCAATAAAATGAATCAAGGTTAGTTCTAGTGCTATCACGATTTACTTCACACTTTAAAAATAAACAATCAATCCCCGGCAACGGCGCCAAAAACTTGTTAGTTGATTTATATAATCAATTATTACCAATGCCAAAGTACAAGTATACACAACAAGTAATAAAGTAATGAGTATTCAAGATCGTCTCCACAGGGATTGATGTTACTCAAGGTACTAAAGCAATCACAATAATGCAACCAACTAAAGATCGAAACAAACACTTGTCAAATTGTTCTTCCATAACCAATAATTATGAGGGATAGAAATAAACTAATACTTCTACGAAATAAACTAAATTAATTGTGTTTAAGATTCAATTTAAAACGTAGTAGTTGAATGATCAAACTCTCCTAATGGGGTGACTGTTGATTACCGAATTAGCACCAGTTGTTGTGGTAAGTGCTGCAGCCCTGGGTAGAACAAATCTGCTTTCGCAGCTATCGCATGTTGGAAATCTCATACTTTTAAATCTACTAACAATAACCAGTTACTCATAAATTTAATGGATGGCTTTACGACCTTTAATCTCTCTACCCTACAAGGTGAACACCTATATCTAGGATTTCACGAATCTTAATTCAAGTACTGCCCTTATGGGATTTAGGATGACCTAATCCAGGAAACTCAACTTAAGAACAAGTAATACTCCAATAATGTCCGCTAAGATATGCCCTTTTGCTGTTTTATCTTAACTGAAATCATTAAATGGGTAGTCAACCAAAATAACAATTATGATCATAAAAACTATTAGAATATAATGCTACAACATTAGCACAATAACATATAAGAACAGTTAAGAACCCATTGGATTATTTGTCACTCAACTACACTTAAATTTAGTTCATATTTTGAATGAGAAAAGTAAACATAAGTATACTGATCATAGAATACATCCAATCAATCAAAGGAAGAAAGATAATATGAATTGAGCACGATGAGAGTCTGAGGATCCTTCTCGGTTCTTCAACAATGTCGAACAGCACTCCTTAATCTTTTTTTTCTCGCCTCTTTAATTATTTTTGGATGATAATACTTCTCCGCCGCTTGCTATGTGGTGCATGCCTCCTTTTTATATTGCAACCTATGAGCGTGCATGTGTTTGACTTAGGAAACATGCAGATCGTGATTTGATTGCTGACCGCGCCTATATTTTCTCTCATGTTACTCCCAGATTGCTATAGCACTGGTTGCTCTAACATCCGTAACAGCACTTGTATTACTTCCGATTGTGCTTTCTTTCTTTTGTGACCATCTTCTTTCCTCCCTTTTCCATCTACTGTCTCTGCATCCTTTCATGAATTTAAAACCTACAATTTAAAACCTGTTTTTAGCACAAATTACTATGATTCAAGCAAAACTTGTTAAAACTCAACTAAAATGAATGTTTATGCAAAAGGTCACCTAAAATGAATGTTTATGCAAAAGGTCACCAAAATGTAATCAAAACACATGATTTGCTCTCCAAATGACCTTTATTCAAGTTTAGAACAGATTTAATAACTCTCATTTCCTAGAGTTATCAGTGGTCAGCCCCGCCGGAAGCTATGAATATCCTCAGCTGGAATGTTCGGTGTTTGGGGAATCCCCGAGCATTTCAAGCCTTAAAAAAAATCCTCCATTTGTATGGTGCTCAGCTGGTGTTTTTGTGTGAAACAAAAGTATCAACCATGCAAATGAATGTGATTGCAATAAGCTAAACTTTGAGAATTGCTTCGCGGTGAACTGTAACGGAAGAGTATGAGGCTTAACAATGCTCTGGAAGTCAGGTACGGGGTGCAAATCAATTCTTTCAGCCAGCACCACATTGATGCCGAAACTCAAATGCCAAATGGGAAGCGAATGCGAATTACAAGGGTGTACGGTCATCCAGAAACATGACAGAAAAAAAACACTTGGATGCTTCTAAGACGGCTGGCAGGTTTATCTTCTAGCCCTTGGTTGTGTTGTGGAGATTTTAATGAAATTTTGCATCCGGATGAGAAGAGTGGTGGCAATGATAGGAATGTGAATTTAATCAATGACTTTAGAGAAGTCTTGAGAGATTGTGGCTTAAAGGATGTAGGGTATCTGGGGTACGCTTTTACTTGGAATAATGGGAGATATGGGCAGGGCTTTGTGGAAGAAAGGTTGGATAGGTTTGTTTGCAATAAAGCTTGGAGTGATAGTTTTGTGGACTGTGAAGCAAGCAACCTTGACACTTGGACTTCAGATCATTGTCCCGTGCTAATGGTTGTTCAAGAGAAATGTGGGGGCATGAATCATAGTGGAAGACATTCATCGCGAATCCATTACGAGGATATGTGGAGCCCGTATGACGTGTGCAAAGAGATAATCAGGGAGGAATGGAGCTTGTATAACAATTGGAACAGTGAAAATCCAGTGCAATCCTTTCGAAAAGCAACAAAAGATTCGATGGCTAGGCTGATGGGTTGGAGCAAAATGGAGTTTAGAAAGCGGGACAAAAAATTAGAGAAGTTAAAGAAGCAGCTGCAGGGGTTAAAACAAAGAATGGTGAAATATGAAAATGGTGAGGAAATATGGAATGTGGAGAAGTAAATCCAAAACATCCTCATAGATGAAGAAATCTACTGGAAACAACGTTCAAGAGCAGATTGGCTCAAGGAATGGGACAAAAATACAAAATTCTTTCACTGTAAGGCTTCGTCTAGAAGGAAAAAAAAAACAGAATTTGAGGGATTGAAGATAATTTCGGGAGATGGATTGAGAAGCCAAAAGAAGTGGAGCATGAATTCTGCAGCTATTTCACCAACCTCTTTACAACAACCCAGCCGAGTCAAGAACAAATTGCAGCAGCCTTGAAAGGAATAACTCCGAGAGTTTCTGACAGCATGAATGAGATTTTGGAAGAACATTTTACAGCTGAGGAAGTCATGAAAGCTTTGAGTCAATTGTGTCCAACGAAGGCTCCGGGGCCGGATGGTTTGCCAGCAGTGTTTTACCAAAAGCATTCGCATACGGTTAAAGAGGGAGTTCTCACCACTTGTCTGCATATTCTCAATTCACAAGGTACCATAGCCTCTCTAAATCATACTTACATTGCTTTGATACCAAAAGTCGGGAAACCTAGAAAAATAACAGACTTTAGGCCTATTAGTTTGTGCAATGTTATCTATAGAATTGTGGCCAAGTCAATAGCCAATAGATTTAAGCAAATATTGCACAAAATCATCTCTCCGTCGCAAAGTGCCTTAATCCCCAACAGGCTGATAACTGACAACATCATAACGGCTATGAATGTTTGCACAAGATAAGACATTGTAAAGGAAAGCGAAATGGTTTAATTGCTTTAAAGCTTGATGTCAGTAAAGCCTACGACAGATTGGAATGGAATTTCCTTGAGCAAACTTTGAAACACCTAGGCTTCTCACATCAATGGACTAGCCTGATCATGAGGTGCATTAGTTCGGTGTCCTTTTCTGTTTTAATAAATGGCTCGGTTAGAAGCTTAATTAAACCCCAAAGGGGCTTAAGGCAAGGTTGCCCCCTCTCTCCGTATTTGTTTATTACATGTACAGAGGCTTTTTCTTCTTTGTTGCAGCAGGCTGAGCAACAACGGCTTATCCACGGGCTGTCATTTAAAAAAGATTTGAAGATTTCACACCTTTTATTTGCTGATGATAGCCTTGTCTTCAGCAGAGCTTCCATTGCTGATTGTCGAAATCTGAAGATGATCCTTGAGTGCTACTCTATAGCTCCTGGACAAATATTTAATTTCGAGAAATCTTCTTTATTTCTTAATGGCAACGTCCAGCAAGATCAAGCTGCTGCAATTGGGAATATTTTTCAACTCAATATTGTGTCGAGACATGAAAAATACTTAGGCTTGCCGTCTATGATTGGGAGAAAGAGAAACAGCTTCTTCAATGACATTAAGCTGAAGATCTTCAACAAAATTTCAAGCTGGCAGCATAAATTCTTTTCTTATAGAAGGAAAGAAGTCTTAATCAAAGTAGTTGTGCAAGCCATCCCAGCCTACACCATGAGTGTCTTTTAAGATTCTGGTAGGAGTTTGAAACGACATTCAAAGACTAGTGACCAAGTTCTGGTGGGGTTCCAAGAGGGAGGGGAGAAATATTCATTGGTCGAAGTGAGAGAAGATGAGTCAGGCCAAGTGTAATGGAGGGATGGGATTTCGTGATTTTTCAAGCTTCAACCAGGCCCTTCTAGCAAAGCAAGGCTGGATGATTCAGCAATGTCCAAACTCATTGGTGGCAAGGGTCCTGCAAGCTAAGTACTTCCAATCAAAAAAAATTTTGGATGCGAAGCTCGGCTCTAATCCTTCTTATATTTGGAGAAGTATTCTGTGGGGAAGGCAAATTATATGCTCGGGCTCTAGGTGAAGGATTGGTAATGGTCAGAAAATTCAGATTCACAAGGCCAATTGGATTCCAAAGCCTTTAACTTTCAAGCCAGTGGTTAAGCCAACATTGCCACCTGATACTATGGTTTTTGAGTTGATCAATGATGAAAACCGCTGGGATGAGAAGCTGATTTACGAGCATTTCGACAAGATGGATGCTGATTTAATAACTAAAATTCCTCTGCCTAGAAAACCAAGGGAAGATGAGCTTATTTGGCATCATGGAAAGAATGGCCAGTACTCGGTTAAAAGTGGGTACCAAACAGCTCTTCGAATAAAGTTTCCAGCAATGCCTTCAAGCTCAGTGGTTTCAAAAATGAATGGAATATTATTTGGTCTCTTGCTTTGCCTCAAAAGATCAAATTTTTTGCCTGGAGGGCAGCCAAAAACCTCCTCCCCTCAGCTGAGAATTTGTGGAAAAGGAAGATAATTCAGGAGCCTACTTGCCAAGTGTGTAAAATGGGGATGGAAAATGTGTTTCATGCTCTAGTGGCTTGTAAATCGGCCAAGCTCACCTATTTTGATGATGATATTAATGCAGCTTTTAGTCAAGATATTTTGAGTCTGCTGCATGACATGAAAAGGATGAGAAGCAAAGCTGACCTGGAGCTGCTAGTAACAATTTTTTGGGTAAAATGGAATGCTAGGAATCAATTGCTATTCAAAGGGAAAATGGAGAACCCCCAGGTTATGGTAGCTAAAGCTGAAGTTATGATTGCAGCTTATAAGAGGCTGCATTCTTCAACTGAGGTTTGCAATGAAAATCAGCAAAGGGTATCTCTTCAGGCATGGAATCCCCCCCAAGAAGGCTTTGTAAAAGTCAACATCGATGCAACTATCAACTCCGAAAAGAACCTTGCAGGTCTGGGAGCTGTGATAAGAGATTATTCGAGGCATGTTACAGCAGCTACAATCAAGATTTCCAAGTTCTATGGTGATGTTTCTTATGCTGAGGCAGAAGCTATGGAATGGGGTATGCAGGTGGCGAGAGAAGCTCAAGTGAAAGCTGTAATCGTAGAATCAGATTCTCAAGGTGTGGTCAGCTTAGTTAACAACAAGTAGGGCAGCATATCCGAGATCTTTTGGGTTGTTTCAGAAATTTAGAAGTTAAGGGAAAACTTCGAGTGTGTTAGTATCAAGTATACGCCTAAATCTTGTAATGTTATTGCCCACTCTTTAGCTAAGTTAGCTTTAGAGAAATGCGAGATTGTTGTGTGGAATGGTTCATACCCTTTACAAGTGATGTATCTTTTCTCCTCGTTGAATTAATTGAAATCTCTCTTCAAAAAAAAAAAAAAAAAACAAAGGGCCAAAAAAAAGTCCATCAACACTCAGTTTCCTTCTTGTTAATTGTTACTATTAACTCATGTGAATCTGGCTTTATCAATGTTAGAATGCAGTCAATTCTTTTGGTATCTGGCTTTATTCCTTTTTTCTTTTTTTTGTGGGTGAGCAAAAGAGGTTAATCCATGAGCATGAGTTTCGAACTTGACCTTTGATTAAAATAATAATAAGCTTTGTTTTCATTTTATCTTTTCTCTCATTGTCATAATAATAACATCGAAACATTTCCACTATAATTAGAATTTTTAGAAATGTACTATTTGGTTTTCATATAAAAATTAATATAAAATCTTTGAAAAGGACCTCCCTTACTAAAAAAAGATAAGACTTACTGTCTTTAGAATTTGATGCTAGACCGGTGCTCAATAGTTTAAGGGATTGACTTTATTACATAAATGGATTCCTTACTTAAATAAGCAGTTATTGGTAGATCGCAATTAGCTCAAAACCTCGCGAATTGGTCTTCATAGTACTCCCTCTATCAATTATATCATTTATTCATAGAATAAACTATCTAGGCAAATCAGATTTTTTCATAACTTCTACGAAGTTCCATTAAATTATTGACTTAGAATTATAGCTTTTTCTATTTGTTATTTTTAACCCAAAAATTATATTATGCTGAAAATTGTGAAAATTATGAGGAGCATAGGCATAGCGATTAGCAAATTTTAATTAATGGACCGGCGAAGAGTTTGAATCCTGCGAAATAAATGGTTGAAATTTTGATTTTGATTCTTTTTACTTGCCGACCCCTATTTTCAAAGAAAAGAAAATTAATCATCATCTGTATAACTATTGTAATCGACTATACAGGCAATCAATAATCCTTTTTAAAAATAATTACTAATCCATGAAGTATTTATTTTACAATTTTATTCTCTACATTCTCTGTTTATTTATTTGTATGACTATTGTAATTCCTTTTTTAAAAAATAATTACTAATCCACGACGTATTTCTTTTACCATTGTATTCTCTAGATTCTCTATTTATTTATTGAAAATTATTTTTGGGAGAAAAGAAATCTTGCTAATACAACAAAGTATAAATTTATATTTAAAACTGCTACAAGTACGATTCTTGTCAATTTTTGTTCTTAAAGTATCACTTTTTTTTTTTACAAATAAAACGAAAACGACTGTATATTGTTGTATTATTATTATTATTATTCTCATACATAAAATCCATCTATTCTCTTTACTTAGGAATTCTATACAATTACATAAAAGAAAAACAATATTAAAATTTCCAAATTCTAACAAATAGTTTCGTGAAATTAAATTATGCTTTTTAATTGATTTATTTCCATGTCTTACAAGTTCAGTCATTGAAACGGGTAACAAATACAAAATCAAAAGCATGGTCTTTGCACAACAGCTGCAGCAGCACTAAAGCATGAAGAGCAAAAGCAGCAACGTAAACGATACTAATCATCTCAATAAAGAAGAAAACAAGAATCAGCCAAAGAGAGAGATTAGTTCCCCCTCAACCATCAATTCAGTATTCAATCAAACCCTCAGAAATGTCCAAGGGTACGCTAATAGCTTTTCCCATTCCTCATTTCTCACAAATTTTGTGTTTTGAAGCAATTTACCAGTGTATCATCTACATCTTAGTCCTTTCCTGGTAACAGCAGAGCAACAATACTTAAGCCTAAAGGAAAGGAAAAATGAGAGAAGATGGAAAGGATAGAAAATAATAAAATTGGCTTTCATTATCCTGCCCAGACTCTTATCATTCAAAGCAAAATATTTATAAAAGGAAATAGATATATTGAAAATATCATCAACAATACATAAGATATTTCTATATTATATTATTCAAAACACAAGGGTCCGACTAATATTCGATATTTTAATGTGGTGGAAGGTGAATAGAAGTAGGTATCCGATATTGTTTGAGATTGCCTTTGTAACTCATTCGAAACCCCATTTTCATGTTTATATCTTTGTTCGGAGTTAAAATTACGTAAAAGGACGAAATAAATTTATTAAAATCAAATTTTAATTTCTTTTTGTTACTAATTCTTCAAACCCGATCAAATACTTTATCGGGATTTTTTTTTATTTTGCCTTAGTTTCTTATTATATTTTTTTGTAAATAAAATAATTACCCACTTGGTGTAGAAAAGTTTAGTAGATTTGATAAAATTTATTATTCTTGTTTATTTATCTATAAAGATTTGATGAACTACTAACACGTTTTTCTCTTAATTACTTCAAAATTATTTTGAAATTATAAAAATAAAAATAAAAATGAATCCACTATATATTAGATACTGAAAATAAAGAGTTTACGATGTGTGGGTGTGAATTATATGAAAAAAAAAATGTATTTGGGTTTAATTAATTTTGTATTTGTAGTTTTATGTAATTTTATCTTTGTAAAAATGTTGTTAATGTTAAAATGGAGTTTTATAAGAATCTTAAGTGTAACGCGGTGTCAAACTAAGATCAAAACTCAAAAACTGCATAAACGGGTACATTCTTCTTAAAGAGGAGAGGCGAAGTAAACAGCGAGCTTCCAGCAGCTAAAGCCAGCAAATCTCCGAGTAACAGTTACGCAAGTCTTCAGCAAGTCAACTCAACCAAGTTATACTTAAGCAGCCAGCTCAACGATTGTCCATTACAATAAATATATATTTTTGTAATTAAATTATAATCATAATCTGTTTTTGCCATTGTTTCAAAAAAATTCAAGTTATATAGGCACGGGGCTAATCCAATTTGAAGTATCTAAGCCTGAAATACGATAAAACCTCCATAAGTTAAAATCTTATTAAATAATAATTTTTTTTCCTTAAAATCCCCACTTGCGGTCAATAATGTTAAATTATACTTCGATTAATTAATATTGTCTTAGGTGGCGTTTGTTTTTTAACTTAATGACTTAAAGTGACTTAACTTAATTAATTAAGTTAATTAAAGATGTTTATTTTTATAACTTAATGTGATTTTTTAGATAATTTTGACTTAATAAAATAAGTCATTTTTTTTTGCTTTTTACTTAATAGAGACATCTGAATTAAGTCAATTACTTTCTAATGTCAAAAATATCCATGTTTTATAATTTATTTTTCATGTCTATCCCAAATATATTTTTCGAGATTCAGACGAAAAAATAAATATATTATTCAGATTCAGACATTCAGATCTATTCAGAATTCAGATTAATTCAGGTCTATTCAGATTTCAGACAAAAAAACAAACGCCACCTTAGTTAATGAACCGAACACTATCAATTTATCGAGGTTTTACTATTAACGTAGAACATGAGTCTTATTCCTATTAATTTCTTCAATATTTTAAACCCCCAAAACTCTTTTAAAACATCATGAAATTGCTTTTTAAGTCCTGAAAACTATTTTTTTTAATTTTGTTAACTTCCTTTTCTTTTTCTTTTTTTTATCACAACCCAATTTTTTCTCACCAATATGCGTGGAGTTAAAACCTCAAATCTCATGTTTTCAACCTAAAAGATCTTCATAAATAAACCAATCATTGCTGATTGCTGTGTGCTGGCATCCTGCCATGAGTCACAACTGACCAGGAGGATGCAGCTGAAGATTATCCATTGATTGAACATGCCTTAAATGAAAATTATCCATGATTGAACATGCCTTAAATGAAAATCATCCATGATTGAACATGCCTTAAATTTCAACAGTCAATCCACCGAAAAACTTACCATTAATTAATTAACTGATGAAGTAAACAAAAAAATTAAGAGTTTCAAAATTTTTTCTCTCTTGCGACTGGAATTGATTCTTTTTAGTCATTGTAATCTTCCCTGTTTTGTTCCTGCAATTTTTCTTTTGACCTGTTATCCTTCGCCTGGCCTCTACATGTTTTGCTTCTTAAATCTGATCTTCAAAGTTCAAATGTTGCATCTCTTACTCAACTTGGGCGGATGGGTTATCTGCTTCGTATGTACCACATGCATCAAACTAGTCCGAATGATATTTCTTATATTGACCGGTTCGATTTCGCAGAAGCAATAATTAAGTGTATTACAGATTCTAAATTAAATCCATCAGGCAAAGAAATTTAATCAAAGACCATTTTGGTCGTGGACATGTGAGCTACCACAATCTTCCTTAAATTGCTGCATTTTTCTGTTCTTCACAAACAGTCATGCTATTGTTTCGTTTCCTAAGAATATAGTATATAGCTCTAATTTGTTAACCCACAATTTGTAAAGCATCTTGTCTATTTCTTCTTCTTCTTAATTTTCCATAATAATTAACATGAAAGCGTGCATAGTAAAACTACAGGACTCAAGAGTCGAGAGATACAACAGAGGTATAGTATGGACAACCAAGCATACCATATAAGCAAGCAAGACAATTTTGTGCTGCAACAATTAGTGCTTCAGCGAGAGAAGAACCTGGATAAATTTGATAGAGAAGAATTTTGAAGCATAAATGCAATAGGGAAAAAAATAAAAGGTTAAATTAATTTCCATCTTCTGCAATGACGGTTCCAAGATGACATGAATTAGAGAAGTTGGATGTTCGATCGTCTATCCATCTTTTTAGAGCATGCAATACTTCTTGAAAGTATGTATTCATGGTTGTAGAATACTTATGGTAAATCATTATCTAGTGTCACCAACAGTTTCATCTTTCATCTACCCCAACAAAATCTAATGCTTATAGTTATATAGACAACGAGATTACAATATCTAACTATATATTCAACTGAGAAGATAGGATTGAAAAAACAAAAATGTGCTTAGGAAAGGATATTTAGGGATCACATTTAGCAATTTCTGTCATTTGTCAACTTTAACCGCCAAGGAGGAACAAACGGTTCCAAGAAATTCAATGCCGCTCAGGAGGGCTTGGTACATTAAAAATAACCAGAGTAAAGGAACACCTTTTCAATTCTATACTTTCAGAGGTAGAGTGATAGTGATATAACATGATATATCAAAATCAGGTTATATATAGTTTCTTTCACATCAATAAATTATACTTTCTATCACAGTAGATTATACTCCCATGTCACCACCAAATTCGAAAGGCGGTCAAGCAAATAATATGAGACCAAAGGATATAAATGATTCATACAGTTTTCCTAATGTTTGTGCAAATGTGCCTGGTTGGTTGATAAGAAACTAGAGACTATTGGATATATATTAGTTGAGAAGAGGCAACTTAATTAAAACGCACCTTCTGGTTCCTATATGGCTCTCCTCTCACACAAGAGATTAGCACGCCACCGCAGCTCAAGAAGTCCTGGCACTATATTCATTTTCCAAGAGCCACAAGTAACAGCAATCCAAAAACGTTGGCCAAAACTCCAAGTGCTATCAGCAGTTTGGCAGCAGTGTTGTCTTGTCCTACAATATAAGCAAGCAAGCAAAAAATGAATCCCCCCCAACCGAGTAGCTTGGTGCCAAACAAGAGTGTTTTGTCATTGGACGATAAAGAGTTGCCTCCACTCAGAACGATTTGTGGTGGAGCAAGGACTAATGTTGCGCTGATAGTGAGGAATATCTTGGCCAAACCAGTGACATTGAAATTGAACCATCCATCGAAATTGAAATTGAACCACCCTCTTGGAGGTGGGGGTGGGGGTGGGGGTGGTGCTGGTGTTGGTGTTCGAGGTTGAACTTGAGGTGTTGGTGTTGGTGGTTGAACTTGAGGTGTTGGTGTTGGTGGTTGAACTTGAGGTGTTGGTGTTGGTGGTTGAACTTGAGGTGTTGCTCTCGGTGTTTGTGGTGGTGGTGGTGTTGGCGGTGTTTGTGGTGTTGTTTTTGGTGGTGGTGAAGTCATCTGAACTGAACTATTAACAGTAGTGTCAGAGCTCCCCCAATCATCTTGGATTGTAAGCTCCTCACCACTGCCGTCTCCGCCCTGTGCCCAGTTTCTAAAAGCAGTTGATCCAACATTATGACCGTGTTTACCCGGATGTGTTATTCTTGACTTCTTATATGCCTTCAGTTCAGTCCCTCCGTTACCAATATGCGCCCAAAGTTTAGCCAAAAGTTTGTCCACAATTTTAACCAGTTCTAACTTTTGAGGCGGCCTGCTTCTTGAATAATTATTCCTTTCAACGGAACCCTTACACAAAACGCAGGATGCTGATGATGACAAAGAAGATATTTCCTTCTCTGCGAAAACACCACCAGATCCACGATCAATCCACATTGCTTTCTTTGCGCGACAGAAGTCCCCTGCCAACAACTGCAAAGTCAAAGATCCGATTCGTAGCGCCCTGATATGCCAATCATGTTGCCTCAGAGCTCTTAGATGACGTTTAAGTGCTCTTTTGATTGCACAACAGCACGAAGCGAAGTTTGTTCTTCTTAAAAACCGGATGAGGAAGATCTGTAAAATACAGAAAAGCGTGTACACGTTCATTTGCCAGCCGTGTGACCATAGATCATGTTGCCTCACAGCTCTTGGATGACTTTTAGGTGCTCTTCTGATTGGACAACAGAAACGTTCATTTGCTTCAGCCGCTTCAGCAGTTGTTCCAAACATGTCACCATTAATATGCGCCAAAGGTTTATCCACTGGATGCAGCATATCATGCCACCCAAACTTGAGTTTGTCCAACTCAAACTTCAGAGGTTTGTCCAACTCAAACTTAATCAGAAGTTTGTCCAACTCAAAAATCAGAAGTTTGTCCCTCACTCCGATCATTACTTCGATCATCACTCCGATCATTAAAATAGAGGCGAGTGATAACTCAGTGAGTGGAGTGATGGTCATTACTCCGATCATCACTCCGATCATCACTCCGATTCTGATCATCACTCTGATCATTACTCCGATCATCACTCCGATCATCACTCCGATCATCACGGGGATCATTACTCCGATCATCACTCGGATCCTCGCTCGGATCATCGCTCCGATTATTGTTTCCGTCTCCATTAAAGAAGAGCGACAAGACCAAGATCGTAATCTCTCTGGCAAGATACCTTCAAGCCCGTTTGCCAATGGATCAAAAAAAGAAAGCTATGGTGTGTTTGGTAAAATCTTTCTGAGGCATACGAAGAAGACAGGGATTTGTCCGTGGTATACCCAAAAATAGGGTATTTATCTAAAAGCACCCCATACTCAAAAATTTCCTGTATATACTTTTTCTAATGTACAGTTACGAAATTAGTCTAATGAAAAACCTAAATCAACTAAACTACCACAACCAATCGTGTAACAAAATCCACAATTCTCTCATGAGCAGCGTCTCCTTCAGCTCCTTATTCTGGATTTCTCCTCCTCTATTTTACAAATCCCTGTAATTTTACAACAATTCTTCTACACACTCTAGCCGAAACGCAGCAAAACAAGTAAAACGATGCCGTTTTTGTACAAACCAGTAGCTGCAATTCCCCCACTCCCCTTCAGCGTCTCATCTTCCATTTTACAAATCTCTGTCATTTTACAACAACTCTTCTATACTCTCGTCGAAACGCGGCAAAACAAGTAAAACGAGAAATTGAAGGTAATTTATCAATTTAATATCTGTGGAAATGTTAGGTGGGACTAGGATTTTACTTTCCATCCATGAGGAGTATATGGCCCGGTTAAGCGAATTGAGTTTCGAGTGAATGCAGATGGCAACCTGTACATTTTGTTGTTTTGTTCGTCTCCAGAATTTCATTTTTATTTAAGTGGACCACATTTGCACACACGGCAACTTTCTCTCCTTGCAAGATTCTTGAATCTTTAATTCTTTTTGGGCAAATTAAACATATAAAATGCACATCAATTTCGATTTTGGTGTCACTTCTATCGAGAAATAATCAACCCAACTTCAATATTTGCAGTTGAGAACTAAGATTAGGAGTTGTCTTGAAATTAGTTCATGAAGCTGTGATAAAGTCATTGAACAAATTAATTGCATTTTATTTGATTAATAATGTTAGATTAGAAAAGAGAAAAAGAGGAATAACTTGTGGTTTACAAATTTATCAGGAAAAATGTGTTACTGCCAAAATGTGTTTCTGTTATCAGTATTTTGAAACTGGGAAGTACTTCAATGCTGAAATCACAATCTGAGAACTGAGATGCCTTTGTGTAGTACCTGCAAATACTTCAATGCTGAAATCACATAAAATAGCCATAACTAAAGTTGATTCAGGAGCTGAACAGTTCACTGTTGATACATCTCACCAATTAATTTGTTTATATTTTTTTTATTGATTTCGTTTAATTAATTGTATTCTACTATGTGTAGTCTATGGTTGTGATTTGCAGCTCAATTTCCTTTTTTTAGTTATTATAATCTAACCTCCAATGCAGATGTGTAAAGAATTTCTTTACCTGACTTTTACCCTGGAGTCGTGTAAATAATTCTCTAATGCAGTTGTGTAAAGCATTTATTTACCTGACTTTTACCCCGAAGTCGTGTAAAAAATTCTTTACACAACTGCTGTCGTGTAAAGAATTTCTTTACCTGTCGAGTAAAGAATTTCATACACAACTGCTGTCGAGTAAAGAATTCTTTATACGACTGTTGTTGTGTGATGAATACTTTACTCGACAGTAGTCGGGTATGAACACTTTACTCCACTATATTCGCATAATTAGTTCTTTACTGGATTGTAGTTTATAAAGAATTCTTCACTGGACATGCGTCGGGTATGAACATTTTATTTCCAATGTTACAAAAAATCTATGGTTTATATAGTAGACTATAGATCAATGCATGTTTTACTTGACTGTAGTCGTGTAATGAATGATTTACTCGATTGGTATGTCGTGTAATTTTTATGATTGGTTTAAAATATATTATGCAACTTTTCAATCATTTTATATATTGATTGATAATTTTTTTTTGTATTTATGCAGATGGAACCGAAGATCAAGGAATCTGAATACTTCAAAGCAAAGATTTCAAACCGATCATCACTAGAGGCAGTGAAGGACATTAAGATAGACTCTCTGAGGCGCAGAAAAATATTTTCAGGCATTCTTGTTTCGGTCATTTTTTGGATGTGAAAGAGTTAAAGTTTTCCGCTCAGTTACTCCACAACATATTATTGAGAGAAGTGAAATCATATGAAAATGCAATGTGGTTTAGGATTGGACGAAAAAATATTCGATTTTCATTGGAGGAGTTTGCCTTGGTGACAGGCTTAGATTGCAGTCCATCGTATGAGCCCGATACTGAAAATAATGATGATGATTACAAAATAGTTGATGAGTTCCTAGATGGAAATTGTGCAATCATAACAAAAGAACTTCGTACAAAGTTCTTGCAGGCTAAGTCAAATGATGACATGAAAATGGTCAAGCTGGCCATGTTGTATTTTGTTGAGTCCGTGTTACTTGGAAAGGAGAATAGAAATTATATAAATGAAACTAATGTACTCCTTGTGGACAATTTTACCGAGTTTAATAAATTTCCTTGGGGACGCATTTCTTTCAAGATGACCATTGATAGTTTGAGAAAATGCATTGCACTGCGTGTGGCGAAGCCTAAGAAGAAGTCAACTGCAGATTCTAAATATAAGGGAGCAACGTATAGTGTGCATGGTTTCCCCCATGCTTTTATGGTAACAAAACTAAACTAATTTATTAATCGCTTATTGAATTGTTGAATAAGTGCTCTTTATTTTACTTCAATCATTTTTTGCCTAAAAATTTTCTTGTTCCCAAACTAAGAATATTTAAGTTATTTTTCATATATTGCTTCAATAAGCTACTTCTTCCTTAATTTCAATCCATGATAGTATTCATATTATACCAGCGATAGTTGTCAGCATCATCTTTCTATTTATAATTTACCAATTTTTTTTGTTGAAAATAAATTGTGTCATTGATTATATAGGTGTGGGCATATGAAGTTGTTTCTGTCATTGGTGATAAATGTGCAAAACGTTATGGTGATTTATTTCCAAGGATTTTGAGATGGAAATCAACAAAGCCTAAAGAGTTTGAAGAGATTCAAATGAAGATATTGAATAAAAAAGCCTCCAAGATGGTTTTCATAGAAAAATTACATGCTACCGGAGATGTCGAGACAAATAAGCATTACATGAGCTATTTTAGTGAAGATGAGTGGCTTCAAGAGATCGGTGAAGAGAATGATAATGCTATTGAGTCAGATAGTCATCCAGAGGAAAATCCTTCACATGAAGATAATGAATCACATGATAGTGAGTTAAATAGTTTTGATGGTTTTCCTGATGATAGTGATTCATATGGTACACCCACCTCAGTGCTCCAAGAACATTGCCTCCAGAACATTTAAATGAATCAGCATCAATACCAGCTGAGGTCACAAAAAAAAAGGTAAGTCACTGTTCTATTAAACTATAATGTAAATTATGCTATAAATTATTTACTTATTTATGCATATCTGTTATGAAGGGAGTAAGTAACAAAATACTGCGATACTAACTTATTTATTATCCAATAAGTTCATTACTTAGTAAAAAAAATACTAAGTTGCAGCCTATTTATGAGCATCGACTTTGGAACTTTTGATTTCATTGCTTTGTTGTTGTAATATTTGTTTCATTTTCTATTGAGTGATTTTAGTTTATGGTTATTTTTATTTTTATTTCTCAGTCCTCAAAAATATATATTTGCTTCAATATTTTTGCTACACTACTTCATTTTATACTGTACACGACCACAGTCAGGTAATAAATACTTCACTCGACTGTGGTAGTGTAATGGATACCTTACACGACTGTACACGACTACATCAAGGCTAAATAATATTTTAAAATTGTTTATACATTTCAAGGTGGTCCATCTCGACATGCCTCCTGTGCGTTTGATGGTTCTATTCTCGAGGAGAATGTTAATCATCTTGGTTGTCGCATCCAAAATATTGAAGAAAATATTGCCAAGATGGAAAATACCATGAAGAATATGGACACAAAGATTGATAACATTGAGGGGAAAATCGATCATATTAATGTGATCGATAATAAATTGAGTAGGCTTATTCCGTTACTTGAGTAGTCTTCAACCTTAGAACCGCAGGGGGTTGATTTTAAGGTTTGATATATAAAAGTATTAATATTTTTTCATTTAGTATATATGTTTATTTAATTCTCTAACAATTTGGTTGTTATGTCTACAGCCTATGAACGATCCCATGGACGTCGCATCGGGTCAGTCACCTATGCAACAACCTTTGGAGACGCTTGTGAATATTTGTAATATAGAAAGGGCTACAGACATGATGACGCCAGATGATTCTCATGGTACAAAGAGGGATCCTATTATCATCTCAACGCAAGAAAAAGATTGTAGATTGGTGTACAATTTACGGAAGAGAAAGGATATGAAAACTTCCACTTATTTACGGACACCGTACACTAATCCTTTAAAGAAGCCGCGAGAGACGACGGATGTTGAGGTGCACCCTCAAGAGACAAAGAGCTTCGAAGTGTGTCCCCTTATACTCCAAGAGGAGTTATTGGAGCTGCAGCGATGGATGGACATAAAAAATGATAAAAAGGAGCCGTGAGTTATCTTATATTATGATATTAATTGTTTTTGAACTCCAGATAATTATACTGTATGTTTATTTAATAGTTTTACTAATTTTATAATTGATTATATGCAGTAAATATATCGATTTGACTCTTATGGAGGTTAATCGTGAATTTTTCTGTAAATTATACACACCGGACATGTGGCTGTCTAATCTCGTAAGTCATAAATTTTATTGTGATTATTACGATAAATATTTGTAATTTTTTATACTTATTTCACCCTTTATGTTCAGCACATCGACATTGGCTGCTACTACTTAAGGAAAGAAATGTCCAAGGCTCCGACTCGGAATGGACAAGCTTGTGCCATTATGGACAGTAATTTTCTGGTATAGTCATTTTTCTGTAGCCTACTCCTTAACTTCTTAGAATAATAACAGCTAATATATTATTGTTAAATTTTCTAGAATAATTTAAGAGACAGACACAAGGTGTATCTGAGAGACCTAGATAGGGTGTGGGAAAAGGATTGTTATTGCATTGATTATGCTAATGGTGCAAAGTTGGACTGTGCTACTCCTTAGAAAAATGTTTCCACTATAAGTTTCACATTGTATGCTTAGTTTTTTACATCATATGCACTACAAGTAGATAAAAATAATTACCGCATTTCATAGATATATTTGCCGTTACTTGTTAAGAATATTGTCTGTATTTCGTAGGTGTATTTGCCAATATTCATGAATGATCATTGGGTTCTCGGTGTGGTCGATATACTTGAGGGCAAGATTTCTATTTATGACTCTATGATAGATTTAACAAGGATTCAGTTTTGGTGAGACAATTGCTGCAATAATTGCACCTACCTCGATTTCTTTAAACTTAGCTCGTAAGTTTTGCTTTAAATGGTGTGTACAAATACCATATGCAGCATTTGGGAATGCGATGTTAACATTCTTTTGGATACTTGGGTGCCTATCAGAAATGAAAACCAAATTAGGAACTTCACCTATTGCTACTTTTAACTTCATTAGAAACCATCCCTATGATGCATCATTCTCACTGTCACCAACACCAAATGCAACAGGATAAAGTTGATTGTTACCATCAAGTGCTGTCGCAATGAACAAAGTTCCTTTAAATTTTCCCTTCAAGAATGTGCCATCAATTGCAATGACTGACCTTATTGATGAAATAAATCCATGTATACAACTCCCAATTGCCATAAAAAAATATTTAAAGTTATTTTCATTGTCAACTTCAAGAAACGTGCAGGTGCCCGAATTTTTCTTCTTTAACATTTTCATGTATAAAGAGAGTAACTTGAATGAATCCTTAGGCGTGCCTCTAACTTTCTCCATTGTATATTCTCTTGCTTTCGATGCCTTGTGATAACTTATTTCATACTCAAACTGTTTATGAAAATCTTCTTTGATATCACTAGGCCTATATAAGGATAAAGCACCATCAAACTTATGACAACTTATGACAAATCTTATGTCCGATAAGTTTAAATGAAGCATGACGATGATCTTTCTTACGGACATCAAGTGCACAACTATGGACACTATAGTACTTTGTGATTTTAAACATATTCAAACTTCCAAACTTTTTAGCACGAAGTCGCCACTTACAAGTATCGTCAACACACTTAACAACAAGAATATTTTTCCCTGACTTGAAAGTTTTAAACTCAAAATTTTTCCTTAGAGCTTCCATAAAAAGCACTTGTTGCAACTCTTCTTTCGAACTAAACTACCTTTTTCCTATTAACCAATCACTATCACCAACAACTTCCATAGATGGCAAGTTAATAGTATCAGAATGCGAGTTATCAGTGTCGAATGAACTGCTGCATGCAAACAAATTAACTCTAGGCATATATCTATTATTAGAATGTGCTACATTCCCCAGTGTTGGATCACTAACTGTTATCCCATCAACATCATCATGAACAATAACATTCACATTTTCCTCATTTGACATTCTTCTATCATTGGGTTGTGTTTCAAGAACAAATTCGAATATTGACTGATCTTCAGCAACAAAATTGTTTGGGCTTAAACCTTCACTTTCGACATATGGCTCAACAGGTTCTTCTGGACAACTATCTGGCCCCAAATTAAGGTCCAACTTCATTTCAATGTCAAATTCAGAAATATCAATACAAATAACCCGAGATACTTTTTCTATCAATTGTGCATACGTTGTAGAACGGGGCACCATGATCCCTCTTGCCTCCGTACCATTAAATCTATAATGGCCGTTTTGCTCAATCCATTCACCACAAAACATAATAGGCACACGTACTGAAGTCATTTCCTGTAATAATACAACAAATACAAAAATAAAATCAAATAAGATTTATAACGAAGTGTGGATCTGTCTGCATATTTACACGACTGACGTCGTGTAATTGATAGTTTACACGACAATAGTTGTGTAACTTGCTAAAATACACAACTATATTTCTATAAACAGTCAGATGATATATTTAATAAAATATAACTGTAACCTTTGTACTAACAGAATACTAGGTGTCATAACAACTACTAAATCTTTTAAATTTGCACGATTGTTGTCGTGTAAATTCATACATACATGATAGAAGTCGTGTAAGTTGCAAAAATACATGACTCAGTAAATAATCAGAGGACATATTTCTTCTTAAAAAAATGTTGGGATCTCATAACAATTGGAACATTTTACATATATACACAATTATAGTATGTAAGTTTATACATACACGCTAGTAGTCGTGTAACTTATTAACACACACGACTATAGTCTAGTAATAGTAAAAGGATATATATAGTGAAAAATATATATATTTTGAACTAATAGAATGATAAGGTGTCATAATAATTGGAATTGTTTGCACATTTTGTGTAAATACATACATACACGACTGCTGTCGTGTATGTCGGGTGCAGAAAAAAAATTTGACAACAACTTTAGGTTTTAACGAATGTAGTTATAAAATCCATCAAATAACAGTCATATGATGCAAATGTAATGAAAATATGAGTTGCTTTAGTGTTTATGACAAACCAAACAAAACCCTAAAAATAATATAATGTCAACAAATTGAATAGATAGCCCAAAATAAAATAAAAAAAGTTTCAAATACCTTGTTCATGGGATGAATAATACACCCAGCTGTAAACAAAAATCTCAGTGCATTAGCTGTTTGTGAGTGATTTTGAGTGTAGTGTGAGTTTTTGTATAGGTGATAAATACGTGAGAAGTAAAGAGTGTTGTGAGTTGTTTGTGTAATATATTTTTCTTTAGGGATATTTTAGACAATGTACCACATAAAAAAGGCATATTTAGATAATTTTCAAACATGAGGTATATTTAACTAAATACACTACTTTTAAGGCATATTTAATTAAAAACCCTCGAAGAAGATGAAGAAAGAGCTGCTGACATGTAATATTTGTGTCATTGTATTTTTATTGAATTATTTGTTTTTGTTCAAAGAAGAACGAAATTGTGTATAAAAAAGAAAAAAATTACTCGGAAATTACTTATGGTGCGTTCAGATTAGCACATTTTATAAGTGCGTTCAGATTAGCTCATTTTGGATTGGAGTGAGAATTCTGAGATTAGGAGTGTGGAATGGGAGTAGGTTGTTTACTTATACTAGAATGAGAGCATAGAATTGGGAGTAAATGATTTTTAATTACAGTTTTATCCTTATTTAAATAATTATAGTTTTTAATTATAAAATTAATAAAAAAATAAATTTGAAAAATAAAATATTTATTTCATTATATTTGTAAATTAATAATAATTATTAATATTCTTAATTATGTAAATAATTTTTTTATTAAATTTAATTTTAATTATGTAAATAAAAATTATTATTAAGAGCAACACAAATTAAGGGTGGCAAAACGAATAAACGAATCGAATTTGAATCGTAAACGAATTGGGTTAAAATTCTACTGATTCGGATTCGATTCGTTTATTAAACGAATATTCGATTCGATTCGTTTAAGAAAATTAATAAACAAATCAAACCGAATCTGAATTCGTTTATTATTCATTTATCCTATAACGAATCCTTAACGAATCTAGATTCGTTTATTATTCATTTATAAAAATATAATTAATAAATAAAAATTAAACAAAATAAAATGTAAAAATCCCACATAATTAACATCTTACAAAACACAAATTAATCAAACCATATTCTGAGCCTAAAAATACATAAACATCCAAACACCAAATTTAAAAATCTTAATAATACAAATAATAGTAATTAGAATCCAAATTACAAAAGCCAAGTGCTTTCTTTAGTTCTCTTCATTTTGTTCAATAGGAATCCTGCACAAAAAAAGTAAATAAAATTAATACAATGTCAAGTTGGTTTATTCATATTAATTAGTTGTATGAAAAGGAATGGCAGTGATGGGAAAGGTCCTTAAACCTTCCCTTTTAAGTCAACAAAATTGGCGATCAACTATTGTAATAACATATTAACACGGCAAATCGGTGCAATATACATTTCATACCAACAAATTTGATTGAGGATATTATTATAGTTACTAATTTGGAACTGATAATTAAGTATTGGAATTTATAATCACCAACGACAAAAAAAGAAAACTCAATAGCTTAAAAATTTAAAAAGAAAAAAAAACGAGATGAGAAGGGAATAGGAGCTTACCGTGCGTTAGATGAAAGTGAGATGCTGGAGGCCAAAGCTTTGTTTCGTTAATTAAACAAAACAAGATGAGAAGGGAAGAACGGCTGAGATGGTCCCTTGTTTTTGAGAGGACGCGAAGATCGATTGACGAAACGAAATGGCTGTGGTCGGCTGTGAACGGTGGAGACGAACTGGCGAAGGGAAGAGACGACTGAGAGAAGGAAAAGAAGAGTGGAGTTGGAAATTGGAAACCCTCAAGAACAAAAATTAGGGCCGGCTATGCCCTAATTTTTGTTTCACTTTGTATATTTTGTATTATTATTGTTTTAAATTACTATATTAACTTTAAAATTTGAAAAAAAATAAATAAGTTTGAGGAGAAATAAGTAATTTAATTCAACGAATAATAAACGAATGGATTGTATTCGATTCGTTTAATTAACGAATCGAATCGAATTCACCCATTTATTAAACGAATCAATTTTTTCAAACTCAAACCCATTTAATTCGCACCGAATCGAATCGAATAAACGAATCCTGACCCAAATTGCCACCCCTATCACAAATGAAACATTATTATTAATAATATAATACAAAATTAATATTTTCTTAGAATAAAATATTGATTATTATTAATTACTACTATTAAATAAATATAATACAATTATTTTTAAATAATATTATATTTTCAAATAAAAAGAGTATATATTAATATTATTAATTCTCTATGAGTATAATAATATTATTTTTAAGTAATTTTAACTTAGAATCAATATAAATTATTATTTTTAATAAGTATAATTTATAAAATAATATAATAATATTATTTAAATAAATATGATATTATTTTATTTGATTAAATATAAGGATAAAAATGAAAGAGAGGGGAGTGGGATTCCCACTTCCACCTCCCCCCAATCCCACTCCCCCTTAAAATTAGTATGTAAACACTGGAGTGGGAGGAATCTAGACTCCTCACTCCCACTCCAGCAAGTAAATACTACCTTAGTATCAAATGACGACTATGGCATTGAATGACGTAGGACGTGATGCACGCTCCTTTGAAAACCATACCAAACCATATACGAGAAATTCAACTTAATCCCTTCATTTAATTATTAATAAATACACGCCATAGGGCTCATATCATGCCCATGTATTTCAGCCCAGTCCTCACGACAAGGGCTCAAGAAAAAAAATTCGGGCCAGACCCAAGCCCACTATTTTTTTAAAAAAGAAATTTATAAATTAAAATAATATAATTAAAATTGAAAAGTAACTTACAAATAAAAAAAGAAAACTTAAATTCTTAATTTATAAATTAATGATGATTCAAAAAAACTAAAATTATGATACTAAACTTTCTTTTTTGTGTTAATTAATTAAGATAACGTTTGAATTAGAGAATCCAATATTAAAGAAAATTAAATTTATAAGCTTTTATTTACTTTATTTATTATTTTACTTTGAAATATTCATTTTCTTTAATTTATCTATGATTATAATAACTTGTTGATCATTAATTTATTTTAAATTTATAATAATTTAAAAAATTTAAAAATAAACAAAGCCCAAGCTTGGCCCGGGCCTGGCCCAAGTCCTCATGATAATGGACTTGGGCCTCGGCTTGAAAAAGCCTAGTCCAAGCCTGCTTTTTGCCATTCTGAGGCTCATTTGCACAATCTGTGCACTCAAGGTCTTTGCATCGTAACCATTGATAGGATTCAATTTCTCTCTCAATAAAATTAAGTAAAAATAAAATTATCTCCCTCTAATTTAGGATAAAATATTTTTTTTATATTATGTTATGATAAAAAAACTCTTCCTATAATTTAGAGAAGATAGAAAACCCCATGTAAACATAGGCCCTTGGGATTTTTTTTTTTTTTTCATTTAGAGAGGGCAAGAGAATGATTTTATATCTAATTTTTTATTTTGAAAGGAGACGAGGACGATTATTGACCTAATTTCATATTTAGAGAAAAGACGGGGATGAGACGAAATCTTTATCCCCTCCTCATTTTCCTCTTTTAATTTTTAATTTTAATTTTAATTTTCTAGAATTATTAGTGAATAAATAATATTTTAAATTGTAAAATATTAAATATTGGTGTAAATAACAAATATCCAAATATTTAAACAAATAATATAAATATTAGTTAATGTAAAAAGTTTAATATAATTTAGATATAACTATAGCCCAAAGCCCACAAGCCCACAATTTATAAATCAAACTCTAAATCACTTTCTCAAAGTCTTACTCATCCTTTCAAAATTATTTGCACCGTAGCCAACTCCCAACTCGTCCTCATCTCATCATAGCCCAGTAGCACATCGCGTTGTCGATAGCCGAACAGCCTAGCTCATCGCAATGCTAGCTAGCAACCCCACACACTACTTCGTTGCACCATAGTTGGTGGGCAAAAGATATCATTGCTGATGGACAACATTCACGTCAATATTGTATAAAAATCACATTATATAAATTTTATTTTGAAAATTATTATTTGAATATCATTTATACCAAAAGTTTGATGAAGATGAATGAAATAAAACTTATTCATGATCATTCTCATTTGAATTTATATAGTTTAGGTTAATATGACTAAATTAAGTTCGAAAACTAAAAAGATATCAGTTATTCGGGGATGAGGGACTCTTAGGAATCCCCTGTTATTATTTGAGGAGGGGACGAGAATCCCCTCAAGCAATTCTCTAATAGGGAGGGGGAGCGAACAGAGATATATGCAGAATATCGGGGATAAGTATGGGAATGTCAGTCCTCTCCTTTCTCCTCCCCATTGCCATCCATATTATAATTCAAGGTAGAATACATATCTCTCCAATATTATATGAGGGTAGAAATTTGAAATGTGTCGCAATAGAATTATTAAGGATAGTCTATTAAAAAAACTTAATATTATTAAAAAGTGGCGTATACATAATTAGAAATGAATGTAGCAAACAAACATTAATTAATTCAAGAAGCCCTATATGTTCAACATGACTATTATATAATGTGGCTGGCAATCCTTTAGTCATGGGGTCTGCAAGCATAAATATATTTAGTATTTATATATTCAATACTTACTTCACGCTTCTTATATGATCTCTGACAACTAAGAACTTTATATCAATATATTTCTTATGACTCCCATTTCTATTATTCTTTGAAAAGAATATTACAGCAAAATTATCATAATAGATTTCCATTAAATTTTTATAGAATCAGCAATTTTAAGGCTTGTAATAAAATTTTTCAACCATAATGCTTGTGTTGTAGGTTCATAACATATAATAAATTCTGCTTTCATGGTAGATGAAGCAATTATAGTTTGCTTGCCACTTTTCCAAGATATAACCCTCTAGTAAGAGCGAAAATATATCCTGGAGTGGACTTTCTAGTATCTGCACATCTAGCAAAATCTGAATCCGAATATCCAATTACTTGAAGATTATTAGAATACTTATATGTGAGTTTGTAGTCCTTAGTTCCTTGTCGATACGACATCACTTTTTTAGCAGCTTTTCAGTGTTCCAATCCTAGATTGCTTGGATATTTATAGAGTATGCTTACTAACTAGGCAAGATCAGGCATAGTACACACTCGTGCATACATTCGGCTATCTAAGACAGAAGCACAAGGAGTATTCTTCATTTGTTCTTTTTCAAATTGCTTTTGGACATTATTTCTGACTGAATTTGTCCTCTTTAAAAATAGGTGCAACAGTAGGAGCACAATCTTTCATTTTAATTTTTTCCAAAACTTTTTTAATATATGCCTTTTGAGACAATTTTAATGTCCTTTTAATCATAATTCTATGGATTTCTATACTTAGAATATATTAGGCTTCACTTATATTGTTCCTGTTAGAGTTTTGACTAAGAAAATGTGTAGTCTTATGCAGCAAACCCAAGTCATTTCAAGCAAGCAAATTATCATCTATATATAAGACTAAAAAGATAAATTTGTTCCTACTGACCTTAAAGTATATAAATTGATCAACAATATTTTCTATGAAACCATACAAAGTAACAACACTGTGAAACTTTAAGATCACTGGCAAAAAGCTTGTTTTAGTCCATATATAGATTTATTTAATTTGCAAACCAAATGACTGTATTTGTTAGTCACAAAAACCTTCAGGTTGCTTCATGGATACTTCTTTTTCAAGATTCCCATTTAAGAAAGTGGTTTTCACATCTATTTGATATAGCTCTAAATCAAAATAAGCTACCAAAGCTATGATAATTCTAAAGAATCATTTTTTGAAACTAGATAAAATGTCCTTTGATAATTTATGCCTTTTTTTTTAGTGAATTCCTTAACCACAAGTTTAGGTTTATATCGTTCTATATTACTAGAAGCATTCCTTTTGATTTTGTAAATCCATTTACAACCTATAGTTGAATGACCAAAAGATAATTGAAGAGATCACATACTTTATTTTTAGCCATAGATTCCATTTCTTCCATCATTGCATCATGTGATAGTTTAGAATTTTCTCCATTCATGGCTTGTAAATGGAATAGTTTAGAATTCTCTCCATTCATGGCTTGTAAATGGAAGTTGGATCTTGACTGAGTTCATAATTAAACTTAGACTCTTGAAAGAATACTTTATAATCACTAAAAATTATAGATTTCTTATTCTTGAAGACATCCTTAATCCTATTATTTTACTTTTATTTTGTGAATTTTGAGTGATAACGTGAAGTGGTTGAAATTCAATTGGTTGTTTCTTAATTATTTCCCCAGGAAATACACTAACAGATTCTTTAATTTCCTGAAATTTAATAATACTAAGAAATTCATTTCCATTAAGGTCAATGTCTTCAAGAAATTTTGTATTTCTAGCTTCAACAATCTTTATAGCGTGTGAAGGACAATGAAACCAATAGCCCTTAGAGTTTGCTGGATAGCCTGTAAAATAAACTCTAACTGTACTTGGGTCCAATTTCTTTAATTGAGGATTATAAATCCTTACCTCAACAGGACAACTCCAAATGTATACATGTTTGAAAATAGGTGTCCATTTATTCTAAATTTCAAAAAGTGTTTTAGGAACAGCCTTGGATGGAACTCTGTCTAAAATATACATAGTAGTTTTTAAAGATTCACTCTGTTGAGTATTAGAAAATGTATATTTATAAAGGAAAAAATGGTCATTTTACATTTCAACTCTTACTAACACCCTTACTTTTATGTATTCAAGCTTTTTGTGATTTAATTACGCGTGTTTTATTTTAATTAAGTATTTGATGTATTTTAGGGGTATCATGGTCATTTCACAATGAACGAGAAATCAAACGGCAAAACAGACATCACTTTTAAACTCAGGACAGTCAAAAACCTTAGGAGGAGCATAAAAGCTTTTTGTGATTTAATTACGTGTGTTTTATTTTAATTAAGTATTTTATGTATTTTAGGGGCATCATGGTCATTTCACAATGAACGAGAAATCAGACGGCAAAACAGACATCACTTTTGAACTCAGGACAGTCGAAAACCTTAGAAGGAGTATAAAAGGAAAAATGTCATTGTTCACATGTATGTTCACATGTATGGTATTATTCACATGTACGATATTGTCTACGTTACTGTTTACGACACTGTTCACATAGACGGATCGATGATGTGGCATTGACCGATGATGTGGCATTGATTGATAAGGTGTCATGATTCCATTGAAGAAAATTCTTATGCACTGTTGATCGGTGATGTGGCAGTATGTTAGTGGATAAAAAATTACGCGGACGATACATGCATATACACAGGATTATTTTTCAACCAAACTGCATCATTGTTCAAGCCGGTTGACTGTTCAAACCGCGTGGTCAAACCGCGTACTGTTGACTGGTGACGTGGCGCAATCTTGAGCGTCCAAACTGTTTTTGATCCGATGACTATGATTTACTCAATGTATCTATAAAAAGGGGGCTTCCCCCCTAATTTGGCATCTCCAAATCCATTTTTGGGCTCTATTTTCTGTAATTCCTTCTCCATCTTGTATTTTCTACATATTTTAATAAATTCCCATTTTGCCCCTAATTCAATTATGAGTATGTAATTTTCTTTAAAGCTTGGGTTAAAAGTGGAGTCTCAACATGTGTCATGGGCTTTATTTAGTAAATTTATTTTCTCTTCCCCTCTAGTTTTTGTGGATGTTTTGACTTCTCGTCGACAAATAATGATAATCTTGTTTAGATACCGCCTTGGTTTCACCGGCTCCTTAGTACAAAATTATAATTATTTGGCACGATAAGCCCTTAACACCATATTGATTAGAGTGTGGTTCATGAGGTGTGAATTTTCCCCTCATGATTTAATTGGCACTAATAAGGAATATTTAGCCCATGGTACATGTTGATGTGGATCTAGATACTCAAGAGCTTCAATTATTATAGTTTCCACTTTAATTTAATTCTGCCATTTCAATTAAAATTTTAGGATATTTCAAATCACTTCCACCACAAATCCAACCACCCTCATAGAAAATTAATTATACATATAATTAAAATCCACCTCCTCGTGGGATCAACACTCGTCACTATTGATCTATACTACAATAGATTCGTGCGCTTACGAGTTCAATAAAATTTACACAACACACTCCAGAATTTCAAGGGAAGACTTGAATTGCTAATCATACTTCTTATCATGTCTATAATTGTTATATATTTCCTTTTAGCAACACCATTCTCCTATGGTGTGCTAGGTATTATATATATTATGCAATAATGCCTTATTCTTCGAGAAATTTTACAAATGGACTAGGCATTTATTGTTAGCCTATATGGCTATAGATATTAATTTTGATTTCAAGTTATGAACTAAAATGAAAGAATTCTACAATCTTTGATTTTAATAAATATTGTTTTCCATTTTGGATTTGGACCTATTTGAAAGTATTTAAATAATTTTGAGTCAATCTATAATTTCACATGTTTTGGGTCATATCATAATTTCAAAAAGTTTTGGGATTAAAAAAACATTATTTAAAATTGGACTTATTTAAAAACTTTCATAACGTTTTGGGTCATAATATAATTTTATAAAGTTTTAGGGTCAAACTATAATTTTAAAAAATAGTTCACTGTAGTAAGCGGCTATCCGATCTTGAAAAATGGTAGACCGGATTTGGGCAGAAAGCTTCTGGAAGATATACGGCTATCCGGATTTCATAAGCGGCATATCGGATTTCATAAGCGGCATATCGGATTTTCAGAAATTCAAAATTTTGGCTGTAATGGTAACATTAAGCAGCTAACCAGATGTCCATAAACGGTAAGCCAGTTATGACCAAAATGTGCATAACGGCTAGTTTTTGAGCTCAAACTATAAAAACTCAAATCCAATTCATTTTCATCCTCTCCAACAAGAAGAAACAGCAAGCACACAACATATCTTGAGCTCTCAATTCGCAAGTCATTATTCATTGAATCATTGTTGTTTTTCAATTTGTACATCTACTCTTTAAGATAGTTTTTGTTGTAACTTTCATTTCTTTATCTTAATTGTGAGTATTTGAGTGTGTAAGACACTTGAGTGAAGAGATTTGAAGATAATCTCTTTGTTGTAAAGGTTCATCGACGCCTTGAAGTCAATTGTAAACGTTTAAAGCCTTGGAAGGCTTGGATAGTGAAACCCTCAAGCTTAGATCGCTTGGAGGCGTGGACGTAGGCGGAAATTGCCGAACCACGTAAAAATTCGTATTTGTTTCTCTTCTCTCTTACTCATTCGTTACTGTGCTTTTATTGAACTTATTGCTTTCGAATTTATTGAGGTGTTAGATTGGATTGTTGTGTGGCTTTGTTAGGATAATTTTTAAAATATCAATTTACCCCCCCTCTTGGGTTGCACACTTGTATTTCATTTATTTTTTGTATATCTTCCAAAATATTCTTTACCCCTATCAGATCTTACAATTTTGATTTTTCTTTCTTTTTGTCTCTCTGCTTCTACTTTATAAATCTTAAAAGCATCAAATGCTTCTTCTTTATGATTTAGAAAATAGTGATACATGTATCTTGAATGGTCATCTATAAATGAGATAAAATATCTCTGACCATTTAGACAAATAGTGGAAAAGGGTGCACAACTATTAGTATATATAATCTTAAGAATTTCAATGCTCCTCTTAGTACCTTCAATAGTCTTGTTAGTTACTTTTCTCTTAATGCAGTTTATACAAGAATTAAAATCAGTAAAATCAAGACTTTGTAAAACTCTATCATTTACTAATCTTTTAATTCTCTCTATAGAGATATGTCCTAATCTCATATGCCAAAGTTTGAAGGCATTCTCATTAGTAATACAACAATTAATGCCAATATTTGCATCATGCAAAGTAAAAAGATTAAACTCAGATGTGGGATCTAAATTTAACTTATATAAACCATTAAGTCAAATACAATAGCAAATAAAATTATTATTATTATTATTATTATTATTATTATTATTATTATTATTATTATTATATATTATAACCAATTAGTTCAAAACAAATTTAAATCCTAATGAAACTGGATGAATAACAAAAATTAAATTTCTAGAAAATGTGGGTACATAAAGTGTGTTTTCAAGGTCTAAATAAAAACTAGATTTTAAAACCAATTTAAAAGTTCTCACAGCCTTAACACTTGATTGCATTATGATTCCCTTGCTCATTTGCTCTTGGAATCAACCCATCATGTATTATTAGGGACATCAATAAAATGAGATTCATGACATACATAAGAGATAGATTTATCTTTCTTTTCTAGCCATTTTTATATTTTTGGCAATTCTTCTTTATGTGTCCTTTTTTCTTACAAAAGAAGCACTAATCCTTCTCACTAAATTTTTTTATTGGCACTTGCTTCTCCTTATCCTTGGGAACACTTTTACTCTTTTGGGTATTTCCTTTCACATGAGAAGTTAAATAGGCACTTTTTAACTTCTCATGCTTCAATCTCTCTTCTTTTTTAACACACATGGTCAAAAGTTCATTAAGAGACCATTTTTCTTTATGTGTGTTATATGATATTTTGAATGGAACATATTCGTTAGGAACGGAATTAAGAATGAAATAAACCAAAAATGACTCAGACATCTCTATCTCAAGTGACTTAAGTTGAGTAGCAATATCCCTCATTTCCATTATATGCTCACCTTTAGTATTATCAAGCTTTATGCTTGAAAGTTTTTGCATTAGAGTGCTTGCTAATGCCTTATCATGACTTACAAATTGTTCCTCAACAACTTTTATAAAATCCTTAGCTTTAGTACATTGTGGGATAAAACCTCTAATGCTTTTGCTGACATGAGATTGCATGAATATCAAACTTAAGCGATTAGATCGCTCCCACTTTTCATATGTATCTTTCTCACTTTGCGTACTTGATTCCATAGGAATAGGTGGTTCATCCTCACGAAGCGGCAAGTCAATATCCATGCACCCCCGAAGAGAACTCTCTCTTTCCAGACAGAAAAGTTATCACTATACAACAACAGAACACGAGTAGAATCACTGAAATAATTAGGAACCATTGTATAGGAGAACAAAAAAATACATTAATGCTATGAAAATTTTAATCTCACTACGGAATTTACCAATGTAAAAATTTAGTTCTAAATTCAAACCTTCCTATGGGCAGAGGTTATACATGATGTGTTGAATGTACATTAATCTTTAATAACAAGAATAAAAAATGTATACACCAAAATAAAAATTCCGTACCCGTGGGCATAGGAAATTCTAATTTTGATGCTCAAATTACCATCTTATTCTAATTAAATCTGTATAATAATTATTTCCCTTTGGGGCCAAATAATTATAAATTAATCAACATGTTCGTTGCCTTTCATGTCTAAAATAAAATCCTTTACGACATATGAACATGTGCTATACAAATAATTCAAAAGTTGTGGCTGTAAAAAATGTGATGATGTTTCAATAAAGGCATTAGTAGAACATGATCTAAAAATTCAATAAATTTATGTAGATTGTATAATTATTCTTTGGTATATCTATCATATTTTAAGTATAAGGCTAAATAACACAAAATGTATTGCAATCATGATTACGATGATTTCCACAATAATATATATTCATTATTAACACTTATTCATATCTTAGTGAATTCAAGCATTAAAATCTTAACCATGTGACATGGTTTAATACATGTATTCATCATAGCATATAAAGTCACGACCATATAAGATCAAAACCATAAACCGAATGCAAACAATATTATATAACTAAACAACAAGATCTAAAGGGAGGCTCTGATACTAGGTGTAGTCTTAATAATAATATATTATTGATATAAATTTAAATAATTTACATACTTTCACCTCCAGTCATTATTGTTCAAGTTAAGTTTGAAGAATACTTAAAATCTTCTGATCTATTCATAGTCTTTATTTGGAGGGTAATTCACAGACAGTTTCTATTGGCTAGGTTAGGAACTCTTATTATATATAATGGACTTCATTCACTTTCCTCCATTAAGAAAGTGAGTAATTATCTTTATCTTAATTTTAGAAATATAGAATAATTATTCTCATCATTATTTAACCATAAATATGATTAGTTTTAGTTTATCTTAAAGTTATGAATGTGAGCCACATTAGGGTGCTCGCATGTAACACATTTTTTGAGATTAATGCAAGTATTAATTTAATTATAATGCTTGTAATATATTCACGAACAATATTCAGAATATGCATCCAACACATGGGACAAGATTTCAAGTCAACTTGGCTGACGGCTTCTTGTGAGCACGTTAAGGTTCATTTTTCATCAAGCTTGACCACAGGGAGTACGGGGGGTGGTTCAGGACATGCATTACTTTATTCGGAAGACTCTAAAGATTAATTATTTATTTATTCTTAGTGCCCGTTTTTTTTTTTTTTGGGTTTAATCGTCTGGAAGAATATTAAATTGTGGAAACTTTATAGAAAGTTAATTGCATTGTTAATTTTACTCTTATTTATTTTTTTCAAAGGGGTATCTTGCATAGTTTTCTTCTTTTTCCCTAACTCACATTAATTAATTTGATCCGTGAGCACCCTAATTATAAGGCACATGCACGTTACTACAACTTATGTAAAAAAAAAAAATCAAGTTCTAGGGTGAAAACTTCACGCATGATATTATGTGTTATGATGGTTATCAAAGGTACAATTTAAAAATTATATAAAAAACATTATAACACAAATTTTTTGTTCGCTTTACTATCATCAATGCCTACCCCTCGAAACCAAATTCAATTTAAGTATTACACCAAAAAAGAGGAAGATTGTTATTTAAAGTCGGAGAAATTCTAAAATACCTCTGATGTTTTACAACCAATTAATGCATGCATGACATGTGTGGTTAAATTTAATAAAACCATCACTTACATTATGATTTTTCAAAGTCGAAAAGGAAGATGGCTAGCTAAAGTTGAGGTCAAACTTTTTACACAATAACATAGCGCATAAGCACCATTCATCAAAGTCGTAAAAGTCAAGGGAGCTATGTAATCATCTCTAATTTAAGTAATTTTTTTCACTTTTAATTTTATTAAAAATCTATTTAAAAATTAATAAAAGCCCAAACCGCCTAAAATGCCCTACAATTTGCCAAATTTGCCAACCCTAAATCTAATTCAACCACTGTTGACTTTCCGCATGGGGCATGCATCCATTGAAGACTTTTGAGAAAGAATACGCGAGAGGAAGGAATAGCATCACTTCAGATTGGATCCTGAGAAGAAAAAGAAGACGATGAAGATGGCGTCCAAAACCTATGAAAATAACCAAGAATCACATATTCAATATTCACTCATTAATTTTTCATTTTGTATTCAACATATAATTAGTTTATTCCAAATCACGTGAGCAGTCATTGTGAAGGTCCCTTTTATTCATTTGAATTGAATTAGGAGAAAAATATATCTTCTACCATATTCCAGTATGTTTCTTAGAAAGAATGTAATCAAATTCCTTTAATTGTTTCTTACTGGAAAAATCTTCTTTTTATATTCTATTAATAGTGCTAATAGAAAATTAATTTTTAATTATACCGAAAGAAAATAGATATCAAATTTTTAAAAATAAAATTCTAAATAAATGAACAAATAGAGTTTTTTTTTTTTTCAATTCAAAACGTCCCGTGATCGTCAATCAATTCGGTGCTTGAATATATTAACTAGGGGTAAGGGCAACAACTTATTTCCAATACTCAGTAGCTTGATTGAACCAAGTCTCCACAATTTTAGAATCTCTTTGTTTAATGACTCGATTCCTGTGGTCGAAATAGGAGGCTGTTTTTTTTGTCTCATATAGCTTAGCAGTCAATTCTTTTGGTATCTGGGGTTTTTGAATTTAGTATATCAAATTGAATGAGATTTCTCGTAGCTTAGCAAAACGTTTGGCTGCATTCCTTTTCTTCTTCCCAATTAATTTTATATTTTTATCGAAAGCATTTTAAAAAAAAAAAAAAAAAGATAGAGGGGCGTGTAAAGCATAAAATTACTGTTTTAACTCCTCTACTTAAGATTTGAATTTGAATTCAAATAACCAATTGATTAAAATTGTTTTGACATCAACCTCTTTTGTCTTAGTTGATTTGGCTTTGCTGCACCCTGAATCGATGCAAAAGCTTATTCGTCAATTCCTTTTGCTCAATTGTAATTATAGAGATAAATTTTTTGAGTGAATTTAAGAAAAAGAAATTAAAAAAAAAAGAGTTTTGAAAGAGTGCACAATAACTCACTGATTGAGCGCTCTAGCGCGGAAGATGGACGGAATAAAGCGATCTGCCGAAGCTGTGGGATATAAAGATGCTAAATCACTAAACAAATACTAGCTAACGGACCGAACCCACCGCCAGTAACTAAAGATTGCTCGGGGGTGGATCCAGTCGGTGGGGCCTAGGGACAAGTAACTTAAACGGAACATGTGCCTTGTCCTAATTCATGCATGTTCGGATCTTTCTATACTGCTTTACCAGATTCCAACAAAGGGCCGAAAAAAAGGCCATCACCACACGGTTTCCTTCTTGTTAATTGTTACTATTAACTCATGTGAATCTGGGTTTATCAATGTTAGAATGCAGTCAATTCTTTTGGTATCTGGCTTTATTCCATTTTTTTTTTTTTGGGTGAGCAAAAGAGGTTAATCCATGAGCATGAGTTTCGAACTTGACCTTTGATTAAAACAATAATCAGCTTTGTTTTCATTTTATCTTTTCTCTCATTGTCAGAATAATAACATCGAAACATTTCCACTATAATTAGAATTTTTAGAAATGTATCTATTTGGTTTTCATATAAAAATTAATATAAAATCTTTTAAAAGGACCTTCCTTACTAAAAAAAGATAAGATTTACTGTCTTTGGAATTTGATGCTAGACCGGTGCTCAATAGTTTAAGGGATTGACTTTATTACATAAATGGATTCCTTACTTAAATAAGCAGTTATTGATAGATCACAATTAGCTCAAAACCTCGCGAATTGGTCATTATAGTACTCCCTCTATCAATTATATCTAGGGATGGCAATGGGGAGGGGAGGGGAGGGGACCAATCTCCCCATACCCATCTCCGATATTTTGTTATGTCCCCGTCCCCTCCCCGTCCCCGTCAGAATTGCTTAAGTGAATCCCCATCCCCTCCCCGAATAATAACAGGGGATCCCCGAGGGTCCCCGGTCCCCGAATAATTAATAGTCTAATACATTTTTTTTTTATTTTAAATTAATCATATTAAAATAAAAAAATTCAGATAAAAATAAAGTTCAAAATATATCTTGCATTAATATTGATCCATTTCAAAGTCACATTCAAAATATAAATTATTAAAATAATTATCTTTGTCAATGACTCAATCTTCATAATCCTACAATAAAAAGAAAAAAAATTATTTTTATATCGGCAATAAAATAAATGTAGATATTTAATTAATATTTTTAATAAAACTATTTACCTCCTGCTCCTCCTGTTCTTCCTCGAGAAATGTGGCAAATTGAGAGCTAGCCTCAGATTTTAAACCTAAAACAATGAAAATGATATAAGTAACGTAACTTATAAGCGCAAATATTAATAACTGTATAATATAATTACAATGTAAAATAAACTCATATTGCTATTGTAAGCTCGTAACCAACTTTGACAGCACATTAAGGCCTCCAATGTACTTGGATGAAGTTTGTTACGGTGTGCGCTCACAACTCTACCACCGGTGCTAAAAGCTGATTCAGAAGCAACTGTTGTAATTGGAATTGCCAAAATATCTCTAGCAATTCGAGCTAATGTAGGATACGAATTAGGATTAGAACTGTTGTAAATTATAATTAGGCAGCTCTCTCCTGTATCATTGTGGTTTGGATTAAAAATTTAAGACTTTAATTAGTTAATTAAGTTTAAAAGTTTAATAATATAACTATTTTAATATTTATTATTTTTAACAATATTTATAATTTTGTTATTTATTTATTAGTAATTTTAAAAATAAAAATAAAATTAAAAATTAAAATGGGGAAATGGGTAGGGGATGGGGATTCCACCTCATCCCCGTCCCCTCTCCGAATAAAAAATTGGGTAAAAAATTTTCTCTGTCCCCTCCCCGAATAAAAAATTGGGTATAAAATTATCCCCGTACCCTCCCCGAATGGGGAAAATCCCCGAAGGTATCCGTCCCCGTGGGGATTTTTGTCATCCCTAATTATATCATTTATTCATAGAATAAACTATCTAGGCATATCAGATTTTTTCATAACTTCTATGAAGTTCCATTACATTATTGACTTAGAATTATAACTTTTTCTATTTGTTATTTTTAACCCAAAAATTATATTATGCTGAAAATTGTGAAAATTAGCAGGAGCATAGGCATAGCGATTAGCAAATTTTAATTAATGGACCGGCGAAGTGTTCGAATCCTGCAAAATAAATGGTTGAAAATTTGATTTTGATTCTTATTACTTGCCGACCCCTATTTTCAAAGAAAAGAAAATTAACCATCATCTGTATAACTATTGTAATCGACTATACAGGCAATCAATAATTCATTTTTAAAAATAATTACTAATCCACGACGTATTTCTTTTACCATTGTATTCTCTAGATTCTCTATTTATTTATTGAAAATTATTTTTGGGAGAAAAGAAATCTTGCTAATACAACAAAGTATAAATTTATATTTAAAGTTGCTACAAGTACGATTCTTGTCAATTTCTGTTCTTAAAGTATCACTTTTTTTTTTCTACAAATAAAACGAAAACGACTGTATATTGTTGTATTATTATTATTATTAGGGTCCACCTAAGTTACATTTAACGTAACTTACGGCTTGGTTGTGAAATTTCATCCAGTCCCCCATATTTGATGTTATTTATATTATATTCATGAATATTATAACAATTTCTGATTTGAAAAATTTCGTTTAATCTCTTACACTTAATTTTATTTTATTGAAACCCTAGAGTACGAATTCGCCCCCTATAATTTTAAATTCTCAAAATAACCTCATTTAATTAAAAATTTTAATTATTATTAATTTAATTATAATTATAATTATAATTATTATTTTATTATAATCATAAATATATTTATATTTTTTAATAGATTATTGTTATTATTAATTACAAGAATAAAAAGTATTACAATTAATTAATCTATTAACAATAATTAATAAATTTTTTCTTAAATTGTTAATAATAATAATAATTATCTATTAATAATTAATTTTGAATAATAATAACAATAATAATAATAATTAAAATACAAAATAATGATTATGATAAAAATTAATTAAGGATTTTATAGCAATTGGTTATAATGTAACTCATTCTGATTTTAATTCTAAGACAAAATAAACACATAAATTATAATATAACTAATTCTAATTACGATTTCTTCAGTTCAAATAAATAAATTAAAATAATAATTATAATTATAATTAATTTAATAATATATTTTCTCAAATATTTATTTTTAATTTACTTTTTTTTTCTAACAACCAATATATTTTCATCGAGTTAAATTTGATGTACATCTTATTCTATTGTAAGATCTTACAAAACGTGATTATTTTCAAAAGTTAAAAAAAATCCACACACACACACACACTCTCTCTCTAGAAAATGTTTCAGAGAAAAATAAATGAAATAAACAAAATAACATTATAATTTATTTACTTGAACTAAAGAAATTGTAATTAGAATAAGCTGTATTACCATTTATGTATTTATTTTATTTTAGAAACAAAATCAGAATGAGTTAAATTGTAAACCAATTGCTATAAAATCTTTAATTAATTTTTATTATAATTATTATTTTTTATTTTCATTATTATTATTGTTATTATTATTCAAAAATTAATTATTAATAATAATTATCGTTAATTATTATTATTATTAACAATTTAAGAAATTTTTATTAATTATTGTTCATAGATTAATTAATTGTAATAATTTTTATTCTTGTAATTAATAATAACAATAATCTATTAAAAATATAAATATATTTATGATTATAATAAAATAATAATAATAATAATTTAATTAATAATAATTAAATTTTTTAATTAAATGAGGTTATTTTGAGAATTTAAAATTATAGGGGGCGAATTCGTACCTAGGGTTTCAATAAAATAAAATTGAGTGTAAGGGATTAAGCGAAATTTTTTAAATCAGAAAGTTTTATAATATTCATGAATATAATATAACTAACATCGAATATGGAGGGCTGAATGAAATTTCACAGCCAAACCCTAAGTAACTTAGACGGACCCTTATTATTATCATACATAAAATCCATATATTCTCTTTACTTAGGAATTCTATACAATTACATAAAAGAAAAACAATATTAAAATTTCCAAATTCTAACAAATAGTTTCGTGAAATTAAATTATGTTTTTTAATTGATTTATTTCCATGTCTTACAAGATCAGTCATTGAAACGGGTAACAAATACAAAATCAAAAGCATGGTCTTTACACAACAGCTGCAGCAGCACTAAAGCATGAAGAGCAAAAGCAGCAACGTAAACGATACTAATCATCTCAATAAAGAAGAAAACAAGAATCAGCCAAAGAGAGAGATTAGTTCGCCCTCAACCCTCGATTCTAGATTCAATCAAATCCTCAGAAATGTCCAAGGGTACGCTAATAGCTTTTCCCATTCCTCATTTCTCACAAATTTTTGTTTTTCCCATCAGATTTGATGACCCATTTGAGAGTTATGCATAGATCTTTGAATTCTGTTTTCGGTATATATTGTTTCATTAGTTTCTTGCTGATAATTGTGGTCTTAGTTTAGATTTAGGACACATTTGGGTAATTATTTAGAGTTAGGCTTGGTGATTGTAGAATTTGGCTTTGATCTTTGGGATTTCACGATATGGTTGGAAAATTTGACTTGGGTTTGGCTGATTTTTGAAGAAAATAATTGAGTGATTCATGCAAGTTCGACCAAATCCTTGCTTTCTGCGAAAATATAAGGAGAGAGAACAAATGAAGGTTAATTTGGGTCTAGAATATTAGTGAAATGGAGGGCAATTTACAGTGGGAATTATTCCTGGCTCCTGTGTTAGATTTAATGATATGATTCCTGCTTTGATGTTTATTGAAGGATGCTGATGTGTTTTAAATTTGATGACTCGTAGTAACATGCGTACTATGATGACTCCTGCTTTGATGTTTATTGAAGGATGCTGATGTGTTTTAAATTTGATGACTCGTAGTAACATGCGTACAAATGAAGGTTAATTTGGGTCTAGAATATTAGTGAAATGGAGGGCAATTTACAGTGGGAATTATTCCTGGCTTCTGTGTTAGATTTAATGATATGATTCCTGCTTTGATGTTTATTGAAGGATGCTGATGTGTTTTAAATTTGATGACTCGTAGTAACATGCGTACCATTGTTAGAAAGTTCACACATTTCTCTGTGCTTCATTGTATTTAACTTAATTTATGGTGTGAGATTTTGTTTATATCAATGTCACCATAATAAATTGCATACGTTATCATTTTGTTTCCAAAAATTGCTTAATCTATTTGCTTTGATAGTGGTCAGACACACTCTGCATGAGATCATTTCTGGCTTCTGATATTTGTATTGGTTGCTTCTGTGTCTAATACAAAGTTTTTTGAATTTCTAGCATCTTTTATTAAAACCAACTGATAAGAAGAGGATGACGCTGGTATTGTTTCTGTTGAATGATTTTATTTGTAATTGAAACCTGACTGAAAAATCTCGATATTGCCTGGTGGATTTTTCCTCAGAGTGTACCCTCTTCTAACTGTTCTTTGGGGGCATTGAACCCCATCTTAGCTGCTGACTGGTGTCCTCCCCTTCCTAATACCTAATACATGGTTCCATCTGTGGAGCCTAAAATTAAAGCATGGCATGGCAGTAAGCTATATGATGGCCTAGTCTCCTGCTCAGCCTTCGCCTTCTTCTATGTCTTACTCTCTGTTTGTCTATGCAATACATATTGTATGTTATTGACTCAAGAATGGCCTTCCAACTACCATCACACTGTAGAGCCGGAGTTCACTGACAGCGCATTTACTCTATAACAGAAAGAGGAGGAATTGCCATAGTTCAGTTTGTATGGATTTTTCAGCGTTAGCTATTAGACTAGACACCAATGAGATAGCTTATCTTCACTACACAAATTAGAGTCCTAGATTTTGTTAGTTCAGCTAGTGATGCATCTTGCGGCAGTATTTATTCTTTTTTGTTTCTAATTTTTTGAATATACATGCACATTCTTTGAACATACATACATTTCATTTATTTTTTTTGAGTATTTTATAAGTTTGTTTTTGTACCGTTGCTTTTGAGTATTTTATACATGCACCCCAGAACGCTCCCCTACTTTTGGAAGGAGTTTTTCAGAGAATGACACTGGCACAAGTGACCATGTGCAGAATCCTATGGAGGTAATATTCGATGATATTTTCATTTTATTGATAATACTGAGATTTAAGTACCCTGTGGTATTCTTTTATTAAGGATTTAATTGGTTGTTTCATTTATAATGCAGGTAGAAGACCCGAGTAGAGGCAAGTCAAATAATGGAAATGTTAATAAGTTAAAGTCATCACCATCAAATATTGAGAATACATCAAAAGGAGCTCATAAGTCTCCCATCGGTACTAGAGCTACAGATTCTGCAAGGGTTACAAAATTCACGAAGGAGCTCTCTGCACCAACAGTGATATTAGGTTCCATGCTATTTAATGTCTCATTTATGACATTGTATATATTAACTCGTTATGATAACTAGTAAATTTTCTGATGTTGTGTGTCAAATTTTAGATGCTAAGGAATAAGGTAGAAAAATATACCAGAAACTGTTTAAATATTCATCTGTAACTTCTCTCTATCGCATATGTAGACAAACATACACAAATCTAGAGTCAATGTTGCTATTATTTGTATTTCTGGATAATGCTTAATGCCTTTTTGGCTGTAAGATTTTTTAAAAGCATTCTTTGTTCCTCAAGAAATATGCTACAGAACAAGCAATATGGTAAAAACCTGTGGAAACTATTTCTTTTCCTCTAACTATCATAGGCATATTGATGATAATCTTTTTTAAATTAAGGTGTAAGGAAAAGGTATCTAGTGAAAATTTACACTGATAAAAATGAATTTTTAGTTTGGTTATTTTTATATTTAACTCATTTTAAAGGAGACCATAAATCTGTTCATGCATTTGGAACTGTTTCGGTATGTAAATTGTTCTATTTAAGGTGATATTTTGGGATCCCTATGTTGCTTGTTGTTTATTCCTTAACATTTGTCCCTTTTAGTTTATTTGCTTTATTTGTCAAAAAAGTGAGAAAAAATGATATATGGTCCTGCTATGAAGTTTTCATTTCTACATTTTGCAACTAGTGGCATCGTAATTAATTTGATATCATCATTTTATTCTTTTTTTCAGTATAGCACTTTGATTTAAACAAATTGTATCTGAAAAAACTTTACCTGCAACTCATTTGGTTTTGATTGATTTTGGGAATACTATTTTTTGTCAATTAGCTTATCACATTTAATATAATTCCTTTCTTTACCCGGTCATGCAGAGAGATTACGCGAGTTAGCTTGGAGTGGTGTACCACCGTACATGCGCCCTACTGTATGGAGGCTTCTTTTGGTGAGCTTGATGCTCTAAGACTTGGGATCAGTTTTAAGTAACAATGTGATGAAAAATTTGAGTTGGATAATATTATTGGTCAATTATGCTTGAGACTAGCTTGTCTTATGAGAAATTGTGGGATGGGTTTTCTGTTGTTGATCTGTTCAAGACTTTCTGCATTTTTTAGATGTCAAATGCTAATCTTAGCTTTCTAAAACTTTACCCTCTTCAAAATGGTGCTAATATGGTATAAGCAATCTTGCCCTTGTGGTAATTTATGTTTTTCTATACGATGACAAACAGACACTTACGGTATAGCTCCTTGCAAACTTTGTTATCAGTTGATCTGTGCTAACTTTGGTGTGAGGGAGGAATGGAATGATGAGAAAGCTTGCTTGCACCCTTTTTAGTGTAACAGAATTATTTTCAGCAGCTATTGCCTTTGACTTATGGTGAAGATTGGGCTTTGAAAGTTGGCTATGAATATTCGTTCTATTTGAAACAATCCATGAAATTTCAGTTTCTCTTCTGATTTTAAGTTGTCTATTGCAACGGTTAAAAATACAGTGGTCTGTCACCATCCAAATGCTGGGATTTACCTAATTCCGGCATCATTTTACTGACAGTTATCTTTATTGAATATAGTTTCATTACTGTTTGAAATTTAAATATGAACTGACAACAGGGATATGCACCACCTAATTCAGATAGAAGGGAGGGAGTCCTAAGAAGGAAGCGTCTTGAGTATTTTGATTGTGTTGCTCAGTTTTATGACATCCCAGATACTGAACGTTCAGATGATGAAATCAACATGCTTCGCCAGGTATTTTCAGCAAAACTGATTATCCATCTTGATCTTTATTGATCTTTTCAAATGATCACTATCAAATACTTGATAGTGATCTTTCTTGTCTTTGTTAGATTGCTGTCGATTGTCCAAGAACTGTGCCTGATGTTACTTTCTTTCAGCAAGTGCAAGTTCAGAAATCCTTGGAGCGCATTCTGTATACATGGTTAGATGCTTTGTTATCCTTTTACACTTAGTTACACCAATGCTTTTATGACACTCTGTGCTAGTAGCACAAAATTTTTATGAGTGCGTTAGCTCAAAGTAAATAGAAGGATAAGATTTTCAGTTGATAGTGAATATTTTAGCAGTCAATTAGATCTTCAATTTGGTAAACGAATTCATGCTTTTGGTTAAGTCTTACTTCTCAACTACACGTTGAAATATACATATACTAGTCTCATCCATCTAGTGGCCGTAACATGCTTGGGTTCTTCTGCCGTCAAAGATCCTGATCTTGATTCAAATTGATGGGTGATGACCATGATATGGTCACAAGATATGTTTGTTTGAATTTTAATATGCATTTGTTATGATCGAATCAAGCTCAAAATACTGTCAGCTCCTTTTGATCCACAAGTTGTATTAACTTTGTCTGTATCTTCTTGATCCTCAATAGTAAAGAAAGTTTCCAATCTCATTCTGTTTAGTTAAAAGATTGGGGTTGCCTTTATGTGGATGCATTCTATGCTCCAAACTAAAAAATACCACGATTTCCTTATTGTGTGTGTAGTTTACGTATTAAGACTTTCAGACGTTTTGAAAACTCTGTACATTATTTCTCACTTGTTCTGCTTTCTTTCCTATTTTGCACTAAAAAAGCTTTTGAACTTACATGTTGAGTTATTGATCTGGATTATGTCTTGTTCTTCAGAAATGATCCATTAGTTGTGAATCATAGGTCCTGAAAGTTGATGTGGATGTTGCGACTAAGTTCTGTCAATGTTTAATGTTGAAGGCTTTATTTTTCTTTTTTGTTTACTTAATGGACAGCTGGTCCACTTCACCTTACTGAATCTTCATCTTTAATGTTAAATACAAGTTTCATTTTTTTATTAAAAAATAAAAAAGATTTATAGCCCACTTTTTTAGCACATACCAGTTGATGGTTTTCTACCTAACATTAAGGAGAATCGAATTCTGAGTTATTCCTCAATTTTGGATCTATAATATAGCACTAACATGTGCTAGATGAATTAGCTTTCCGTGCATTGGTTCATTGTGCAAATCTGTATCATGCTGTCTAATTTTTCCAATGATATTTTTGCTTAATTTCTCCTTCTGCACATTCTTTGGTGGTGAATAGTCCCTGTAGCATAGTAACTTAATAGCCTCCTGAAACCTGGTAACTCTCTGCTCTCAATGTTTTAGCGAGAAAAAAGATGCTGGATGATACGGTTAATATGGACTTAAAATTTCCTCAGTGGGGTATATTCCATCATTATTGTAGTGACACTGGCAATTGTTATTTTATTGTTGCGATATGTTTACCATTTTTTTTTTTTTGGGTCAGGGCCATTTGACATCCTGCAAGTGGATACGTTCAGGGGATAAATGATCTTGTTACACCCTTTCTCGTTGTTTTCCTTTCAGAATATTGAGAAGGGAGTGTGGATGATTGGTCAATATCTGATATTACACCGGAGAAAATATCTGACATAGAGGCTGATTGCTATTGGTGTCTATCAAAATTGCTTGATGGTATGCAAGATCATTACACATTTGCTCAACCAGGAATCCAGAGGCTTGTGTTTAAGCTAAAGGAATTGGTTCGCCGGATTGATGGTAAACCCTTATTACGGCCTTTAGTTCCTCCTATTAATATTTCCCACATATGAATTAAGTTGCATTTACTTTTGAGTAAATTAAGTCTGCTAATTAGTTCTCAGGTTTTCTAATATGATGGTGATTTGCTTGGTGGTTAAATTCATGATGGATCCTTTGGTCACTCCTTTGAAAGCTCACCTCTAGAGCCCTTCAAACCATATCCCTTATTGTTGCAGATGATAATTTACTTGAGTGTTATATTGTTTGCAGTAACAATATCAGAAGTACTTACTTTTGGATTTTAATTTGCTTGATAAGCTTATGATAGTATTATGCATATCTAATTAAAGGGCTTCAAATCGAAAGTTATTTTTCCCCTTTACTGCCATTAAAATTTGGTGTTTTCCCTTGAGGGTTCAGCCTCATTTCTCTTAAAAAATTTATATACCCAGCCGCACTTGCTTTTACCTCATGCATGTGTATGTTTACGATATTTGGGTTTGCTTCAAATAGTATTCCTGCCCTATTAAGTATTAACTATTCTGTTCTTGAAACAGAACCTGTTTCAAAACACATTGAAGAGCAGGGGCTTGAATTTCTTCAATTTGCTTTCTGTTGGTTTAACTGTGTTCTAATACGCGAGGTATGATTTCAGCTTGCATTACCATTGTTTTCTTTTGCTATAATTTACTTCTAGTTCGCTTTTCTGTTTTAGTAAGATAGTGGTCTTCCCCACTAATCTCTATTGGTCTCTTTAAGTTGTGACTGAGGGGGATCAATATATAAGAGTCATCTTTTGCATTATTCGAATTGAGCCGTGAGGAAAATGGTTTTGTTTTATCAGATCCCATTTCATCTTGTTACACGATTGTGGGACACATATCTTGCTGAAGGAGATGCATTGCCAGATTTTCTTGTGTACATATTTGCCAGTTTTCTTTTAACGGTAAGAATCTCTCTCTCTTCACCGGTATAATTTGCTTCTTTTTGCTTGTTCGAATCTAATATTGGTTTAGATGACAAGAAAATCGGAAACAAGCACATTTCATATTTGGTACAGCTTTTAAGCAATTAATCAAAAATGGGATTCCCATTCTTTATTTTCAAATTGTGTTTGACCCACATAATTTATTCCCATTCTCAAATATAATTTTGTCAAGTAAACATAATTTTGATTCTCATTCCTCCATTCCCATTCTCATTCCTTATTCCAAGAAGTAAACACACCATTAAATTTTTCTATCATAAAAAATACTACAGTCCTTTTAAGTTGTACCATTTACCTACTCTAAATTTATAATATATATCATTCATCCACCTAATCGTGAGCTTCCATTAGAAATTTAGCAGAATTACAGTAAATTAATCATTTTGCTCTTGAAATTTAATTTAATGCAAAAATAGGTAGAAAAATTATCAGCCATACATATACCTTAAGTTTATCCAGTTATAAAAAATACAACAAAAGTTTGAATTTATTTGATTTTCCACTCTAAGTTTGTAATTTATATCAACCGTCCATTAAAATGTTAACACTATTAGAATATTTAACAGAATTTAAGTGAAATGGTCATTTTACCCTTGAATTCAAGGACTTTTTAAAATTTTCACAATGAATAATAAATAAAAATTAATTTTTTTAATTATGAGATCGAATTTATGTATTGGATTGATTGGGTGTTCATGAATTAGGGTTTAGGATAATTTGTGGATTTAGTTTGATTATGTAAATTTGTAAAGAGAAATTGAGAAAACAAATTAGAATTTTTTGATTAATTAAAAAATAGAGTTTTAATTGTATTTAATTGAATATTGGTTATAAAAAATAGTTTTTTTCTTATACGTTAAATTATTACTTATTTTATTTTGTATTCAGCATGTCAAATGTCTAAATTACCCTTGCAACATCATTAATTATAAACAATAGTAAACATTTTGGTGAACGGTTGAAACAAATTACAAACATGTGGTAAAAAATTGAACAAATTTAGATTTTTATAGTAATTTTGATAACATGATAAAGTTAAAGTGGAAGGCTAATAATTTTTCTTTTATTTTTTGTTAAGGATGTTAAATTCTAAACTATCCTTATGATGTCATCACTTTCTAACGAAAGCTATTGATTTGGTGGATAAATGATACAAATTG
>NW_006262339.1:37047804-37249637 GCF_000493195.1 Citrus x clementina | reverse complement strand
ATTTTTTTTTTTTTTTTTTTCTTTCAAAGCATTCCAATACTTCGAGGAATATGCTACAGAACAAAGAAACAGAGTTGCCAGGCCTCTGTAATGCAGACTCAACATCGGGCATAGATGTCAGGAGATTAGTCAATGGAAATCGTGACTTGTTGAGAGGAAATACCAAATGATGGTGCTTGAGAAAACTAAGAGTTGTAGCTAGATCAAATACTGAATCTGAATATGAAGCTTTAGCTCAAAGAGCTTCTGAGTTGACATGCTCATCCATTGTGCCATGAAAGCAAATGAAATCATATTGTAATTGGCGTGCAATTTATAATTGAGTGAGAAAGTAGCAAATAAAAAGACTGACACTAGACATTTTCCAAGCCAAGAGAAGTGGGCATGTTGGTGATACATCTACTAAATTATTGGCAGGAGGGAGGTCCAACCATCTTGAAAGCAGGCTCAATGTTGCCAACAGATAAATATTGCTTGATGTGTAATTTTTAGATTAAAGACGCAAAATACGACATGAAGTGACGCTAGTAACAATCAATAATGGATGATAAAATTGGTGAAAAAGTTTAATATTATCCAACCAAACTTATGAAATAAGAACCTTAAATATTAAAATACACATATAAAAAATTAATTAAATAAAAAATAATTTATTTTATTGTAAGAAGAGTAGAAATATACAGCTAGATTGAGAACAATAAAACCAGTCGTTGCCGGGAAACAAAGGCTTGGCAAATTATAATGATGTTGCCGCTGCCTATTGATAACTGAATCACGTTAAGGGTGTTTTCGAGATTGAGGTTAAATGACTGTAATTTAAAAATTACAACATTAAAGTGTTTGGAAAAATAAGGTGTTTTCGAGATTGAGGTTAAATAACTGTAACTTAAAAATTACAACACTAACGTGTTTGGAAAAACAATAACTACTGTAGTTTGGAAGTTATATTAATATGGTTTTTCACTTGTATCATGAAAAATTTATTATATTTTTAATAATCTTGTCAAAATTATTATTTAAAATGTGTATTTACTATAAATTATTAATTTTTATTTTATAATTATAATATTTTTTTTTTCACAATTGTAACTCCTCAATCCCAAACAGGGCCTACGAATTAGATTTAATTTTTGCTTGCAATGCTTTTGCACATGATTGACAATATGGGCCAAAATAATAACTATTTTTGTTGCTGATTGCGGTTCACATGAACGATCCAAGCCTATTACACAAGTTGAATAATTCTGCCTCATTTTGCTCGCTTTAAGCACATTTATTTCTCAATCTTCAACTTATTATCATGTTCAATAAAAATAAATCATTCAACTAAAATATAAAAAAAAAAACAAAAATAGAGTTAGAGAGAAAAATATATCAGCAAACCGTAGCCGTCGTGCAACTTCTCTATGCTTCTGCTTTTTGTTGTTATAAGTGCCAGGGATAGCAAGAGAGGGGGAAGGTGGGGTGGGAGTCTGGGAGAGTTGAGCAAAATGAAGCGCCTACTGCTCATCAACTCTTTCTTAGTAAAACCGCCCCTTACGTTTGTATTTTGAATGCAGATGCAAAAGCGATAATTATCCCTTGGGTAGTTACCTAAAATAGGTTGGGTCAGCTCATCATGGGCAACCGACTCCATGTCTGACAACTGTAAATGACAATAAAAGTGACGGGTGCGCCTAAGTTACAGTTAATGTCACTTACCGTTAGCCTGTAAAAATTCGTCCTGTTCCCATACTCTATATTATTTATAATTTATTCGTAAGTATTATAAAATTTTTTGAATTGTAAAATTTTATTTAGCCCCTTACACTCAATTTTATTTTATCATAAAATTAAAAAAGTATGAATAAAGAACCAAAAAGTGGTGGAAAAAAGAGTTGAAAAGTTTAATCTAAAATTTGAAAAAACTTATCAAGAATCTGATAAAGTCGAACAATAAGTAGGAATTTAAAAAATAATCTTGAAACATCCATGCAAAATGTTGAAATTCAATTAAAAGAGTAGGAATATAGAACCAATAAATGGTAGGAAAAAGAGTGGAAGCGCTTAACCTAGAAGTTGAAATGACTTGATAAAAAATTGATAAATTCTAATGAAGAGTAGAAAACCAAAAAATAAAGTTGAGACATTCACCCAAATATTGGAATTCAATAAAAAGAGAAAGAATATAAAACCAAAAAGTGATGGGAACAACAATTGAAGAGTTTAACCCAAAAATTGTAAGTACATACCGATAATTTGATAAATTTCAATAATAAATAGGATCTAAATAATGAACTTGAAATATCAACGTAAAATGTTAGAATTCAATGAAAAGAGTAGGAACATAAAACCAAAAAGTGGTGGAAAAAAAAGTTGAAGAACTTAACCTAAAATTCGGAAAGAGTTGTCAAGAATATGATAAATCCAATAATAATTGGGATCAAAAAATAAGCTTGAAACATTTATGAAAAATATTGGAACTAAATAAAAAGAGTAGAAATATATAACCAAAAAATAGTGGAAACATGAGTTGAATAACATAACCTAAAAATTTGAAGGACTTAACAAGAATATGATAAAGTTTAACAATAAGTCGAGATATAAAAAATGAACCTGAAATATCCAAGCAAAATGTTAGAATTTAATGAAAAGAGTTGGAATACAGAACCAAAAAGTGACGAGAACAAGAGTAGAAGAAGTTAACCCATAAATTGAAATAACTTACCAAGAATTTGATAAATTTAAACGCGAAGTAGGGATTTAAAAAGTAAATTTAATATATTTACTCAAAATATTGGAATGCAATAATAAGAGCAGGAATATTGAACAAAAAAGTGGTGGAAGAATAAGTTGGAACAACTTAGTAATAACTAGATAAAGTCTAACATAATATAGAGATATAAAAAATAAAATTGAAATATCAACCTAGAAATTTGGAATTTAATGAAAAAAGTGGAAATATAAAACCAATAACTGGTGGAAAAATGAGTTGAAAAAACTTAGCAAAAATTTGATAAATTCTAACGGAAAGTAGGGATTTAGAAATTGAACTCAAAATATCCAAATAAAATATTGAAATTCAATAAAAAGAGTAGGAATATAGAACTAAAAAGTGGTGAGAACAAGAGTTGAAGAAATTAACTCGAAAGTTGAAATAATTTACCAATAATTTAATAAATTCAAATGGGAAGTAGGGATCTAAAAACTAGACTTGATATATTTACCCAAAATGTCGGAATTCAATAAAAAATAGTAGAGATATAGAACTAAAAAGTGGTGAAAAAATAAATCGGAATAATTTACCAAAAACTAGATAAAGTATAACAGATTGTAGAGATACAAAAATAAACTTGAAATATCCACCTAAAAAGCTGGAAGTTATTGAAATGAATAGAAATATAGAACCAAAAACTAGTGGGAAAATGAATTAAAACAAAATACCAAAATTTAGATAAATCATCAAGAAAAATAGAAATTTGACAAGTAAACTTGAAACACGTATTATAAATATTGGAATGTGACAAAATAAGTAGGAATATAACTATTTTATGATATATTTATAGTTTTTTTTATATTTTTTTGTACTGTTTGTAAATTTAAAATTATCACAAGTTTTTTCCTCATTTAATTACAATTTTATCTTTTTTTATAATTTTTTTACATTAAAAACAAATAAAAATGTAATTTTTATTATATTAACCGGTTAAAAAACGGTTGTACCGGTTGCATGCCAACGCTGTATGAAATACAGCGCTGCATGGAAGGTTGACTCCTGATAATAAATTTATGGATACTGTTACAACTTATTGAGCACTCGTGTTTTTTCTTTTTTGGTAAAAAATAATTGGGTAACTCTTTTAAAGTTAACAAAAATCTCCATATTAGTCTCGGGTTATTACCTCTTCCGATTTGACACGTTTATTGTTGTCTGCACAGGTTTCGTCGTCGTCATAATTGGAAATTGGCAGATGGAGTCAAAAACCCGTGTTAATTGTTATCGCGAAACTACCTCAAGCCAAGAATCCCAAACTCTGTCTTTATTTTTCATTTTGTATTCCTCGCTCGCAATCGCTTTACTTATCTTGCTTGTTCCTCATCAATACGCCGATGGAAATTTTGTTCCGGGTTCCATATTTGCTGCGCAGCCATTTTTGTTTCACGCCTTTCTGTTCTCGGTCCTGCTCTCATTCGCCGGCGCATCTAGCTCTTTGTTGATTGGAATCAATTGCCCGCGTACGGCAATTGGTAGATGTTATTACAGAATTTCAATGGTTTCCATGGCATCAGCTTTATTGATACTGGCTTTAGCCTTGTTTCTTGAAATTTTGAAGCTTCTGGGTTCTCCAGATCTTGAGTGGTGGCAGCTTCTATTTCAGGTATTTGGAAGGATCAGTCCTTCTGAAGAAGAAGAAAACAGAGAGTTATAGAGTCCGCTGTTGGGTTTTGATTTCTACTCATATAATAATTGTTTTTTAAAAAATTGGCAGTCTTATTTTCTTTTTCAATTAAGAAGATATAATGTAGATTTCAAGTGTTCTTGTATGAAGATTATTAGTATTCATTAGCTGTTTGCTGATGAGTTGAGGTTTCAGATTCATGTATGAAATTTCATTGAAGAAAATAAATTAGATACGAAGATTCAAGTGTTGAATTACATAAGCACTAAACATTGGAAACTTGTTTTAATCAAACTCAAATCCTTTTTGGCTGGTTGCAAGACCTTGGTGGGAAGGCCACTCTGAAGGGTTTTGGTTTTTAGAGGTGAGAACTTTTGATCAATTTAGCAGCTGCCCAATACCGACTTCACAGGTTCACGAAGGAGAGAAATGACAAAAATTTCAAATTGCCTGGTACATTAGAGGGAGATCACAAGTTTTCACTAATATGGTGAGCAAATGTGGAATATGAAATAACTCTCAATCTCACTTCCCAAAGAACTAATACATCATTCCTCTCAAATATACACTCAAAGAGGAGAACCCTCGAATGTATTCAAGCATCTCACCCAAACAAAAGCTTAAATACGACAAACTAAAATTGCTCAGAAAGAGTATTATAAACTAGAGAACTCCTTGAACCCCAATGTTTTTTTCTTTTTTTTTTTAAACTTCTTCTTCAATACTTCAAACCATGCAAATGCATGGCTATTTATAGCCATACTACCTTAATGGTTTTCTTTGGTATTACTCAAGTTCGCAAATTGCTCAACAAATTGCTCTACAATTTGCTTCACATGCTTCCCACCAAATCCATTTAGTGAATAAATAGAGCCATATGTCTCTAACAATCTCCACCTTGGCTCCAACTTTTCCATCTCCAAGACAAGATGAGAAATGATGTTTCCAAATGCACCTAATAATGAAGTGGCATGTAACAATACATAGCATAAGGACCAAGGAATCATAGAAGTACCAAACAAATAAAATAAATAAAAAACAATGAAAAGCTTTTACTCTGTTACATAATTTCTAGCATATTACTCCATTATAGCTATTTAATCAAAACGTTCAAGAATCTATAATGGGGATGCAGGCATCCAATTTGACAAGTGAGAGGTATCAACTTGGTCTCAAAGAACACTTGTATTGAGTTCAACATCTAACAGACATACAAACAAGGTATGACCTCTCAAACAAGGTATCAACTTGGTCTCAAAGAACACTTGTATGGAATTCAACATCTAACAGACATACAAACAAGGTATGACCTCTCAAAAAAAAAAAAAAGGGGACAAAAGCATGGAGAGATGCACCAATATCTAAATAAATTGGTAAAATATTTTAAAATAAAGTTCCTGAACACTCCACTACCCCCTTCCCGTTTAACAATGTGGTTCTTAAAATATGGCTATAGGACGAGCCACCATTGAGTACCTTCGGATCACCATGGTCAAAATCGTTTACAAAAAGATTGCTTTTCTCCATAGCCGTCCATTTATAAACTCAACATGTTCCACCAAATTATCTTCATCAGTTTGTATTAATTCACCTTTTTAACATCTGCATTTTCATCTGACTCAGAACCATCCATTTCCTCAGCCAAATGTTTATCTCGAAGCCCATCGGCAATTTCTTCCCCAGTTTGATAATGCTTACCTTGAATATACTCTGCATCACCATCTGTATCTTTTGGATTCTCTGTATCATCTATTTAGACATTAGGATTCCAACTGGAAAGGGAAACAACGCTCCTCTAACTTCTAATAAATCAAATATTTTGTGTTTTGAAGCAATTTACCAGTGTATCATCTACATCTTAGTCCTTTCCTGGTAACAGCAGAGCAACAATACTTAAGCCTAAAGGAAAGGAAAAATGAGAGAAGATGGAAAGGATAGAAAATAATAAAATTGGCTTTCATTATCCTGCCCAGACTCTTATCATTCAAAGCAAAATATTTATAAAAGGAAATAGATATATTGAAAATATCATCAACAATACATAAGATATTTCTATATTATATTATTCAAAACACAAAACAAGAAGTAAATAAAAGGTTCTATTTATCAACAAAACAACCAAATAAATACATAAATAAAAAGAAGAGAGAAGGAAACAAATAGTAAACCTTTGCGGGCGTTTTTGGTTTTCATAATCCACTTTAGAAAAACTGAACAACATGGTCATTTATGCTCATGTAGACAGCATCTTTCACATAAACGAGATCCCCGAGGCCGGATAATTATGGGTGCACAAAATGTTTTTCCTTGTCATGCCCTTCTGTCTTTTCGGTAGCAGAAGGTAAAGGACAAGGATCAGCTACAAGGCAATGAGCACCTGATTCAAAAACAGAACATTAGATCATAAATTGATAATACATTGGATAAGAGAAAGATAAATGAACATTTAATTGAAGGAGAGTGCCAAATACAAGTAGACTAATAATACATATTCTTCAGTGTAAAGTCAGGAAAAGAAATTTTCTTTTTCCCTGAAGGTAACCCAATAAGCCTCAACAGAGCTATCATACTAACTAACATACCATGTAAACACAAATCTGTTAGAGCAGAAAATTGTCTCATTAGTCAGCTTTCTTCCTACTGTTTTTTTAAGTTGCACTTTCAATGTATTCCCATATCAGCCACCACCATGCCGAATGAACGAAGCTCCTCGTTGCTTAAGCCTAACCAAGCTGATAAAGAAATTTTACAAACAGGTAAATTCATCTCTCTCCAAAACTGAATTTTACACTTTACATAAATGAACCCTGCATTCATGACCCCAATCAGGTTGAGCTTTGACTTAATAAAAAAGAAGACCTCTCCATGTTATGCTCAATCAAGCTTGTTTTTCATCACAGCCTGCTTCCAATTGTTGACAAAATGATACAGACGTCCATGCTTAGGCCATAACTCTGTTAGAGAAAAAAAAAATTGTCTCATGAGTCAGCTTTCATCCTAATCTTTCTCATGTTCCACTTTCAGTGAATGCCCATGTCAGCCACCAGCAAGCTGAATGAATGAAGCTCTATGTTACTTGAGCCTAACCACCTCCCTTTCCAAAGCCGAATCTTATGTTTTATTTACATAAATCAACCCAGCATTCATGTTGAGCTTTGCTTTTCCGAAAGAAGAACTCTCTAAGTTATGCTTAACCAAGCTTGTTTTCCATCACAACTCCCATCCAACCGTTGACAGAATAATAAAAATGTCCTTGCTTAGGCCATACAGATGAATATTAGGTGCCTCTCAACCCACCTATACCTAAAGTAATATGTGTCCAACAAGCATTGATTTTTCAATAACATCATTTGCAACACTACCCTTATGTTGAGAAACAAACCCGCTCCTCACCTTCATTTTTTTTCAAATTAAAAAAAAAAAAAACTTGAGCATATTCTCAAAAAGAAAAAATTCCAATCCGAACAGTGATGTTAAGTGGGTTACAATGCATACCTTAGTTCCTTTCTTCAGATTGCATCCTCACAGATAACCAAAAATTCTAGCGTTTCCATGACATTTTCAAAATGATCAACTAAGACATAAGGATGAGAAGGACACATAAGGATACTTCATAAAAGAGATAAACCGTGCAAGATTGTGAATGTCATGTTTGAGTACCCAATGAATAAGGTGAAGAAATAGAAACAATTAACCTAAACCAAAAAAAAAAAAGTTACAAATAGCAGAACATAATCTTCTACTGTAATTCAACAAAAGAACTAATTTAGATTTTAAATTTCTAACCAAAGAAGAAGAAGATGATTAACTGTTATCAAACACTGCTGAGAACACTTACTCTCTCACGATTCAAGCTTGTACAGGGGACCTGACATGCCAGGGTGGTCCAGCATATAAATGATTTATGTAACCGTTCTATATAAGGACCATCAGGCCTCGAATCCTCAGAACTTTCTTCTTTAGTTTGTCTTGCTGCCCTTCTTCTCTCCGGCACTTCCTATTTAACTTTAGCTCTCTCTGCCTCCATGCCTTTTTTTCATTTTTTTTTTGGGCACTTTCTTAAACTGTTGCTTCTTCATCTGCATAACCCCAATATAGAAACTCTTAGTGCTATACAGAACAGCACATGAAGTGCAGAAATAAACAAATAGAATAGCGAAACAAGATCGATACTACATGTGAAGTTCGATTCTGCTCTACAGATTTACTACTCATTCTAAGATAGCCGTCAGAGGATTAAAATATGTCAACTATATGTTAAAAGACATTGGTCTCGACAAGCATACCTTCTTGTTTCTAATCAACTGAAGATGTTGAACAAGAGCATGGACTTTTCTTTCCTGAGGCTCCATAACTACAGCTCTTCTATTTTCGGGAAATGGTAGTTTCCTGATAGGAATATCCTTGGGCTTGGATTCAAATGGAAGAGCAGCCTGTAAAATATTAGGAATCAACAATGGGTGAACTTCCTCGGTTTCCTCTCAAACTATATAAACAGTTTAAGTTATTACAAATGGCCATGAGAAGTTACACCGACCAGCATTTTGGGTAGAAGAAGAAACTATGCTGAAAGAGAAGAATAATAATAATAAAATCACGTGCTTCACATCACAAACTACCATGTACAGTGAATACTTGTTAATAGGGATATAGAAAGATTATATGTTCTTTCCGCAACTCGGCTACAGTTTGATTGCTTGCCAGGTCTTATCACAAGGCTGCAAGGCTGTGCTCAGCGGGCTATAAAAGTGAGGCACTTCAACATCAGCCCATCCACGCATGAAAACAATGTTGCTCATCAGAATTCTGTCTCAAAGGTGCACCTGGCAATCCCTTTCCTAAGATTAATTACAGAATGTAAAATTAACAACCCTCCCAGGGTCCCACAGCCCTTAAAAAAAAAAGGATGGATAAAGAAGAAGAAAATATGTGAGGTGAAATATGTTCTTAAAATGAAAACTACAGAAATTTGCCTTTCTAGATCAAGAAATTTTTTTTTCCCACAAGTTAATAGCAACAGGAAGAGAATCTAACCTGATTGTTGGATAAATTCTGAACAGCAACCACCCAAACCCAACGAGGGGCGAGACAACCCCAGAAAGTGGCAAGGCAATGCATGTGTTGTGGAGTGTACTGCAACATGCAGTACCACACATTACAGTCCTCTTATGGCATAAACAGGCATAGTTTGGAAACACCTCCATCCAATAGAAACAATAGTGGCATCTCTAGTCTTGAGAATGTCGTGCCATCTGCACCACTTTAACCTAAACTGGAAGAAACAATGAAATTGAAACATCTTATGGCCTAGAGATATTGTTAAGAGTAATGATACAGCCACAAACTCTTGTACAAACTTATTTTGTACAAACTGATGTGGCATGATAAGATTGGTTGAATTAAATATCACTTGGCCCATATGATTTATTTTTATTAATTTATATTTTCATTCAACCAATAAATTAATGCCACGTCAGTTTGTACAAAATAAGTTTGTACAAGAGTTTGTGGCTGTATCATTACTCTATTGTTAAACTAGATAATAACATTAACTATCAAAATTAGAATGAAACAGTAAATCTGGTTATTCTACCTAAGTTTAACCAATATATTTATCTGTGAACTTGTAAGCCATCATTTTTAATACGATAAAAGGATAAAATCTTATTAACAAGAGAAGAACCATGAAAAGTTCTGTAGTGCAGCAGTCCACTCATTACATCATACTGAAATAAAAAACAAAACTATAAGACCATACAAATGAAACTATAACAACTTCAAATCTCCAAGAATGAAGAATGAAGAATGAAGATATATACTGACATTGTTTAATGAAAGAAACCCACAAAGATGCCAAAAACAAACTTTGACCCATCATCCGGATATGGTTTCAGGCATCGGCGAAACTAAACTAAATAACAAGAAAAAGCAATTATTTAATAATTCAAGAGGCAGTTTTCTTTTCCAGGATGACTGAGTCTATATCTAAGGTTGACCATCACTCATGCTCAAACAGATCGCTTAAATGCAAAAGGTATGGCGGAAATAGGCAACACACAAAGAGCACCAATAAGCCATATCATGAGATTTTCAGGAAATAGCATCCCCAGGATTGACAAGAATCCACAAAAGCTGGCAGCACATCCCATTGCAGTCATCATTCGAGAAGCTCTGCGGCTGCGCTGGACAATACACGCTCCAAGGCACAAAAGAAATCCAGCAAAACCTAAAATCTTGGCCACAAATAAGAGAGTTTTGGCAGCCTCTGATAAAGATGTGCCAGCCTTATACCGAATCAGTGGCGCAGCTACACAGACTTCAGCACCAAGAAAGAGGCATATCATGTCCAAACTAGGGAAACAGAGCTGTCCTTCAGACTGAGAGGATGCCACCCCATACGGTGGTGATCTATTCGGCGGTGGCTGTTTGTCACCGTCTCCATCTTTAGATGATGCACAGCTGGATGATCTTGAGGCCAGAGGGACTGAATTAGGAGAAATAACAGAGTAGTCATGGCTCTGGTGGTCACCTGGGAGTATATGTTTCTCACCACCATTGTCTCCCCAGTGCGGCTGACTTCTAAAAGCAGTTGTTCCAAACATGTTATATGGCTTCAGATCAGGCCAACCATTAACATGTACCAAGAGTTTATCCACTTGAGGCAGCGTATCAGGCCACTTTCTTGAATTCTTGCGTTCGACGGCCTGAGGTTTGTCCAACCGGAACTCCAGAAGTTCAGTATAGACATTTACCCTGTCCATCCTCCACAGAAGAGGGAAATTTTCATATGAAGATTCCTTAACATTAGCTTCGTGTAAAGACCCGTTTATTGAAGACCCGTTTCTTGAAGTATTGAAATCTCCAATATAATAATTGAACGTCACTATGATCATCGCTATGATCATCAGTCTGATCATCTCTCCGAAATTTTCATATGAAGATTCCTTAACATTAGCTTTCTGTGAAGACCCGTTTCTTGAAGTCTTCAAATCTTCATTACAACAAGCGACTGCGATCGCCACTCTGAGCATCTCTTCCCCCATCGCTTCGATTATTATTTCCATCTCCAGCAAGAAGAACGATAAGACCAAGATCGTAATCTCTCTGGCAAGATAAGCCCGTTTGCCAATGGATCAAAAAAACCCTATGGTGTGTTTGGTAAACCACAGCCGTTGAATTCCTCTAAATAGATCCGACGAATGGATGTGACGAATAAAACATGGGTTATTTTTACATACCTCCCCTGAGGTTTCACCTAATATCAGTTTAATAGAAAGTATCTCTGTATTTTTATATCCCTCCCCCGCAGTTAGTATAAAATTATGTATAGCATCAGTACACAAGGCTAAAATCGTAAAAGCTCATTTAAAATTCAAAAAACTTAAAAAGTTCACTGTACTAGTATGGGTAATCGCAAAAATGAGAGTAACATCACTTCATTATCCGGTCCAAATCATTAACCAAAAAATAATGCCTTCACAAAAGTGCAAAAGATTTACACTTGCACAATTTACACATGCCGCACCATGTCTCACCGTTGCAGCCCACGATTTCGTTCCCCTAATTCCCAATTTCACAAAACAAAACAACCCTTAAAAGCTACATCCTTTCTCATCTAGCCATTCCTCTCGATTCGGCAGTTCCTCCACGCCTCTCCACCTCTGCACAGCTCGATGTCGTTGCAAATGACTTCAGCTCCTGACTTTGTCTCTGTGTGTGTGTCAAATCCTCGTCGCTTGGTGGGTAATCCTCTACTAGTGCTGGTGGGTGGGCTGGTACAGATTCAACTACCTCTTATATAGTATCTTCTTCTTCAGTGAGCTATAGATTGAGGATGTTGATTGCTCAGGTGTGCTCGCTGGAATCTAATGAATCTAATGGTTGGTTGGATTGACGACAAAGATGGCTAGCTTAGCGGCGACGAACGAGTGGTAGAGCTTCTGATTTGGAGGCTGGGTGCGACGTTGCCGTGGTGAATCAAGAGCAGAGGAAGGTTGGGTTTTGGCTAGCAATTGTTGGCAAGTTAGACGCTGGAATGGACGAGGGAGTGGTGATGGTGGGAGATGGCATTGGTAATGGCATGGGGCTTTTTTAAAAAAATAAATGGTTTCTTTCCAAGTTAAACGGCAAAAGCTCTTCCTATGTTTTTCTTTTCTTTTTTTTTTCAATTTATTTGTTATTTTTAGTTAATGCTTTAATTTGAGAGCTACGGTTTGAGTCCATTGATTTGAGTTGTTTTTTAGAACTAATTGGGATAGCAAATTAGATTTTGAGAGGAATATTTTATTCTTTAAAATGGCTTTTTGATTTGTGATTGGATTTGCAAGAAATTTGTAGATTTTGAGTCGATAGATAGAACAAATTAAAGAGATTGATAAAATACTATCTTGGGATAAAATTGTTTTTGTTCGTGTCTGTACAAAATCTACCTTGAGCAATAGGACAATATGCAATTAAAGTGATCCCAAGTTCATCACAGGCAGCCTTCACACCATTCTCTTCTGGTTTTCTGTATATGAGGCTATAGTTCACTTGGTTTGAAGCTAATGGAATTCCTGTCTTTTTAAGCTTTTCGTAAGCATTGCGAAGTCGTTTCTCTGAATCAAAGTACCATATCAAATTATAAATTTATCATATTTCTTTGCGTTAAGGGAGGAAAAGAAATTCTAGTTGCATGAACCAAAATATTAGAGATTATTATAACCCATAGCACAACGAAGAAAACAAGAATGAACTCAGTGGCATATGTTTATTCAACTAAGATTGAATCAGTTACAGCAGAAGAAAATTAGTAAAAGTACCACTGTAATTTGAAACACCAACAACCTTCACAAGGAGAAAAAAGAATGCTAGGCTGAGAGATTGAGTGCATGCTAGGCCCATTTATTATTATTTTTTGACCTTTTTCTTTTTTCACACTATTGATTAGCAGGGAGAAGAAAATTTTTTTGACTCCAAATCTCTAACTTCTAAGCACTGAGAAATTTATGTTTGATTTCAGTATTTTCGGCTTTTGAATATGCTTGCACTGCCAATTTTGCTGGGAAATTGTACCTGTCAGCCTTGAAAGGGTATTTTCGTCCTCTTGTTAGTCCACTAACGGTCAACTGACGGAAATACTAACTGCAGGGGAGGGATGTAAAAATATAGAGATACTTTCTATTAAACTGATATTAGTTGAAACCTCAGGGGAGGTATGTAAAAATACCCAATAAAACATTGAATGACGTAGGACGCGACGAACGCTGTCGCTCCTTTGAAAAACCATAGCAAACCGTATGCCAGAAAGGGTAATTATCATAAACCTCTCTTGAGGTTTGGCGTATTCTCACCGTGATAGATTGTATTCACGTATTCTTAACTACATCCCCTGACGTTAGTACTCCGTTTAGTATAAGTTCGGTTAGTGAGGATAATATAGTAATAGAACTTGTTAATAATAAAAAAATCAAACAAACTTAAAATTATCACGTTGGGTTCTGAAATTGATCTGGATTTTATAAATATCCGATGGATGAAAAATAGAAGCATACTTTTAACCAACAGATATTATCTCAAAAAAAATAAAAAAGAAATAAAAATGGGCATCTTCTTACTCCAGTTCAAACCGAAGCTACAAGAACAACACCCTTTTCATTTTCTCTCTCTCTACTATGCTTTAATAGAGAAAGGGTGCCGCGATCAGGTGACCATCGCAACGAACTCGAAGACGCCGACACCAGGGACGACTAAATCACGACGGCCGCGTGGAAGAATGCCAATCGGTGAGTTTTGCTGTCGACCCACGGACAACCTCAATTTGTACGAGCCGCGAATGAGGTATGAAAATGGCTTATAACTGTGCATGTCAGTTTTATTGGATGGAATTAATGAATTTGGTAAAATATGAGTAATGGGTCTCGATAATCTTTTTGAGAGTCTCTGTTGCTTCCATTCTGTTTTTCCAGCGATTGGGTTAGTTGTAGGTTAATGATTGTTGTAAATGCATGTTCACCTGATTTTGCTTGAAGATGACTTCAGCTACATTATGCTGCCTGGTGAATGATTGAAAATGGGTATGAAAAATTTTTAATTGTTCAAGCTATTGCCGCTGATTGTTGAACAGGGATTCATGCTAGTTTTTGTTAAATTACAGATGTAATTGAGTGTTGGAGTGGGGGTGGGGGGCGAAGTTCGTCCGCCGGACTCCGAATGGGGCGAGACTTTGCGAGGGGCCTCCGTGTGACAAAAATAGGTCGCGGTCACAGCCGCGGCCAAAAAGCAGCCCCCGAAGGCCTGCGTCCCAAAACCCCCCAGCGGAAAAATGGCCAAAAAAAAGGGGGCGCTATAGCCTTGGTGGGAGGCGGCTGGCCAAGTTCGTCCGCCGGACTCCGAATGGGGCGAGACTTTGCGAGGGGCCTCCGTGTGCCAAAAATAGGCCGCGGGCACAGCCGCGCACAATAAGCACCCCCTGAAGGCCTCCGTCCCAAAACCCCCCAGCGGAAAAATGGCCAAAAAAAAGGGGGGGCTATAGCCTTGGTGGGGGGCGGGGGCGAAGTTCGTCCGCCGGACTCCGAATGAGGCGAGACTTTGCGAGGGGCCTCCGTGTGACAAAAATAGGCTGCGGGCACAGCCGCGCCAAAAAATGGCCACCTGAAGGTCAGGTTCCCAAGTTCGTCCACCGGAAAAAGGCCAAAAAAAGGGGTGGGCTATAGCCTAGGGGGTGGGGCTTGCCAAGTTCGTCCGCTGGACTCCGAATGGGGTGAGACTTTGCGAGGGGCCTCCGTGTGCCAAAAATAGGCCGTACGCACAGCCGCGACCAAAAATAAGCCGCCGAAGGCCTGCGTCCCAAAACCCCCCAACGGAAAAATGGCCAAAAAACGGGTGGGCTATAGCCTTGGTGGGGGGTGGAGGCGAAGTTCATCCGCCGGACTCCGAATGGGGCGAGACTTTGTGAGGGGCCTCCGTGTGCCAAATATAGGCCACGGGCACAGCCGCGCCCAAAAATCAGCCCCCGAAGGCCTGCGTCCCAAAACCCCCCAGCGGAAAAATGGCCAAAAAACAAGTGGGCTATAGCCTTGGGGGGTGGTGCTGACCAAGTTCATCCGCCGGACTCGTAATGAGGCGAGACTTTGCGAGGGGCCTCCGTTTGACAAAAATAGGCCGCGGGCACAGCCGCGCCCAAAAATGGCCACCTGAAGGTCATGTTCGCCACAATATTAATATTTGAGGATCTTTGATTTTGTTTTTTGTTTTTTTTATCGTGATATGTACATGTCTTGGTTGAAAAAATGTTATGGTTTGCTGCATTCTCTCGCACTGGAGCAGTGAGTTTAGTGGTTTTAATTCTTTTCTTCTTTTGACCACCGGCTCTTTCTCTCTCTACACTTTTCTAGGGTTCCTTTCTTTGTTCACATTTTGACCACCGGCTCTTTCTCTCTCTACACTCAGTCATCGTCTTCACTTAAAGTCTCTTCACATTCTCTCACTTTCTCAATTTCAAATGGCCAATTTCATAGCTTCATCCTCCCCCAGGTTACTAGCTGCAAGCATGAATATCATCTTCAATGTATTCTTGAATGTTAAGCTCTTGTAATTATTTTTTGGTTGTGTTTCGTGATACGTTATAATATTATAAATTGAATAACCCTTTGTTGAGATAGAGTTTTTATTATATTCCTAACGTGTGAGGTGGGATATTTCAGGATGGTACTTACTTTGATTATGATAATATGGAAGCACATGTTATGCAGCGTTTAGCTACTGCTCGTTATTTTCACGAAAGAGAGATGCAGAGATATCCTGGACTTAATGCTTCCCAAGTGATTGATTCTAGTTCTGCTGCAAATGCTTCTTTAACGCTGCCAACATATACGAATTTACCAAATTTCTGTCATGGGTCATCGCATAGTGATTTGCTAATTTCTGTCATTCGATCAATTGACATGCTCAACCTCCCTCATCTGATCCTGATATTAACAGAGATAGCCCTTTTAAATCCACGTATTTGTTCAAAACTCAAAAGTCCAATTATTTTTCATATTTCAGTTGTTTTCAACTAGCATTTGGCTGGCAAAGCCCAAGAGGTTATTTGAAAGGATAAAAAAAGTTAAAATTGGCTTGGAATGCTGAATTATTCCTGTAAAAGTCTTTTCAATGATGCAATGAAATAAGAGTCAGCTTGGGTGGGAGTACAAATGATTTATGCCCACTCTTATAAGTTGATCTGCATTCTTTTTCCTCCATTTGTTTTTATGTAAATGTACTTTCAAAAAGTTTGATTGTTTTTTTCTTCTTTTCACAAATGGATTTATCTTACATTTTTTTTTTTTGCCTTAGAAAGCTCTTGCTTCCATTGCACAAGTTTTTGTAATTATACACAATTTCTTAGATTTCCATTATTTACATATATGTTTCAGATTATTCAATAGATCATTTTTTTTTTCAGAGTTTTCTTCAGACAGTTACCACCTGATAATCTAAGGAGGCCAAGCCCTTCTGAGATATTCTCCTTCTCAGAGTTTGTAAAATCGAAATGGTCTGCTGCTTCAGCTAGGTAGATTTTCTGCAACTTGGTTTCATTTGGAATTGGTATTTTATATGCTTCAACATGTCAATCTGACTTGCGTTTGTTTCTTAACAAATACAAGGAACTTAAAGGAGAGGCTGCTTTCTCAGAATACCTCAGTTAAGGAACTAAGCAAAGATGTTGAGTGTGAGATGAGTGCAGGAATTGCTGGCGTTGCAAAAATGAATGAACGCCTAGATCTTGCCTCAAAGTGTAGAATTTCTGCCCCATCTTCTGTTAACGTAAGGGGACAATCCAATGTTTTATTTGGTATTTTCACTGTAATTACATCTCTTGGCACCAAAATGGATATGCTCTTTGTAGCCAACAATTCTTTAATTTGTGCGAACAAGGGTTTTTTTCAACTCAATGGTATTTTGGTCATTCTATCAAACAATAGACGGTCAACTAAACGGTAAACTAACATTGGGGGAGGGGACTGAGATTACGTGAATACAATCTATTAAGGTGAGAATACGCTAAACCTCAGGGGAGGTTTCTGATAATTACTCATGCAAGAAATTCCGCCTAATCCCTTCATTTAATTATTAATAAATACACGCCAAAGGGCTCATATCAGGCATGCGGACTTCGGCCCGGCCCTCACGACAATGGCTTAAGAAAAAAGTCCGGGCTTAAGAAAAAAGTCCGGGTTAAACTCACGCCCATTATTTTTTTAAAAAATAAATTTATAAATTAGAATAATATAATTAAAATTAAAAAGTAATTTAAACATAAAAAAAAATTTAAATTCTTAATTTACAAATCGATGATTTAAAAAAGTTAAAATTATGATACTAAATTTTTTTGTATTAATTAATTAAAAGAGCGTTTGAATTAGAGAATACAGTATTAAAGTAAATTATATTTATAAGCTTTTATTTACTTTATTTATTATTTTATTTTAAAATATTTATTTTTCTTAATTTATCTATGATTATAATAACTTGTTGATAATTAATTTATTTTAAATTTACAATAATTTAAAAAACTTTTAAAAAATAAATAAAGCCCAAGCTTGGCCCGAGCCCGGCCTAGGCCATCATGCTTAACTTATAATAGGCTTGGGCCTCGACTTAAAAAAGCCCGGCCCAAGGCTCATTTGCACAATCGGTGCACTCAAGGTCTTCGTGTCATAACCATTGATAGGATTCAATTTCTCTCTCAATAAAATTAAGTAAAAATAAAATTATCTCCCTCTAATTTATGATAAAATAAATATTTTTTTAATATTATGTTATGATAAAAAATTCTTCCTATAATTTAGAGAAGATAGAAAACCCCGCATAAACGGAGGCCCTTGGGATTTTTTTTTTCATTTAGAAAGGGTAAGAGAATGATTTTATATCTAATTTTTTATTTTGAAAGGAGATGAGGACGATTATTGACCTAATTTCTTATTTAGAGAAAAGATGGGGATGAGGCAAAATCTTTATCCCCTCCCCATTTTCCTCTTTTAATTTTTAATTTATTTTTCTAGAATTATTAGTAAATAAATAATATTTTAAATTATAAAATATTAAATATTGATGTAAATAACAAATATCCAAATATTTATACAAATAATATAAATATTAGTTAATATAAAAAGTTTAATATAATTTAGATATAACTATAGCCCAAAGCCCACAACTTATAAATCAAACTCTAAATCACTTTCTGATAGTCTTACTCATCCTTTCAAAATTATTCGCGTCGTAGCCAACTCCCAACTCGTCCTCATCTCATCATAGCCTAGTAGCACATCGCGTTGTCGTCTTGTCGATGACCGAACAACCTAACTCATCGCAATGCCAACTAGCAACCCCACACAGTAGTTCGTTGCACCATAGTAGGTGGGCAAAAGTTATCATTGTTGATGGACAACATTCATGTCAATATTGTATAAAAATCACATTATGTAAATTTTATTTTGAATATTATATATACCAAAAGTTTGATGAAAATGAATGAAATAAGACTTATTCATGATCATTCTCATTTGATTTTATATATTTTAGGTTAATACGACTAAATTAAGTTTGAAAACTAAAAAGATATCAGTTATTCGGAGATGAGGGATTCTCGGGAATCCCCTGTTATTATTTGGGGAGGGGACGAGAATCCCTTCAAGTAATTCTCTAATGGGGGGGAGCAAACGGGGATATATGCAAAATATCGGGGATAAGTATGGGGATGTCAGCCCTCTCCTCTCTCCTCCCAATTGCCATCTATATTATAATTCATGGTAGAAGAAGTATCTCTCCAATATTATATGAGGGTAGAAATTTGAAATGTGTCGTAATAGAATTATTAAGGATAGTCTATTAGAAAAAAGAAAATTACAATGAGTGAACAATTAAAAAGCAGCAAATAAATGTGAAGCAAAAAGAACATAATTAAAACAGCAGCAAATGTAAATAAAGTAACAACTGGAAATTGCAGAAACAATCAACAAATAAAATGAAGAAGATAGAAACAGAAAGCACAAAATAAAAGAAGGAAAATCCCGAGGCATGTTTAGCAACAATATCCTTAAAACAGATTTACCACCTACAGTGCTGCTTTAGGCTTGCTGGTAACTGTTTCCCAAGATACAACGAGTACGAATTATCTATCAAGCACACACAAATAATTCCGATGAACCACAACAGTCAACAGTGGAGAAACTCGATCAGAAATCAAGACGTCAGAAGGAGAGAAAAAGATTTTGTTAAGTGCTCTGTGTGTTTTGATTGTTATGTTCAAAACATAAGAGGAAGCTGCCTCTATATACATATATGGGTATGTAACAGTAGCATAATATTGAATTTCCAAATTCAATATGTGATTTAATTTTGTAATAGCCCATTGAATTAATGAATTAAAACAATTCAATTCTGTAACAACATATTGAATTTCAAAAATTCAAATGCATAATAGCTCAAAATTAAATTAATTTACAAAATCAAAACTGCTTTTGATTTTAATTGTGAAACTGTTACAAAATTTAAAAGGAAATTAAAAACATGGCCATGCGAGCCTTGGTGATTTTGGGTTGATATTCGCATACGGACACGAGTTCAACCAAATTGGTCTTGGATTCGCACCCTCCTTGCGCACGCGCGTGTGGAGAAAGCCGCTATCCTTAAAATTATTACTCATATATATATAAGTATCTATATATAAACACAAATCCCTTCACTTATTTTTTCTTTGTGGGATAAGTCTCATTTTCTTTCAAAATTCCAACTTCAAAGGTGCACTTTGAGAGTCAAATTTCCATTCACCAAGCATCATTTTAAGTGAATGAATATATTATTTTAAAGTGTTCACGAAGTAAAATTTGAACCTTTCGAGATTTTTCACTTTCTGTAAGTAGATTCCACTCAAAATGTGCCCTCAAAATAACATATTAGTATGCTATTTTTTCATCAATCCCCACAGATTTTTTATTATAAATACTAATAGATTATATATATACACAGAAAACCAAGTGCAGTCACTTGTCAGGCCATTGTTAACTTTCCGCGTGGGCCAGCAATTGAAAACTTCTGAGAAAAGAATACTCGAGGCGAAGAATTAGCATCACTTAAAATTGGATCCTCATAAGAAGACGATGACGACGAAGATGGCGTTCAAAACCCATGAAGATAGCCAAGAATCTCATACTCAGTCATTGATTTTTATTTTGTATTCTCAATCGCTTGAATTATCTTACTTGTTCCAAATCATTACCTGACGGCTTTCATCATTTTTGCAACACACCCATTTATGTTTCATGCTCTCCTTCGCCGCAGCGTCTAGCGCCTTGTTGATCCGAAACAATTCCCCGGATGCACTCATTTGGAGATGTTATTAGCCTATTACTAAATTTCAAGTGTTTCCCTGGCATCAGCTTTATCACCAATACTTGCCTGTGCCTTCTTTCTAGAAATTTTCAGACTGCTTCTGCCATCTCCAGGTTTCAAGTTGTGGTAGCTGAATGAGGGGAAGCTGGCTTCCGCTTCCGATTAACAATAGACAAAAATTAATCTTCAAAAACAATCATGATTGAAAGTGCAAGAAAAAATGGTGGGAATGGTGGTGATGGAGGTGGGAATAATTATTTATTACAGATGGTCATTAAAGAAATCCATGTCATTTGCCTCTTTAATTTTATTTTGGAAAATTTTAGAATCCATACGAGGTATTAGGCGTATGTTTGAAAGCGTTCCGCGAACTGTCATAGAATGTTTTCGCGTTTTCAATTGACTTCACTATCGGGAAGATTTTTACACTTCTTCGAATCACACAACCAATAATAATACACTCCACATCTTTGTCAAAAAGCAGTTGAGTCCTTCGAACTAATGCCACATTCAATTCATCTTGAGAAGGTCAGTTGAGAGTGTTGCTGCCAATCATGTAATAAATAAATAATATAGTGATTGCTTAAGAACTAGGGATGGCAATGGGCATGGGGTGGGGTGGGGTGGGGGAGGCCTACCCCATTCCCCACCCTGTTAGAAATTTTTGCCTCAATTCTCCATCACATTTCCCAACAAAATTTAGAGGATTTAGGGAATCCCATGTTATGAATGATTTCTCCATCCCCACCCCGTTTTCCATTTATCTATTTTATATTAAATATAAATACATGATTTCAGTTAGTTAAAAATTAGAGACTTAAAATAAAATCATTACCATATTATAAAGTATTTAAATTCTTTTAAAAAAAATCTAAAAGTTTGAAACAATATCTTAAAATGATATTAAAAGTGAAAAATATTTAAAGAGCGTAGCACCTTAAAAGAGAAAAGAAAATATAACAATGTTTCAGAGTTGAAAAATATTGTCGGGTTTTCTTTCATTTATATCCTGTTTATATTGCATAAAAATTAAAAAAAATTATTAATTGACATTATAGTTGATAAAATAAAAATTTTTAAATAAAAATTAAAAACATATTTATATATAATGGGAATTAGAGTGGGAGTGAGGTGGGAAGTGCAAAACCAAACCCCACCCCATTAAGAATTTAGGAATTATTTTTTCCTCACTCCCCACCCCATTCCCCAAAAATTATTATAAGAATTTACAAAATTAAATAAGCACGTATAAACAGTAAATATGCCAGGATTTTGACATCCCTATTAGGGACATTTAGCGTACGATCTGGGCTGTTTCTCTCTCGACTTTGGATCTTAGCACCCCAAAAGTCTGTCTATATATAAGTGATTATATCAAATTTAATTACACATTCCATACATACATATATACATTAATTATATATATTCTAAAATTCTACTTGCAATTTGCGTGCTAATTGATGGGCGAGTTAAAGAAATATGTTAGAATTAAGCAATCAGTTTTAACAAAAATAAATCAATAAATGAAATTCCCCTTTTTTATTTGTAGCTCTTCTCTCGATGAAACTTAGAAAGAAAAAACATTTCACTTTTTAAAAAATCAATACATATTAATTGAATTTAACAACCATCTAAAAGAAATTAATTAAATTATAAATGCATGGGCCAAAATAAACATGGGTCAGATTATAAAATGCAGCTAAATGCAGCGAACAAGCCCAATATAACTAGCCCAAAATCCAGATAATTAGCATGTACAAAATCCATGTCTCATGTAAATGTAGACCATGCAGTGACACCAAAAGTGTAACGTGTCAAGAAACAAAATAGAATTCGTTCACGAAGCAATGATACATGAAGATATCAGACGCACCAAGAGGAATAGCAGTTTACCATGAAGCTACCGCTATTCAGTTTATTCAAGAAAAATTGCCTACAACAAACAAGCTTCAACAACTTCAACGGATAATGATGATCCAGCTTTTATTGAGATACCAAGAGCATAAAGTGGATCTGTCAAGTTGCTGTGATGGATCATAAAAGCTTTGTCCTCCATCAACTCTATTATAAGTTTAGAACAGAGGATTCAAGCAAGGAGTTACACCATCGGCATCTACCACCAGGTACATAAGCAACCAAGACAACTTTTAAGAAGAAATAAAGCTCGACACTTTGAAGGCAAAGAAGATAAAGTGTTAAAAGGATTGTCATTATCAAAAGAGACCAAGATTTCAAATGAAAAAGTACTTCAAGACTTCTTGTTGTTGAAAACCATTGCGTGCGTAAATCAAGCAAAGATAGAAGCAACCACAGCAACCACAAGAGAGAAAGGAAGAAATAATAAGAGAATAATGAAGAGGAACACATAAAGCTAGCTGAAGATACATCTTATCATCTAATCAGAGCTTGCCACGTGGCATAATCTTAAGCGTCCAAATTATTTTCATCTGATAGCCATGATAGAATCGTTATATCTATAAATAAGGGACTTCTCCCTTAATTCGACAACTCTGAATCCAAATTGGAGCTCTATTTTATCTAAATCTTATTGTATCTTGTATTTATCTATATATTTTTATAAAAATACTTTTTACCCTAGTTTAAAATGAGTAGCTAACTTAATTTCAAGCTTAATTTAAAGGTGAAGCATCTATATGATCCATGTCCTTAATTTGGTAAGTCTACTTTATCCCTCTCTAATTTATTTGGGTTATTTTGACTTATTTTTCTCAGACAATAATAATCTTGTCTAGATTTACCGGCTTTCTAGTGCAAGATCATTACTGTTTGACACGATGAGTACTTTACACTATATTTATTAGCAAGAAACTCCCTCTAGTATTTGTGGTTTATCTCAACTCAGTATTAACATAGAATTTATTTAAGTTATTTAGTTGACAATCTTACCACATTGTCGATAATAGGATTATTATCATCTGACACAATGTGTATTTGATACCATATTTAACAGATGATTATTTCCTTTTTAGTACAATGAGTGTTTGATACCATATTTACCAGAATGAGGACTATGAGGAGTAGAAATATTCCTTTATAAATTAATTGAAATTAAAAAAAGGAATATTAAACCCATGATGAAGTATTGAGTGTGAATCCAGAGATTCAAAAACTTTATTTTACATTGTCTCATCCTTAATTCATTCCTGTCATTTGGAAAATTAACTTTACATATTATTAGATCTACCTCCTCATATTTTAACACTATGAGGGGCTCTCATACCATACAATAAGGAGCACCAAACATACCCTAAGTGCAAGTTATCTTCCATCACTATTGACAATGTTGCTCCTAATCATCGTATGAAAAAAACATCCTCATAACTTCCAACAAACTCAAAGTTATGAGGCTACGACTTTTTATAGCCAGAGGCAATAGGCTTTCAACTTCAGAAATATGTTTACACAAGAAACAACTCGAGGAAAAACAAAGTACTTTAAATAAAATTCTTATCTGAGGAGACAATAAAGATAAAAACTTGAAAAATTGATATTCATGGGAAAGGACAGAGAAGGTGCAAAAACAGTCGAAGAGTTTACAAGTGATCTTCGGAAAAAGAATATAAATACAAGCTAAAAAGTCGCTCTAAGTTATGAGACGATTGAAGTTTATCTGCATACAAGTTTGAAGAATTGTTATTAAAAAAAAAAAAAAAAGACACAGATCAGCATTTATTTAGCCAGATGGTGACTCTTAAACTACTACAAACAAGAAAATCAAGCTCTCAGTCAAGGTCCTACTAGAAGCAAATACTCCATTCAACATAGAAAAAGGGGCAAGGAAACTATACAGTCAATATTGCAGGTTGTCAAAAGGCTTTCGGTAATATGCTCATGTTCCGAATAATCAATCTTCATTCGGAGGAAGCAAAGACATTGCATCACCAAATCATTATGCAACTCTGAATTTAAAATGCAATGGGAAAAAATCAAAGACCAACATATGCTAGATAAAAATAATATTCCATCAATAGTTTATTCAAACGAGCAGAGTATAACTGAAGACTAGGCCAGAATTCAATTCTTACTGTGACTTGAATAGCAGCATAGGCAGTGGGTTCATATAAAAAAGACAAGATATCAACTACGAAGCGTCATCAGCAAAAGTAACTTCCATCTTCGACAAATAACAGAACTTTGATGAGCGAATTTCAACCTGAAGCAAATTGGCCACAGAGAATTTTCAAATTCAAAAATAGCGTTATGCATAACATGAATTGGAAGCATTTCAAAGCAATTACAGACCAAAATCCTTTCAAATTTTTGCTTCTATGGAAACAGGAGCATAGAAAAAAAAAATCATCAGCAATAAAACTAAGTAAAAACACATCAAGTCGACATGATCATAGCTGAAGATACAGTGGAAGCAGAACTATTTTGCACTTTTAACAAACTAGGATGAAAATAATCCTTCCAAGCTAAAAGTTGTTGGGTATGAGAAGAATAACGAGAGGAACAGCATCCAGGGAATATCAATTCGGACATACATATCTAATGAGAGACTACCGCCTAATGCTTTCCCCCTCAATTCAGAATTTTTACAAACGATTTTTTCAGGTGTGGAACGGCAAATACTATTCAACAGTTAACACGCTATTGACAGGTTATCACTACTTACACAAGCAAGAAGGAGCCTTGCTAAATAATTTCAGCTTCTAGTATGCAAGTTACAGCTTGGAATTAAATTCCAATTAACCATAATACAAACTAAACAGTTTCAGAAATGGGGATAATTTTTAGCACAATAGTCAGTTCATCCAAAAAAGCAACACGACTACAAGTTATCATATCTATCCCAACATCAAAGGTAACAATCTGCAGCAATATAACAAAAGTGTGGGCGAATCAAGTTTGCAGGACAAGTGTTTAAGAAAACAAAGAGAAGAAAAAAGCTTCGTATAATGCTTTAAAGAAAATTTGGAGAATAACATCAGCTGCTACAAAGTTTTGCAGATATCTCTAAAGTGTGAATCCACTGCTATGAAGTCACAGCTAGCATGAAACAAAGAATCAACACTTGCCATTCTATTTGTGCACAAAAAGAAATCAGGTAAGTAAATCTATCATATGAAGATTGTTAATACATTTCTTCCCAGACCAAAATATTTCATTTTGCCATACATTTACGCATCACAAAAGAATTGCAGCTTATCTTGAAAGAACATAACTATTCAGTCAATCAATGAAAAATCTTCTGTGCCCGATATCCTATACTAGGAGACACATGAAAAAAATGATATCAATTTGATTCAACAATTGTAGTTTGAATCAACTTATAAAGCTCCAGCTCAACTCAATTAAACAACATTGATCTATGATCAACTTGTGGCGTAGGCCCCGAAATGCTAACAATCTGGTTTCAAATCATATTTTGAATCAAATTTCATGGCTCCGATCTCAAATAAAATTAAAGATTGATCTGCGACGAATTCCTAAAAATTGTGCCTATTATTATTGGGCAAAAGGCTATTATAACCTGTTATTGTTAGACAAAAAATATTTGCTTCCCGAAATAGGAACGAAAGCTCTATACGAGCAAATCAAATGAATTCGCTCTCTAAAAGTTTCAAATAAAAATGATGAATGAAATAAAAGTTGGGAAAGCTTCTTGAGCTACTAAAATTCATCGATCAATGCTCAAAATTTTGGAACAAAGATTGATCAATGAATCAAAATACAAAATCAAATTAGTTATCCTCGTTAGAGGATAGACTTTGATAATCTGAGTCTGCTTTATATTACATTCTAATGTTCTATATCTTATCAGGCTCAGCTAAAGTATTGCATCAAAGATCCAATAACGGTAGCATGGTCGCTCATCATACCTTAGTCCAAAAGCCAGGAAAAAGAATAACGGAGAACAAGGCATTGCTCGCTGTCGCACAGGCAGCACAGCCATATAGGCGGCATGCAGAATACCCATGTTCGTATTCAGTAACAACGGAGTAAGCTGCAAACAACAATTGAGAGTCGCGACAAAAAATGCCTACATCAGATTGAAAGAGGAAAGCAAAACCTAGAAGCCAAAAAATATCATTTTCTTCCACAGAAGACCGAAAAATCAGAGAACAGCGGCATTATTCTTTTTAGGATAAAAGTCATAAAACTATGTTACAAATTACAACAGTCGCCACAACAAAGCACTACTTTTGTCTTGCAACTGTTGCAACTTGCAACTGTTGCAACCTGCAACGTAGCTGGATCCTTCTCTTTATATTCGGAAACAAAATGTAAAATAATAAGGGGGGGGGGGGGGGGGGGGTAAGGGTCCGACTAATATTCGATATTTTAATGTGGTGGAAGGTGAATAGAAGTAGATATCCGATATTGTCTGAGATTGTTAGAGATTTGCTGGCTGTTCCGGTCTCTACAGTTGCTTCCGAATTTGCTTTTAGTGCGGGAGGTCGATGTTTAAGCCCACATCGTAGTAGACTTCATCCGAGTACAGTAGAGGCCTTAATGTGTACTCAGAATTGGATATGGGCTCAATTAAAAGGTATCAAATTCAGCTCATTTCTGCACTTATTTGATTTTGATAGTATTTGTTTTTTTTTTTATATTTTACAAGTTTTTTTTTAAATTAGGTGAGATTCCTAAAGATAAAGTGATGAATGGGGAAGAAATAAATGGAGAAGTGACTGATAATGATGATGAAGAGGAGACCCAACCATGTTCTGAATAGTGTTTATTTTTCTTTTTTTGGTATGTGCTTGATGCTTATTGTTGTGCCTAATTGAAGAGTATATTTTTAGGAAAGGACCTCAATGTTACAGATCCCTGGTGTTCTGTTCTGTGGCCCTGTCTTCTATTACCTAATCTTCTGTCCTGTGTTATTCATCTTAAGTTTCACTTGATTTGAAAATCTATCCGGCTGCCAAAGATATTTAATTTGTTATGGCCATGGTGGCAAATTATATGGTTTAAGCTGAATATTACAGAAAATGTAACTGCCTTGGTTGATGCTTAAAATACTTTGATCACTTCTGAGATTAAGAAATAATAAGCATGTGAGCCCTTTGCACAATAGACTGCCTACTATCTATATTATATATTTATTTAGTTAGGAAGTAAAGTGCTGAGAAACATACAATTGGAGTCTCTGTTTCAGAATTTCCTGTTTAGTTCATATCTGCTCTATTCATGCATCAAATGGCAGGTCTGGCTTTTTTCTGTCATTTTCTCATTTACTTCTTGTTATCAGTTGGCTGTAGTTTGAAAAATTCCTTGGGCAAAGGCAAACCTGAATTATACTGGTCAAGCACTCATCATATCCGCAGGTAACTGTCACAACTTGCTGAACTTACACTATTAAGCTTCTTTCATTTTTCATTTGGCTCATTGTGCATTTAATATTATCTGTGTTTTGTTTGAATTTGCAGATTAATGATGATGATCTAGTTGGAGATTAATGATGTGTTAGAAGATTGGAGATTAATGATGCGTTAGAAGAATGAACTTTTTGTATTTAATTTGAAATTAATTTGTAATTTCATATTATAATTTTTTTAATTCATAGTTTTGATATTTGTTATGTTTATTATTTTTTATTTGATATTAGAATCTAATACTGTTTTTAACTATTTTATATTATTTTTATTTTATTTTATTATTATTTTTTATATAATACAAATAAAATATTCATGGATATCCATATCTTTATGGATAAAATCCATATCTATGTCCAATATTAAATACTGGATATGGATATGAATACATCCATCATGGATAATTATGGATTTGTATTTGGATGTATATTATCTATCCATAATTGGATATTTGCCATCTCTACCGACTATGGCACCCCCCCTTGTAACTCATTCGAAACCCCATTTTCATGTTTATATCTTTGTTCGGAGTTAAAATTACATAAAAGGACGAAATAAATTTATTAAAATCAAATTTTAATTTCTTTTTGTTACTAATTCTTCAAACCCAATCAAATACTTTATCGGGATTTTTTTTTATTTTGCCTTAGTTTCTTATTATATTTTTTTGTAAATAAAATAATTGCCCACTTGGTGTAGAAAAGTTTAGTAGATTTGATAAAATTTATTATTCTTGTTTATTTATCTATAAAGATTTGATGAACTACTAACAAGTTTTCTCTTAATTACTTCAAAATTATTTTGAAATTATAAAAATAAAAATAAAAATGAATCCACTATATATTAGATACTGAAAATAAAGAGTTTACGATGTGTGGGTGTGAATTATATGAAAAAAAAATATGGATTTGGGTTTAATTAATTTTGTATTTGTAGTTTTATGTAATTTTATCTTGTAAAAATGCTGTTAATGTTAAAATGGAGTTTTATAAGAATCTTAAATGTAACGTGGTGTCAAACTAAGATCAAAGCTCAAAAACTGCATAAACGGGTACATTCTTCTTAAAGAGGAGAGGCGAAGTAAACAGCGAGCTTCCAGCAGCTAAAGCCAGCAGATCTCCGAGTAATAGTTACGCAAGTCTTCAGCAAGTCAACTCAACCAAGTTATACTTAAGCAGCCAGCACAACGATTGTCCATTACAATAAATATATATTTTTGTAATTAAATTATAATCATAATCTGTTTTTGCCATTGTTTCAAAAAAATTCAAGTTATATAGGCACGGGGCTAATCCAATTTGAAGTATCTAAGCCTGAAATACGATAAAACCTCCATAAGTTAAAATCTTATTAAATAATAATTTTTTTTCCTTAAAATCCCCAATTGAGGTCAATAATGTTAAATTATACTTCGATTAATTAATATTGTCTTAGGTGGCGTTTGTTTTTTAACTTAATGACTTAAAGTGACTTAACTTAATTAATTAAGTTAATTAAAGATGTTTATTTTTATAACTTAATGTGATTTTTTAGATAATTTTGACTTAATAAAATAAGTCATTTTTTTTTGGCTTTTTACTTAATAGAGACATTTGAATTAATTCAATTACTTTCTAATGTCAAAAATATTCATGCTTTATAATTTATTTTTCATGTCTATCCCAAAATTTACCCATAGACATTTACCCCACATAATAATCTCATCATTATTTTTTACCCGTCATGAAATCCCTCCTCACTTTGGTATCAACTCCTCAACTATTGAAGATCAAAATTACATGCGACAACTTCGAGATAAAATGACAAATCAACTATTTCAAGTATCTTATTAGTTTTTTTCTTTTTTATATTATATACGATAAAATTTGAAATTTATGGTATTTTATATATTAAAATTCTAAAATCATTATATATTCACTTGAATATAGTTTTACTTATAAATGTTAAAATATTGTGGTATTTAATATATTATTTATTTGACATTCAAATTTAATAAGGATACAAATGTAAAAGTAAATATTTTTTTAATTTTTTAAGTTGAAAAAAAAATAACTTAATAATTATTTTTTGAGATTCAGACGAAAAAACAAACATATTATTCAGATTCAAACATTCAGATCTATTCAGAATTCAGATTAATTCAGGTCTATTCAGATTTCAGACAAAAAAACAAACGCCACCTTAGTTAATGAGCCGAACACTATCAATTTATCAAGGTTTTACTATTAACGTAGAACATGAGTCTTATTCCTATTAATTTCTTCAATATTTTAAACCCCCAAAACTCTTTTAAAACATCATGAAATTGCTTTTTAAGTCCTGAAAACTATTTTTTTTTTAATTTTGTTAACTTCCTTTTCTTTTTCTTTTTTTTATCACAACCCAATTTTTTCTCACCAATATGCGTGGAGTTAAAACCTCAAATCTCATGTTTTCAACCTAAAAGATCTTCATAAATAAACCAATCATTGCTGATTGCTGTGTGTTGGCATCCTGCCATGAGTCACAACTGACCAGGAGGATGCAGCTGAAAATTATCCATTGATTGAACATGCCTTAAATGAAAATTATCCATGATTGAACATGCCTTAAATTTCAACAGTCAATCCAATTCTTCTTTTGACCTGTTTTCCTTCTCCTGGCCTCTACATGTTTTGCTTCTTAAATCTGATCTTCAAAGTTCAAATGTTGCATCTCTTACTCAACTTGGGCGGATGGGTTATCTGCTTCGTATGCACCACATGCATCAAACTAGTCCGAATGATATTTCTCATATTGACCGGTTCGATTTCGCAGAAGCAATAATTAAGTGTATTACAGATTCTAAATTAAATCCATCAGGCAAAGAAATTTAATCAAAGACCATTTTGGTCGTGGACATGTGAGCTACCGCAATCCTCCTTAAATTGCTGCATTTTTCTGTTCTTCACAAACAGTCCTGCTATTGTTTCGTTTCCTAAGAATATGGTCTATAGCTCTAATTTGTTAACCCACAATTTGTAAAGCATCTTGTCTATTTCATCTTCTTCTTCTTAATTTTCCATAATAATTAGCATGAAAGCATGCATAGTAAAACTACAGGACTCAAGAGTCGAGAGATACAACAGAGGTATAGTATGGACAACCAAGCATACCATATAAGCAAGCAAGACAATTTTGTGCTGCAACAATTAGTGCTTCAGCGAGAGAAGAACCTGGATAAATTTGATAGAGAAGAATTTTGAAGCATAAATGCAATAGGGAAAAAAATAAGAGGTTAAATTAATTTCCATCTTCTGCAATGATGGTTCCAAGATGACATGAATTAGAGAAGTTGGATGTTCGATGTCTATCCATCTTTTTAGTGCATGCAATACTTCTTGAAAATATGTATTCATGGTTGTAGAATACTTATGGTAAATCATTATCTAGTGTCACCAACAGTTTCATCTTTCATCTACCCCAACAAAATCTAATGCTTATAGTTATATAGACAACGAGATTACAATATCTAACTATATATTCAACTGAGAAGATGGGATTGAAAAAACAAAAATGTGCTTAGGAAAGGATATTTAGGGATCACATTTAGCAATTTCTGTCATTTGTCAACTTTAACCGCCAAGGAGGAACAAACGGTTCCAAGAAATTCAATGCCGCTCAGGAGGGCTTGGTACATTAAAAATAACCAGAGTAAAGGAACACCTTTTCAATTCTATACTTTCAGAGGTAGAGTGATAGTGATATAACATGATATATCAAAATCAGGTTATATATAGTTTCTTTCACATCAATAAATTATACTTTCTATCACAGTAGATTATACTCCCATGTCACCACCAAATTCGAAAGGCGGTCAAGCAAATAATATGAGACCAAAGGATATAAATGATTCATACAGTTTTCCTAATGTTTGTGCAAATGTGCCTGGTTGGTTGATAAGAAACTAGAGACTATTGGATATATATTAGTTGAGAAGAGGCAACTTAATTAAAACGCACCTTCTGGTTCCTATATGGCTCTCCTCTCACAGCAACCACAAGAGACAAAGGAAAAATTAATAAGAGTATGATGAAGAGGAACACAGAAAGCTAGCTGAGGATACATCTTATACAGAGAAAAGAATAATCAGCAAGCACAAGATCTTCTTCAAATCCTAAAGCAATCAAGTTAAATTAAACAACCGGCTCATTTAATGTTCCAACAAACTCAAAGTTATGAGGCTACAACTTTTTATAACCAGGGGCAATAGGCTTTCAACTTCAGAAATATGTTTACACTAAAGAAACAACTTGAGGAAAAACAAAGTACTTTAAATAAAATTCTTATCAGAGGAGACAATAAAGATAAAATCTTGAAAATTTGATATTCATGGGAAAGGACAGAGAAGGTGCAAAAACAGTCGAAGAGTTTACAAGTGATCTTCGGAAAAAGAATATAAATACAAGCTAAAAAGTCGCTCTAAGTTATAAGACGATTGAAGTTTATCTGCATACAAGTTTGAAGAATTGTTATTAAAAAAAAAAAAAGACACAGATCAGCATTTATTTAGCCAGATGGTGACTCTTAAACTACTACAAACAAGAAGATCAAGCTCTCAGTCAAGGTCCTACTAGAAGCAAATACTCCATTCAACACAGAAAAAGGGGCAAGGAAACTATACAGTCAATATTGCAGGTTGTCAAAAGGCTTTCGGTAATATGCTCATGTTCTGCATAATCAATCTTTCATTTGGAGGAAGCAAAGACATTGCATCACCAAATCATTATGCAACTCTGAATTTAAAATGCAATGGGAAAAAATCAAAGACCAACATATGCTATATAAAAATAATATTCCATCAATAGTTTATTCAAACGAGCAGAGTATAACTGAAGACTAGGCCAGAATTCAATTCTTACTGTGACTTGAATAGCAGCATAGCAGTGGGTTCTTCTAAAAAAGACAAGATATCAACTACAAAGCTTCATCAGCAAAAGTAACTTCCGTCTTCGACAAATAACAGAACTTTGATGAGCGAATTTCAACCTGAAGCAAATTGGCCACAGAGAATTTTCAAATTCAAAAATAGGGTTATGCATAACATGAATTGGCAGCATTTCAAAGCAATTACAGACCAAAATCCTTTCAAATTTTTGCTTCAATGGAAACAGGAGCATAGAAAAAAAAAATCATCAGCAATAAAACTGAGTAAAAACCCATCAAGTCGACATGATCATAGCTGAAGATACAGTGGAAGCAAAACTATTTTGCACTTTTAACAAACTAGGATGAAAATAATCCTTCCATATGAGAAGAATAACGAGAGGAACAGCATCCAGGGAATATCAATTCGGACATACATATCCAATGAGAGACTACCGCCTGATGCAACGATTTTTTCTCCTATATGGCTCTCCTCTCACTCAAGAGGTTAGCACGCCACCGCAGCTCAAGAAGTCCTGGCACTATATTCATTTTCCAAGAGCCACAAGTAACAGCAATCCAAAAACGTTGGCCAAAACTCCAAGTGCTATCAGCAGTTTGGCAGCAGTGTTGTCTTGTCCTACAATATAAGCAAGCAAGCAAAAAATGAATCCCCCCAAACCGAGTAGCTTGGTGCCAAACAAGAGTGTTTTGTCATTGGGCGATAAAGAGTTGCCTCCACTCAGAACGATTTGTGGTGGAGCAAGGACTAATGTTGCGCTGATAGTGAGGAATATCTTGGCCAAACCAGCGACATTGAAATTGAACCATCCACCGAAATTGAAATTGAACCACCCTCTTGGAGGTGGGGGTGGGGGTGGGGGTGGTGCTGGTGTTGGTGTTCGAGGTTGAACTTGAGGTGTTGGTGTTGGTGGTTGAACTTGAGGTGTTGGTGTTGGTGGTTGAACTTGAGGTGTTGGTGTTGGTGTTGGTGGTTGAACTTGAGGTGTTGCTCTCGGTGTTTGTGGTGGTGGTGGTGTTGGCGGTGTTTGTGGTGTTGTTTTTGGTGGTGGTGAAGTCATCTGAACTGAACTATTAACAGTAGTGTCAGAGCTCCCCCAATCATCTTGGATTGTAAGCTCCTCACCACTGCCGTCTCCGCCCTGTGCCCAGTTTCTAAAAGCAGTTGATCCAACATTATGACCGTGTTTACCCGGATGTGTTATTCTTGACTTCTTATATGCCTTCAGTTCAGTCCCTCCGTTACCAACATGCGCCAAAAGTTTGTCCACAATTTTAACCAGTTCCAACTTTTGAGGCGGCCTGCTTATTGAATTCCCAAGCCTGCTTCTTGAATAATTATTCCTTTCAACGGAACCCTTATAAAAAACGCGGGAGTACTCTCCCAACAACAGCAAAGTCAAAGATCGGATTAGTATGCACATCCAACTTTCTGCTTTCATTCTGTCCTCTGCCAACAACAGCAAAGTCAAAGATCGGATTAGTATGCACATCCAACTTTCTGCTTTCATTCTGTCCTCTGCCAACAACTGGGAAGTCATCGCTCCGATCATCGCTCCAAAATTTTCATATGAAGATTACTTAAAATTACCCATGTGTGAAGACCCGTTTATTGATACCTTCAAGCCCGTTTGCCAATGGATCAAAAAAAAAAAAAAAGCTATGGTGTGTTTGGTAAAATCTTTCAAGGCATACGAAGAAGATGAAGGAAAAGCTGCTGACAGGTAATACTTGTGTCATTGGCTCATTGTATTTTTATGGGGTAATATCAGGATACGGTAGAAGAGCAGAACGAACTTACTCGGAAATCACTTACTCTTATATTTCGTAGGAGTTGAGGACGCGCCTTTGAAAAACCATACACCTAAATCGAGAAATTCAGCCTAATCCTTTCATTTAATTATTAATAAATACGCGCCATAGGGCTCATATCATGCCCGCGGATTTCAGCCCGGTCCTCACGATAATGGCTCAAGAAAAAAAATTCGGGCCAGACCTAAGCCCATTATTTTTTTAAAAAATAAATTTATAAATTAAAATAATATAATTAAAATTGAAAAGTAACTTATAAATAAAAAAAAACTTAAATTCTTAATTTATAAATTAATGATGATTCAAAAAAATTAAAATTATGATACTAACTTTTTTTTTTGTTAATTAATTAAGATAGCGTTTGAATTAGTGAATCAAATATTAAAGAAAATTAAATTTATAAGCTTTTATTTTCTTTATTTATTATTTATTTTAAAATATTCATTTTTTTAAAATTTATTTATGATTATAATAACTTGTTGATCATTAATTTATTTTAAATTTATAATAATTTAAAAAAATTTAAAAATAAATAAAGCCCAAGCCTGGCCCGAGCCTGGCCCAGGTCCTCATGCTTAACTTATAATGGGCTTGGACGTCGGATTGAAAAAGCTTGGTCCAAGCCTGCTTTTTGCCATCCCTAGGCTCATTTGCACAATCTGTGCACTCAAGGTCTTTGCATAGTAACCATTGATATGATTCAATTTCTCTCAATAAAATTAAGTAAAAATAAAATTATCTCCCTCTAATTTAGGATAAAATAATTTTTTATATTATGTTATGATAAAAAATTCTTCCTATAATTTAGAGAAGATAGAAAACCCCATGTAAACAGAGGCCCTTGGGATATATATATATATGTATATATATTTCATTTAGAGAGGGTAAGAGAATGATTTTATATCTAATTTTTTATTTTAAAAGGAGACGAGGACGATTATTGACCTAATTTCATATTTAGAGAAAAGACGGGGATGAGGCGAAATCTTTATCCCCTCCTCATTTTCCTTTTTTAATTTTTATTTTTATTTTTATTTTTCTAGAATTATTAGTGAATAAATAATATTTTAAATTATAAAATATTAAATATTGGTGTAAATAACAAATATCCAAATATTTATACAAATAATATAAATATTAGTTAATATAAAAAGTTTAATATAATTTAGATATAACTATAGCCCAAAGCCCACAAGCCCACAATTTATAAATCAAACTCTAAATCACTTTCTCAAAGTCTTATTTATCCTTTTAAATTATTTGCACCGTAGCCAACTCCCAACTCATCCTCATCTCATCATAGCCCAGTAGCACATCGCGTTGTCGATAGTCGAACAGCCTAGCTCATCGCAATGCCAGCTAGCAACCCCACACACTACTTCGTTGCACCATAGTTGGTGGGCAAAAGATATCATTGTTGATGGACAACATTCACGTCAATATTGTATAAAAATCACATTATGTAAATTTTATTTTGAAAATTATTATTTGAATATTATATATAACAAAAGTTTGATGAAGATGAATGAAATAAAACTTATTCATGATCATTCTCATTTGATTTTATATAGTTTAGGTTAATGTGACTAAATTAAGTTCAAAAACTAAAAAGATATCAGTTATTCGGGGATGAGGAACTCTCAGGAATCCCCTATTATTATTTAGGGATGGGACGAGAATCCCCTCAAGCAATTCTCTAATAGGGAGGGGGAGCGAACGAGCATATATGTAGAATATTGGAGATAAGTATGGGAATGTCGGTCCTCTCCTTTCTCCTCCCCATTGCCATCCATATTATAATTCAAGGTAGAATAAGTATCTCTCCAATATTATATGAGGGTAGAAATTTGAAATGTGTCGTAATAGAATTATTAAGGATAGTCTATTAAAAAGAACTTAATATTATTAAAAAGTCGCGTATACATAATTAGAAATGAATGTAGCAAACAAACATTAATTAATTCAAGAAGCCCTATATGTTCAACATGACTATTATATAATGTGGCTGGCAATCCTTTAGTCATGGGGTCTGCAAACATAAATATATTCAGTATTTATATATTCAATAGTTACTTCACGCTTCTTATATGATATCTGACAACTAAGAACTTTATATCAATATATTTCTTATGACTCCCATTTTTATTATTCTTTGAAAAGAATATTACATCAAAATTATCATAATAGATTTCCATTAAAATTTTATAGAATCAACAATTTTAAGGCTTGTGATAAAATTTTTCAACCATAATGCTTGTGTTGTAGCTTCATAACATATAATAAATTCTTTTTTCATGGTAGATGAAGCAATTATAGTTTGCTTGCCACTTTTCCAAGATATAACCCTCTAGTAAGAGCGAAAATATATCCTGAAGTGGACTTTCTAGTATTTGCACATTTAGCAAAATCTGAATCTGAATATCCAATTACCTGAAGATTATTAGAATACTTATATGTGAGTTTGTAGTCTTTAGTTCCTTGTCGATACTGCATCACTTTTTTAGCAGCTTTTCAGTGTTCCAATCCTAGATTGCTTAGATATTTATAGAGTATGCTTACTAACTAGGCAAGATCAGGCCTAGTACACACTCATGAAATACAAGTGTGCAACCCAAGAGGGGGGTGAATTGGATTTTTTTAAAAATTATCCTAACAAATCCACACAACAAGCAATCTAATGTCTTAACAATAATTGAAAGCAATAAGTTCAATAATGGTACAATAATTAAAGAGTAAGGGAGAAGAGAAACAAACACACGAATTTTTACGTGGTTCGGCAATCCCCGCCTACGTCCACGCCTCCAAGCGATTCAAGCTCGAGGATTTCACTATCCAAGCCTTTCCAAGGCTTCAACGATTACAATTGACTTCGAGGTGTCAATAAACCTTTACAACAAAGAGATTATCTCCCAATCTCTTCACTCAAGTGTCTCACACACTCAAACTCTTACAAATGAATTGAAGAAATGAAAGATACAATGAAGCTCACTCAATGAGTAGATATTCAAAGATGAAGAACAATGAATGATTCAATGAATTGTGTTTTACAAGTTGAAGGCTCAAGATATCACGTGTGCTTTTTGTTCTTGCTTGTTGGAGAGATTCAAAATGAGTTGGATTTGAGTTCTTATAGCTTGAGCTCGAAAACTAGCCGTTACTCACATTATGGGCTATCCGGTTTGCCGTTTTATGGAATCCGGTAAGCCGGATTTATGTTACCGTTAAGGCAAAATTTAAAATTTTGCCTAACCGGTTTGCCGGATTCAGGAATCCGGTAAGCCGTTTTCGTTCTGGATGCTTACTGCCCCGAATCCGGATTTCCGGTTTTCTGAATCCGGTAAGCCGCTTGCTACAGTAACCTGCTACAGTGAAAAGTTTCCAATATTTTCAATTTGACTCCAAAACTTTATAAAACTGTAGTATGGCCCAAAACGTTATAAACGTTTACAAATAGGTCCAATTTCAGAATTTTAGATAATGCTTTCTCAATCCCACAACTTTATGAAATTATGACTTCGCCCAAATTTTGTGAAATTACAAAATGACCTAAAAACATTTAAATAGTTTCAAATAGGTACAAATCCGAAATTTAAAATACTATCAAAGATTTTAAAATTACTTTCATTTTAGTTCAAAAAGCTTTAATTCCATAACATCATTTTCTCATTATAAAAGCACAATTCATAAATCTTTACTCAATAAATACATGTGGTTTGTTATCATCAAAATCAATATTTATAGCCATATAGGCTAACAATCTCCCCCTTTTTGATGATGACAAATCACATTCAAAACTCTAATCTTGTTATGAAAAAGGTCCCCCTTAATCAATGCAAGTTAAAAAATGATTTGAAAATTGTTTAACAAAAACTCCCCCTGCATACATGCTCCCCCTAGATACATGCATATTTTCATAACACTTATTAAATCATTCTCCCCCTTCATCATAAAAAAGAATAAAAGAATAAAAACTCCCCCTATTAATCATCAAAATAGCAACATAAGCTCATTAGTAAAAACAAAAATATCCATAAGCATAAGAAAATCCATATAATCCATAATAATCACTGAAAAAAAAAACAAATCCATAACATCCAACATAAATAGTCACAACAAATCCATATAATCCAAAACAAATACATAAACCGAAAAGCATAATAACCATCCATAGAGTCGAAAATAAAAGAACACACAATGCAGTAAATGAAATGTAGGTGTGTCCAAGTACAAGCACAAGATACTACTCAGGTGGTGAGGATGGAGGTGAAGGAGGTGGAAACAGATATGGAATGCCGAAGTGCTCGAAGAGGAGGCGCTGTCTATGAATGAGCTGCTGCTGCAGCTGCCGCTGCTGCTGCTGCTCTTGCTGAAACTCGGTCTGCCGCACCGAAAGTGTCCGAACCTCATCCATAAGCTGCTGAAGAGTGACATCTCCAGAGGTAGGAGGCCGTGGAGGTGATGAAGCGGATGCAGATGCATTAGGAGCCGAAGCAACCGTAGAAGAAACTCGGCGTCTACGTTGCCCTTGAAATGAGAGTGAGAATACTGGAAGCTGATCAGCTGGAATCACAGCATTAAGTGGCCGATCATCACTTGGGGCTAAAAAGGTAAACTTGTTATCACTGTATTTGACCCAAGTACCATCCTTCCACTCAAAGCCTAACCCAACAATAACCTCATCCCCAATACCCTTGGACGGCCTACAAGAAGGTTCTAGAATTGGCACTTCAAAGAATTTAAGAATTCGGGTAATGAAGTGACCATAAGGAAGAGAGCGGGTAATCAAGGCAGGAATACTCAACATGGTGTGAACGATGGAATAGCCCAAGTCAACCGGGCGACCTCTAAGAATACAGTCAATCATGGCGACATCCATGTGAGACACCTCATCCAAATGTCATGATCTAGGAAGTACAATGGACTGGATGATACGAAGCAAAAGACGAGTTTGAAGACAAAGACACTGAGTACGGAAATGAATGGTACAATCTTCAACAGAAAGATCATTACGCCGACAAATATTACGAACGGCATCAACATGAACATAATCATCAATTTCAGGAGGTTTCCTAAGAGAAAAAATGTCCAAGCCATCATCGGAAGATCCTAGGATGTTGTCCAAGTCCGAATCATCAAACTCAATCAAAACTCCTCCAACTGTGGTGATTACTCGATTCTCTTTCTCCGCGGAACAATCCATATTCGAGTAAAATACTTTCACCAAGTCGGGATACACATTCTCCTCAATCAATAATGCATCAATCCAACCAACATCTTCCAACAATTGAAATAAAGTTCTATGACTAATCTGGAGAGAATGTAAAACATCCGGTAAAACAAAGAAAGTGTTGAGTACCTCACGAGTCCGAAAGTTTTGATGGAACCTTTTGATCAAGTGTTGCTTGTTCTGAAAATGAATGGACTCAAAGGTGGATTGATTGGAGGTGCCCCTTGCTTCCCGTGGCCGTGTGTATGTTTGAACCGGTTCCTTGCCTTTTCTACGAACCGGCCGAGAGCTTGACATATTGATTTTGATAGATTTGAAGATAAAATCACCAAAGAGAGTGAAGATGATGAAGATTGGAAGTGATTTGGTGAAACAAATTGGATCAAAAACGGCTTGAGAGTGAGAAATCTAGAGAGAGAAAATTCGGCTCAAAACCTAGGTTGAAATCCGGATCTAGAGTTTTGGATTTTGAAAATGAAGTTTAAAGATGGTTTTGAGTGAATAAAGTGATGGGGAATGATTTTCTTGACACAATTTGATGTGAAAATGGAAGAAAAGAATGGATTTTGGAGTGAAATCAAGAGAGGAGAAAACGTGTTTTAGAGAGAGACAAGAAACGGTTTGCCGAATGGAGGAGGAAGAAGATGAACAACAACATAAACCACGAATCCGGCTTGTCGGATTTACTAACCGGCTTGCCGGTTAATGGGCAGCAAGTCATAATTTCACAAACAGCTTGCCGGTTCGCTTGGGAATCAAAAAATCTGGAAATCCGGTTCTTGGTCAGAGAGTTGAAAACCGAAAACGGCTTGCCGATTTTGGAGAATCGGTTTGCCGGATGTGAACCCGAGAGCCATAACGCGAAAACGGCTTGCCGATTTTGGAGAACCGGTAGGCCGGTTGTGAGGCAGAGATGAAGCTAAGCAAATCCGGTTTACCGGATTGAAAATCCGATTATCCGAATGTTGTCCCGAGAGCACCCAAAGCTAATCCGGTTTTCCGGATTGAAAATCCGGTTATCCGGAATTTGTTCCGAGAGAAATCAATAGGAAAGAATGTTTTCCGGATGAATAGAAAGGGAATGTTTGCTAGCTCCTATGCTTGTACTACTCACACCATTTTATTTATGGCCTTAAAATTTGATTAATTTTAAATCATTTTGAGATTTAAAACTTTTCAATGGGCCATTTAATGCATGAAACACAAGATCATAAAATCACAAATTTACAAGCATATCAAGTTATCTAATTCATGTAGCATAAAACCATATGATAACAAGCATATCAAGCTATGTAATAAAGCATGAATTAAGATTCAACATTCATCATTCCAAGCTCATGTCTTATCTTTATAAAATGCTCTTCGCTAAGAGGTTTTGTAAAGATATCCGCAAGTTGATTTTCAGTGGAAACAAATTTAATTACAACATCCCCTTTTTGAACATGATCTCTAAGGAAATGATGTCTAATTTCTATATGCTTAGTCCTAGAAGGTTGAATGGGATTCTTGGAAAGATTTATAGCACTAGTATTGTCACATAAGATAGGAATTTGATCAAGCTTAATGCCATAGTCTCTAAGGGTTTGTTTCATCCATAGAATTTGTGCACAACAACTACCTGCGGCAATATATTCTGCCTCAGTGGTTGAAAGCGCAACCAAGTTTTGTTTCTTACTAAACCAAGAGACAAGAGAATGGCCTAGGAAGTGACATGTTCCACTAGTACTTTTTCTATCAACCTTATACCCAGCAAAATCGGCATCCGAATAACAAGTTAAATCAATATGAGTTCCTCTAGGATACCAAAGGCCAAGATTAATAGTGCCAATTAAATATCGAAAGATGCGTTTGACAGCAAGCATGTGAGACTCTTTAGGACAAGATTGAAATCTAGCACACAAGCAAACACTAAACATAATATCAGGCCTACTAGCAGTCAAGTAGAGTAAGGATCCGATCATACCTCGATATGTCTTGATATCAACTTCCTTACCTTTTTCATCTTTGTCCAGCTTGATAGTAGTACTCATAGGAGTGCTTTTTGCCGTTCCATTATCATAGCCAAATCTTTTGAGTAGATCTTTCACGTACTTGGCTTGGTTTATGAAAATTCCTTCCTCGTTTTGTTTGATTTGAAGTCCAAGGAAGTACTTCAACTCTCCCATCATACTCATCTCAAATTCTTGGCTCATACATGATGAAAAATCTTTACACAACAACTCATTAGTAGAACCAAAAATAATATCATCAACATATATTTGAACAATAAGTATGTCTTGGTTCTTATGCTTAACAAAAAGAGTTGTGTCCGCTTTTCCCATTGAGAAATCATTATCCAACAATAAATTTTAAAGCCTATCATACCAAGCTCTAGGTGCTTGTTTTAAACCATACAAAGCCTTGGATAACTTATACACATGATCTGAAAATTTTTCATTTTCAAAACCAGGAGGTTGTTTCACATAAACTTCCTCCATAATGTATCCATTTAAGAAAGCACTCTTAACATCCATTTGATACAAAATAAAATCCTTATGACATGCATATGCTAACAACATCCTAATGGATTTTAATCTTGCTACAGGTGCAAAAGTTTCATCAAAATCAATTCCTTCTTCTTGGTTGTAACCTTGAGCCACTAATCTAGCTTTATTTCTTACAACCACACCGGATTCATCCATTTTGTTTCTAAATACCCATTTAGTACCTATAATGGATTGATGTTCCGGATTGGGAACTAACTCCCACACATTGTTTCTCTCAAATTGATTCAACTCCTCTTGCATTGCCATAATCCAAGATTCATCATTTTCCGCATCCGCAAAGGATTTTGGTTCAATTTGAGAAATGAATGCAGCATGCTCACATGTGTTCCTAAGAGATGATCTAGCGGTAACACCTCGAGAGGGATCTCCTAAAATTACATCCTTAGGGTGAGATGATACATACCTCCACTCCTTGGGGAGTGTTTGTGAAGTACCTTCATTTTGCTCTGCATTTGGTTCTTCATGATGTTCCTCTTGAATTCCAGGTGATGCGTCTTCTTGGTTGTCATTTGATGCTTCTTCTTGTTGTTCTTCTTCTGCATTATCATCAACAATGACTTTCTCCGTAGAGGAGGGGTTAGTCTCATCAAATGTAACATGCATAGATTCTTCCACAACTAAAGTTCTTTTATTATAAACTCTATAAGCTTTGCTTGAATTTGAATAACCAAGAAAGATACCAACATCAGATTTTGGATCAAATTTACCAAGATTATCTTTTGTATTCAAAACAAAACATTTGCATCCAAAAACTTTAAAATAGCCAATGTTGGGTTTTCTATCTTTCCAAAGCTCATATGGAGTTTTATTAAGATTAGGTCTAATCAACACCCGATTTAAAACATAACAAGCGGTGTTGACGGCTTCGGCCCAAAAATACTTAGGCAAAGAATTTTCATTCAACATGGTCCTAGCCATTTCTTGAATAGACCTATTCTTTCTCTCTACTACTCCATTTTGTTGTGGAGTCCTAGGTGATGAAAATTGATGTTCAATGCCAAAGTCATTACAAAAATTTTCAAATGCATGATTTTCAAATTCTCCACCATGATCACTTCTAATACAAGTAATAGAATAACATTTTTCATTTTGAACATTTTTAAAGAAAATTCGAAATGCATCAATGGCATCATCCTTATTAGCTAAGAACAATACCCATGTGTATCTAGAATAATCATCCATAATTACAAATGCATAATATTTGCCACTTAAACTAGTATATCTAGAAGGTCCAAACAAATCTATATGAAGTAATTGAAGTGGTTTTGAAGTTGAGACATGATTCTTGCTTTTGAAGGAAGTTTTGATTTGTTTTCCAAATTGGCATGCTTCATAAATTCTATCTTTTTGAAAACTGATTTTTGGAAGACCTTTAACTAAATTATTTTTCATGATTTTTGAAATCAAATCCATGCTTGCATGACCTAATCTTCTATGCCATAACCAACCATCATCATGCAATGCGGAGAGACATTTTTCATGTATAGATGCACAATCTATATTAATGGTATAGACATTAAAACATATATTTCCTACAAACAAGACTTTCCCATCACATGCATTCTCAATAACACATTTTGATTCATTAAAGATAACTCTATATCCTTTATCACATAATTGACTAATACTAAGCAAATTGTGTTTCAAGTTTTCAACCAAACACACATTCTCAATGAGAGTAGAGGATACATTACCAACATTTCCAATCCCAATGATTTTTCCTTTTGAATTATCTCCAAACGATACATCTCCACCATTTTCGATCTTGGTAAAGCTTGAAAACCAAGAATAATTCCCTGTCATGTGTCTTGAACAACCGCTGTCCAAGTACCACTTATTCTTCTTCTTCTTCTTTGAGCCATGTAGAAAAAATCTCAAGTTTTAGGTACCCAAACCTTTTTGGGTCCTTGAGAGTTAGCAATGGTTCCTTTCGGAACCCAAACACATTTCATACCATAATATGCATTTCTCTTCACTGCACATCTATTTTTCATATGGCCGTCTTGATTGCAATAATGACATACAATTTTATTGTTAATAGATGTATTCTTCACAAAATAACTCTTGTAAAATTTTTGTTTCAAATTCGGTTTATAACCTATGCCACTTGTCAAATACACATTTTTGTGAGTTTAGCAAATTGTCCAACATCTTTTGCCCATTTGTGAATTTTAGCACAATTTCATTTAGTTCATTACTCTTCTTTCTAAGCATTTCATTCTCATTTTTCAAGTCATTCATGTGTGACTCTAAGTGCTCATGTGAAGTGCTAGAGTTCTCAAATAATGCAATACTATCATGTAATGTTTTGTTTTCTAATTCTAGGCATGTGATCTTTGCACTAAATGATTCATTTTCATTCTTAAGCTCCATCATCTTCTTTTTAAGACATATATTCTTTTTACCAATCTTCATTAACTCATCATGCAAATCATTAAAAGCATCATGCAATTCATCATAAGTAGGAAGATCATTTACCTCATCAAGTTCATCACATGATTCTTCCCCAACAGCCATGAGAGCTAAGTTTGTCATTTCTTGTTGCTCATTATCGTCACTTGTTTCCTCATCACTATCATCCCATGTGGCCACCATAGCCTTCTTCTTGAATTTGTTGAGAAGAGGACATTCCGGTCGTATGTGTCCGGGCTTCTTGCATTCATAACAAGTGATTGGCTCCTTCTTCTCCTTCTTATTCTTGTAGCCTCTGAACTTTCTCTGCTTATTATTCTTCTTGTAAAATTTTCTGAATCTTCTAGTTAACATAGCCAACTCCTCATCATCCATTTCGTTTTCCTCATCACTCTCACATTTTGAAGCCTTGAGAGCAATGTTCTTCTTCTTTTCCTCATGCCATTTTTCAGCTGCCAAATCTTCTTCATACGAAATAAGAGAGCCAATTAAATCATCAATAGGTAACACATTTAAATCTTTGGCTTCCTCAATGGCAGTCCTTTTTGGTCTCCATTCCTTAGGTAGAGACCTAATGATTTTCTTGACTTTTTCGCTATTTGAAAAAGTCTTTCCTAGGGCTCCTAGAGTGTTCACTATGTCCGTGAATCTAGTATACATAGAGTACACATTTTCATTTTGTTCCATTTGGAACAATTTATATTGTCGAGTGTACCTACTTATTTTAGATTCTTTCACTTGGTTCGTGCCTTCATAGACAACCTCAAGTTTGTGCCAAATCTTATTAGCACTTTCGCAACTAGACACTCTATGAAACTCTTTCTTATCTAGTGCACAAAACAAGGCATTCATGGCCTTGGAATTTAGAGAAGCTTTTCTCTTTTCGAATTCATTCCAATCCCGTGAAGGTTTTGGAATATCTTCTCCGACTTCATTTTTAGTCAAGGGCATGAAAGGACCATCATTAACGATTTCCCAAATCTCATAATCTAAGGCTTGCAAGTAAATTCTCATCCTAGTTTTCCAATATGGGTAATCGTTTCCATCAAAGTAAGGTGGCCTAGTGGTGGACTGCCCTTCCCTAAATGTGGAATCATTTTGAGTTGCCATTGATCTTTAGCTCTAGATGGTTAAATCTAAATAAGAGCACCTCGCTCTGATACCAAATGAAATACAAGTGTGCAACCCAAGAGGGGGGGTGAATTGGATTTTTTTAAAAATTATCCTAACAAATCCACACAACAAGCAATCTAATGTCTTAACAATAATTGAAAGCAATAAGTTCAATAATTGTACAATAATTAAAGAGTAAGGGAGAAGAGAAACAAACACACGAATTTTTACGTGGTTCGACAATCTCCGCCTACGTCCACGCCTCCAAGCGATTCAAGCTCGAGGATTTCACTATCCAAGCCTTTCCAAGGCTTCAACGATTACAATTGACTTCGAGGTGTCAATAAACGTTTACAACAAAGAGATTATCTCCCAATCTCTTCACTCAAGTGTCTCACACACTCAAACTCTTACAAATGAATTGAAGAAATGAAAGATACAATGAAGCTCACTCAATGAGTAGATATTCAAAGATGAAGAACAATGAATGATTCAATGAATTGTGTTTTACAAGTTGAAGGCTCAAGATATCACGTGTGCTTTTTGTTCTTGCTTGTTGGAGAGATTCAAAATGAGTTGGATTTGAGTTCTTATAGCTTGAGCTCGAAAACTAGCCGTTACTCACATTATGGGCTATCCGGTTTGCCGTTTTATGGAATCCGGTAAGCCGGATTTATGTTACCGTTAAGGCAAAATTTAAAATTTTGCCTAACCGGTTTGCCGGATTCAGGAATCCGGTAAGCCGTTTTCGTTCTGGATGCTTACTGCCCCGAATCTGGATTTCTGATTTTCTGAATCCGGTAAGTCGCTTGCTACAGTAATCTGCTACAGTGAAAATTTTCCAATATTTTCAATTTGACTCCAAAACTTTATAAAACTGTAGTATGGCCCAAAATGTTATAAATGTTTGCAAATAGGTCCAATTTCAGAATTTTAGATAATGCTTTCTCAATCCCACAACTTTCTGAAATTATGACTTCGCCCAAACTTTGTGAAATTACAAAATGACCTAAAAACATTTAAATAGTTTCAAATAGGTACAAATCCGAAATTTAAAATATTATCAAAGATTTTAAAATTACTTTTATTTTAGTTCAAAAAGCTTTAATTCCATAACATCATTTTCTCATTATAAAAGCACAATTCATAAATCTTTACTCAATAAATACATGTGGTTTGTTATCATCAAAATCAATATTTATAGCCATATAGGCTAACAACTCGTGCATACATTCGGCTATCTAAGACAGAAGCACAAGGAGTATTCTTCATTTGTTCTTTTCCAAATTGCTTTTGGACGTTATTTCGGACTGAATTTGTCCTCTTTAAAAATAGGTGCAGCAGTAGGAGCACAATATTTCATTTTAACTTTTTCCAAAACTTTTTTAATATATGTCTTTTGAGACAATTTTAATGTCCTTTTAATCATAATTCTATGGATTTTTACACTTAGAATATATGAGGCTTCACTTATATTGTTCCTGTCAAAGTTTTGGCTAAGAAAATGTATAGTCTTATGCAGCAAACCCAAGTCATTTCAAGCAAGCAAATTATCATCTATATATAAGACTAAAAAGATAAATTTGCTCCTACTGACCTTAAAGTATTTAAATTGATCAACAATATTTTCTATGAAACCATACGAAGTAACAACACTGTGAAACTTTAAGACCACGGGCAAAAAGCTTGTTTTAGTCCATATATAGATTTATTTAATTTGCAAACCAAATGACTGTCTTTGTTAGCACAAAAACCTTCACGCTGCTTCATGGATACTTCTTCTTCAAGATCGCCATTTAAGAAAGTGGTTTTCACATCTATTTGATATAACTCTAAATCAAAATAAGCTACCTAAGCCATGATAATTCTAAAGAATCGTTTTTTGAAACTAGATAAAATATCCTTTGATAATTTATGCCTTCTTTTTGAGTGAATTCCTTAACCACAAGTTTAGGTTTATATCGTTCTATATTACTAGAAGCATTCCTTTTGATTTTGTAAATCTATTTACAACCTATAGTTGAATGACCAAAAGATAATTGAAGAGATCCCATACTTTATTTTTAGCCATAGATTCCATTTCTTCCATCATTGCATCATGTGATAATTTAGAATTCTCTCCATTCATGGCTTGTAAATGGAAGTTGGATCTTGATTGAGTTCATAATTAAACTTAGACTCTTGAAAGAATACTTTATAATCACTAAAAATTGTAGATTTCTTATTCTTGAAGACATCCTTAATCCTATTATTTCACTTTTATTTTGTGAATTTTGAGTGATAGAATCTTCATGAAGTGGTTGAAATTCAATTAGTTGTTTCTTAATTATTTCCGCAGGAAATACACCAACAGATTCTTTAATTTCCTAAAATTTAATAATACTAAGAAATTCATTTCCACTAAGTTCAATGTCTTCAAGAAATTTTGTATTTCTAGCTTCAACAATCTTTATAGTGTGTGAAGGACAATGAAACCTATAGCACTTAGAGTTTGCTGGATAGCCTGTAAAATAAACACTAACTGTACCTGGGTCTAATTTCTTTAATTGAGGATTATAAATCCTTACCTCAACAGGACAACTCCAAATGTATACATGTTTGAAAATAGGTTTCCATCTATTCTAAATTTCAAAAAGTGTTTTAGGAACAACCTTGGATGGAACTCTGTCTAAAATATACACAGTGGTTTTTAAAGATTCACTCCAGAATTTCAAGGGAAGACTTGAATTGCTAATCATACTTTTTATCATGTCTATAATTGTTATAAATTTCCTTTTAGCAACACCATTCTCCTATGGTGTGCTAGGTATTATATATATTATGCAATAATGCCTTATCCTTCGAGAAATTTTACAAATGGACTAGGCATTTATTGTTAGCCTATATGGCTATAGATATTGATTTTGATGATAACAAACCACATGTGTTGATTAAACAAAGATTTTATGTATTATGCTTTTATAATAAGAAAATGATTTTATGGAGTTAAGTTGTTTTTTTCAAGTTATGGACTAAAATAAAAGAATTCTACAATCTTTGATTTTAATAAATATTGTTTTCCATTTCGGATTTGGACCTATTTGAAAGTATTTAAATAGTTTTGAGTCATTCTATAATTTCACATATTTTGGGTCATATCATAATTTCAGAAAATTTTGGGATTGACAAAGCATTATTTAGAAATTCTGAAATTGGACCTATTTAAAAACTTTCATAATGTTTTGGTCCATAATGTAATTTTATAAAGTTTTGGGGTCAAACTATAATTTTAAAAAATAATTCAATGTAGCAGTTACTATAGCAAGCGGCTATCCGGATCCTGACAAACGGTAGACCGGATTTGGGCAGAAAGCTTCTGGAAGATAAACGGCTATCCAGATTTCATAAGCGGCATACCAGATTTTCAGAAATTCAAAATTTTGGTTGTAACGGTAACATTGAGCGGCTAACTGGATGTCCATAAACGGTAAGCTGGTTATGACCAAAATGTGCATAACGGCTAGTTTTTGAGCTCAAACTATAAAACCTCAAATCCAATTCATTTTCATCCTCTCCAACGAGCAAAAACAAAAAACACACAACATATCTTGGGCTCTTAATTCGCAAGTCATTATTCATTGAATCATTGTTGTTCTTCAATTTGTACATATACTCTTTAAGATAATTTTTGTTGTAACTTATTCATTATTGTGCTTTTATTGAACTTATTGCTTTCGAATTTATTGAGGCGTTAGATTTGATTGTTGTGTGGCTTTGTTAGGATAATTTTTAAAATACCAATTCACTCCTCCTCTTGGGTTGTACACTTGTATTTCATTTATTTTTTGTATATCTTCCAAAATATTCTTTACCCCTATCAGATCTTACAATTTTGATTTTTCTTTCTTTTTGTCTCTCTGCTTCTACTTTATAAATCTTAAAAGCATCAAATGCTTGTCTTTATGATTTATAAAATAGTGATACATGTATCTTGAATGGTCATCTATAAATGAGATAAAATATCTCTGACCATTTAGACAAATAGTGGAAAAGGGTGCACAACTATTAATATATATAATCTCAAGAATTTCAATGCTCCTTTTAATACCTTCAATAGTCTTGTTAGTTTGTTTTCTCTTAATGCAGTTTATACAAGAATTAAAATCAGTAAAATCAAGACTTTGTAAAACTCCATCATTTACTAATCTTTTAATTCTCTCTATAGAGATATGTCCTAATCTCATATGCCAAAGTTTGAAGGCATTCTCATTAGTAATACAACAGTTAATGCCAATATTTGCATCATGCAAAGTAAAAAGATTAAACTCAGATGTGGGATTTAAATTTAACTTATATAAACCATTAAGTCAAATACAACAACAAATAAAATTATTATTATTATTATTATTATATTTATTATAACCAATTAGTTCAAAACAAATTTAAATCCTAATGAAATTGGATGAATAACAAAAATTAAATTTCTAGAAAATGTGGGTACATAAAGTGTGTTTTCAAGGTCTAAATAAAAACTAGATTTTAAAACCAATTTAAAAGTTCTCACAGCCTTAACACTTGATTGCATTATGATTCCCTTGCTTATTTGCTCTTGGAATCAACCCATCATGTATTATTAGGGACATCAATAAAATGAGATTCATGACATACATAAGAGATAGATTTATCTTTCTTTTCTAACCATTTTTATATTTTTGGCAACTTACAAAAGAAGCACTAATCCTTCTTACTAAATTTCTTTTTTGACACTTGCTTCTCCTTATCCTTGGGAACACTTTTACTCTTTTGGTTATTTCCTTTCACATGAGTAGTTAAATAGGCACTTTTTAACTTCTCATGCTTCAATCTCTCTTCTTTTTTAACACACATGGTCAAAAGTTCATTAGAGTGCTTGCTAATGCCTTATCATGACTTACAAATTGTTCATCAACAACTTTTATAAAATCCTTAGCTTTAGCACATTATGGGATAAAACCTCTAATGCTTTTGCTGACATGAGATTGCATGAATATCAAACTTAAGCGATTAGATCGCTCCCACTTTTCATATGCATCTTTCTCACTTTGTGTACTTGATTCCATAGGAATAGGCGGTTCATCCTCACGAAGCGGCAAGTCAATATCCATTCACCCCCGAAGAGAACTCTCTCTTTCCAGACAGAAAAGTTATCACTATACAACAATAGAACACGAGTAGAATCACTGAAATAATTAGGAACCATTGTATAGGAGAACAAATAAAATACATTAATGCTATGAAAATTTTAATCTCAATACGGAATTTACCAATGTAAAAATTTAGTTGTAAATTCAAACCTTCCTATGGGCAGAGGTTATACATAATGTATTGAATTTACATTAATCTTTAATAACAAGAATAAAAAATGTATACACCAAAATAAAAATTCCATACCCACGAGCATAGGAAATTCTAATTTTGATGCTCAAATTACCATCTTATTCTAATTAAATCTGTATAATAATTATTTCCCTTTGGGGCCAAATAATTATAAATTAATCAACATGTTCAATGCCTTTCATGTCTAAAATAAAATCCTTTACAACATATGAACATGTGCTATACAAATAATTCAAAAGTTGTGGCTTCTTTAAAAAATGTGATGATGTTTCAATAAAGGCATTAGTAGAACTTGATCTAAAAATTCAATAAATTTATGTAGATTGTATAATTATTCTTTGGTATATCTATCATATTTTAAGTATAAGGTTAAATAACACAAAATGTATTGCAATCATGATTACGATGATTTCCACAATAATATATATTCATTATTAACACTTATTCATATCTTAGTGAATTCAAGCATTAAAATCATAACCATGTGACACGGTTTAATACATGTATTCATCATAGCATATAAAGTCACGACCATATAAGATCAAAACCATAAACCGAATGCAAACAATATTATACAACTAAACAACAAGATCTAAAGGGAGGCTATGATACTAGGTGTAGTCTTAATAATAATATATATAACATATATTATTGATATAAATTTAAATAATTTACATACTTTCACCTCCAGTCATTATTGTTTAAGTTAATTTTGAAGAATACTTAAAATCTTCTGGTCTATTCATCTAGTCTTTATTTGGTGGGTAATTCACAAGCAAAGTTTCTATTGGGTAGGTTAGGAACTCTTATTATATATAATTAGAAAATAGAACCGCACTTCACGCGGCTTTGAAAAAATAATTTAGTATTATCTTTTTTTCTTACTTTACACTTGATGAAACTGATTAAAAATATGAATTAATTTTTTTAAGATGAGGCAGCCTTATAAAAAACAAAAAAAAACTATTAGCCAGTAATACAAATAAAAAAGCAACACAAGATAAAGAATAAAATGAGAGAATATATTATAGAGTGATTTTATTCATTCCAATTGTGTGTGTACAAAACAAAAAGATGAGCTCTCCTTTTATAGTTACATAATCACTCCATGAAATTAATGAAAAATTATGGATCATAATTCCTTGTGAGATAGTGGGAGTTATAGGGAAGCTAAAGGTTGCTAATGGGAGATAATGAGGAGACTAAGAGATATATATTATGAACATCTACATTTATTTTAATAAATTCATAACATTCCCCCTTGGATGTTCATTACAAAGAATATGCCTCATTAAAATCTTTACATAATTGTCATTGTGTAATAACAATCAAATTAATTATGAAAAAATGAAAAGTCAAATCTAAAAGAAAATTTATCTATTTATTAGATAATAGGGAATATAAAAGATGAGAAATGGTGATGACACATCACCTCCTCAAGTCCCAACTTTATATATATATAGATATAGATATTTAATATTTTGTAATGTAATTATTTTTTAATCTCAACCAATATATTAGATAATAGAGAATATAAAAAAATGAGAAATAATAATGCCACAAATCTTAAATATTTAATGTTTATGGAGTTTGAAGAAGCCAAAATACACTAAACAAAACATTGAATAATTAAATATGGGATCATGACATTAAAATTAGGCTCTAATGATATTGTTGAGGGAAGATGAAGGAACCTTCCTTCATATATTAATATTAATTAATTGATGTATTTTAAGCCACTAAAATTTAATTATTGGCATAATAAAATAAATGAATGTTTCAATACTTATAATTAATTATTATTAATGGTTATATATTGTTGAATTTAAATAGAAAGAGGAAAAGACATGTAATCATTTATAATCTAATAATTATTTTCTATTTTAATATTTTGTAATGTAATTATTTTTTAATTTCAACTAATTTATTAGATAATAGAGAATATGAGATGATGAGAAATGGTGATGCCACATCACCTCCTCAAGTCCCAGCTTTATATATATACTAGCAAATAGAATCGCGCTTCACGCGGCTTTGAAAAAAAAATATCTTTTTTTCTTACTTTACACTTGATGAAACTGATAAAAAATATGAATTGATTTTTTTTTAAAAATGAGGCAGCCTTATAAAAAACAAAAAAAACTATTAGCCAGCAATACAAATAAAGAAGCAACGCAAGATAAAGAATAAAATGAGAGAATGTATTATAGAGTGATTTTATTCATTCCAATTGTGTGTGTACAAAACAAAAAGATGAGCTCTCATTTTATAGTTACATAATCACTCCATGAAATTAATGAAAAATTATGGATCATAATTCCTTGTGAGATAGTGGGAGTTATAGGGAAGCTAAATGTTGCTAATGGGAGATAGTGGGGAGACTAAGAGATATATGTTATGAACATTTACATTTATTTTAATAAATTCATAACACTCCCCTTTGGATGTTCATTACAAAGAATATGTCTCATTAAAATCTTTACATAATTGTTATTGTGTAATAACAATCAAATTAATTATGAGAAGATGAAAAGACAAATCTAAAAGAAAATTTCTCTATTTATTAGATAATAGAGAATATACAAAGATGAGAAATGGTGATGCCACATCACCTCCTCAAGTTCCAGCTTTATATATATACTAGCAAATAGAATCGCGCTTCACACGGCTTTGAAAAAAAAATATCTTTTTTTCTTACTTTACACTTGATGAAACTGATTAAAAATATGAATTGATTTTTTTTTAAAAATGAGGCAGCCTTATAAAAAACAAAAAAAACTATTAGCCAGCAATACAAATAAAGAAGCAACGCAAGATAAAGAATAAAATGAGAGAATGTATTATAGAGTGATTTTATTCATTCCAATTGTGTGTGTACAAAACAAAAAGATGAGCTCTCATTTTATAGTTACATAATCACTCCATGAAATTAATGAAAAATTATGGATCATAATTCCTTGTGAGATAGTGGGAGTTATAGGGAAGCTAAATGTTGCTAATGGGAGATAGTGGGGAGACTAAGAGATATATGTTATAAACATCTACATTTATTTTAATAAATTCATAACACTCCCTTGGATGTTCATTACAAAGAATATGCCTCATTAAAATATTTACATAATTGTTATTGTGTAATAACAATCAAATTAATTATGAGAAGATGAAAAGCCAAATCTAAAAGAAAATTTCTCTATTTATTAGATAATAGAGAATATACAAAGATGAGAAATGGTGATGCCACATCACCTCCTCAAGTCCCAACTTTATATATATATATATAAAGATAAAAAGAGTTGGTTGGGGTTCTTTAGAGGTTGCTTGAGATTCAGTGTCTTTAAGAACAACTTTACCTTTGTCCTTCTTCTTTGGCGGCATTATCTATTTTGAAGAAATTCTCTGGTTAGAAAATCAGGAACAGAATTTTCATTTCCTTTAATAAATTCAATATCAAAATCAAAAACACTTGAAATGGCTTGCCATCTTGCAAAAATTTGTTTTGAAGCTATATTTTGAACATCTTTTTCCAAAAAATGTTTTGCAGCTTTGCAATCAATTCTAAGTAAAAATTTTTGATTTTTGGGTGTGAAAACGGGACTATTTCCTTGAACATCTATATATTCACACCCAAAAAAGATGTTCAAAATCATGCGGGCGATCCAAAGCAAATCTATTTTTAATAAAGCTGGTAATTTATTATAAAATCTGACAAAGCCGATCCAACCAAAGTATTGTTTTATTCTATTTCTTAATATTGAAATCCAACGAAAGCACATCCATCCTTCGATCCTATTTCCTTCAGAATCAGAGCCAAGGGGAGGATAATGTAATACAAAGTAGAGTTTTAGGTTTAAAGACTTGTGTTTTATTTTGAAATTTTGTTTGTTTGGTGAATTTCTTACTGGTAGTAAGTCCCGTTTTAGGATAAGGATTTCCGCTAAGGGCTGTAAAACCATACCTGTAGCCATTCTGACAAGACCATTAATAGACCATAAGTTCTTTCCTCATGGATCCTCTGCTTTGTAGAGCATCGTCCTTTTCTAGCTCTTCTTCCGGGAAGACTAGTGATTCTAAGCATGTTGTGAGTTCAGAAGAATTCATTATTGAGAACTTTGATAAAGCAATTGATTGTTGGGAACTTCCAAAAGTTTCTAAAGAAAAGATTTACAAAACAAAAAAGCTTGATTTTCTAAAAAATGACTATGTTATAAAGACCGAAGAACGCGACATAACTCTTTCAGAACCTTTTGAAACAATACACTTGTTTTCAGAAAAGTCTTTAAAGAAATTAAAAGAAAAGAATTTTAATTACATCCACATCGGTTTAATTCAAGTCGGAATAAAACCCTTGACCAAAGAAGGCTTGGATACTTCTATCCTTGCTGTCCTTAGAGATGGGCGATTCATCTCTTTTGATGATTCTTTGCTAAGTAGCATTAAATCCAGTCTCTGTAAAGGTCCAATTTCCTTCGATTGTTATCCAAACATAACAATTTCCCTTAAAGACAAAAATATTTTAAAAAGTATTATTTTATAAATTAAAACGCATAATTATAATATGATAAAGGGATCCGTCCCAGTTGCATTAATTTTTAAAATTTCTTATAAAGCCATGATTTCTGCATTTAGCACGCAACATAAATTCCAGTCAAAAAGAGATGAGACTCTTCTCTTGCAGACTGATTTGTCCAAAGCCAATACAGTCATTCCAAAACCAATCCAATGGAAAGATGTCCATCTTCCAGAGGAATGGATTCTTGAAGGAGCCGCTCCACCAGCGATTCCAAAACAACTTGAGCCAAATACAGAGTTGCAAAATGTAACTCAGTATTCTGATGGTAGAGTCAAATTATCTTTCAGAAGATCTAATTCAACCAGATTTTCTGATAAAGAGTCGTGCTCAAGTATTTCATCATTAGAAAGGAAATTTACAAAGATTCCTTCTGTCATAAATCTCCCTTACCAGCCAGTAAAGAGCCAACCTAGGTTTTCCACTTCGGATGTACCTAGTTCTTCTATACGTTCTGTTGACTATACCACTAGTGTTCCACACCCAATTTATACTAGTAGTCAACATGAACAAAGACAGGACGAGAATGAACCTTCTCCTCCAACCTCTCCAACGTTTTCTGCTGTCACCGAAAATGTTATTAATGTTATTGAAAAAGATTTTGAACTGGATAAAACTCTTCTCCACAATGATTTTTATTTAGAAAATAATAAAGAAAAAAGACTTTGGTTTTTTAAACATTTTTTAAATCAAAGAAAAGAAATCCAACAAGTTTATTATGAATTTGTCAATTTACATCAAGTTCATATATTGTTTTTTGACTGGTTCGAAATATATTCTTCTGATAACAACATTGATTATCCTTTCAAAGAGTCAAACCCTATTACTATTAGGAAGAAGATTCCTGAGTGGAAACTTTCTGATAGTGATAGAATTATAGAATCTGAGCATTCACCTCTTCGGAGTTTAACCGTTGATCACGGTGAACCTCCTGTCCAAATTAGAGCTTCACCTTATAAAATCCCAAAGCCAAATGATACTGATGCGAATTTAAGTAGTATTATCCAACAGAATAATTTCTGTAATACAAACTTAAATACTATTGGTAAGCAATTGGCTCGAATAGAAAACCAATTTCAAACTTCAACCATAGCCGTTTCCACTGTTCCATCAAAATCGGATTCTGACAAAAAGCTTAAAGAGCCTATTTTCAAGCCTTTTCAGGTTTCGAAAACTAGTCAAAAGCTTGTCCAAGAGTCAAAATCAGATTTTGCTAAAGGCATTAGAGAACAACTAGATAGGATAGAAGCTGCTTCTTCCTCATCTAGCAAAGTTCAAATAGCCCCTGATACTCCGCAATCTAGCAAGATTGGAGTATTAGAACATGACCAAATGTCCATAGCCTCTTCTGATATAGAAGCCTTCAAAGAAGAACCTATTCCTAAAGCCAACAAAATCCATTGGGAATTAGCCCTTCCTACTACTAAGTCTCCACCTGATTTGACCATAGACAACATGCCTAGTGCATTAAATCAATCTCGATATAATGCATCCTCTGTCTATGAGTGGAATCTAGATGGAATGTCCGAATATAATATTTTGGGATTGTTGCAACAGATGACCATGGCAGCCAATGCCTATAAAACCCAATCAGAAACTTCTGATAAAGCCATTACAAAAATCCTAATCGCGGGTTTTACTGGTCAACTTAAAGGTTGGTGGGATCATCTCCTCACCAAATTGCAACAATTAGATATCCTAAATGCCATCCAAACAGATGAGAATGGGGCCCCCATTCTTGATGAGTTCAATAACCCTATACAGGATGCCGTAGCTACCCTGATTCTAACCATATCCCTTCACTTCATAGGTGACCCTTCTCACCTTAAAGACAAAAATGCTGAGTTACTACATAATTTGAGATGTAGGAAACTTAGTGAATTCCAAAATTACAAAACCACATTCTTTACCAGACTCTTTCTCAGAGATGATGCAAATCATATAACTTAGAAAGAGAAATTCTTAGCAGGTTTACCTACCCTTTTAGGAGAAAAGGTTAGGAATTTCATAAAAGCCCTTTATGACAATCGCATCTCGTATGACGAACTTACTTATGGTGAGTTAGTCAGTTTCGTCAACAAAGAAGGTTTAAAGATCTGTCAAGATTTGAAATTACAGAAACGACTTAAATGGGAGCTTAGGAAATCTAAGCAAGAATTAGGTAGTTTCTGTAAACAATTCAACTATGACCCCTTTAAATCTTCCATCTCCAAAGGTTGTAATGGTGAGTGTTCTTCCAAACCTCACAAGAAACATTACAAATCCAAGAGCCATAGGAAACCATTCTAGAAATTTAGAGAACCTTTTTATAAGAAACCCTTTAGGCCTTATAAGAAGCCCAACTTCTCTAAGAAAAAGGAATTTAAACCTAAACACAAAACCCCTTTCAACTATAAAGAAGCCATATGCCATAAGTGTGGTATAAAAGGCCATACTGCAAAGTATTGCAGGATGAATCGAAAGCTTCAAGGTCCAATTTCCTTCGATTGTTATCCAAACATAACAATTTCCCTTAAAGACAAAAATATTTTAAAAAGTATTGTTTTACAAATTAAAACGCATAATTATAATATGATAAAGGGATCCGTCCCAGTTGCATTAATTTTTAAAATTTATTATAAAGCCATGATTTCTGCATTTATATATATATAGATTAAATATAGATGGACTTCATTCACTTTCCTCCATTAAGAAAGTGAGTAATTATCCTTATCTTAATTTTAGAAATATAGAATAATTATTCTCATCATTATTTAACCATAAATATGATTAGTTTTAGTTTATCTTAAGGGTGTGTTTGGTGCATATGATTATGGTGTATTATAACACTGTTCACATTAAAATAATACCAAACCCATGTTTGGAACAAAATTGCAAGGGATTGGGGTGGGGGGCTAATGCGTCAGTTGACGCATTAGCTTTGTTTTTTTTTTTTCTTTTGCTTTTAACTTTTGCTTTTTACTTTATTATTATTATAATACTAAAATAATAAATAAATATAATTTTTAATTTAATATAATATTTTTATTTTATTTGTTTTTACATTATAATTATTAATATAAATTAATAAATAAATAATTTATCATTCAATAATAGTATTTTTTTTATTTTTACATTATAATTAATTAATAAATTTATAATTTATTATAACTAATAAAAATATTTAAATATGAATAAATTTGAATAATATTAATTTAAAATTAATAATAATATAAATAATAACATAAAATATTAATGCAATTTAAATATATTAATATAATATAAAACATTAATATAATATAATATTTAATTTAAATTAATTAAAAAAATAATACAGTACAGTGTAGCACCAAACATTGTACAACATTATTATAATACAGTGCTAATGCAATACAGCATAATACAATACACCAGCATTAAAATAATGCAATACAGCATAATATAATGCAGTGTGCCAAACGCACCCTAAAGTTATGAATGTGAGCCACATTAGGATGCTTGCATGTAACACATATTTTGAGATTAAGCAAGTATTAATTTAATTTTAATGCTTGTAATATATTCACGAATAATATTCAGAATATGCATCTAACACAAGGGACAAGATTTCAAGTCAACTTGGCTGACGGCTTCTTGTGGTTAAGTTAAGGTTGATTTTTCATCAAGCTTGACCACAGGGAGTACGGGGGGTGGTTCAGGACATGCATTACTTTATTAGGAAGACTCTAAAGATTAATTAATTATTTATTCTTAGTGTCGGTTTTTTTTTTTGGGTTTAATCGTCTGGAAGAATATTAAATTGTAGAAACATTATAGAAAGTTTATTGCATTGTTAATTTTACTCTTATTTTTTTTTTTCAAAGGGGTATCTTGCATAGTTTTCTTCTTTTTCCTTAACTCACATTAATTAATTTGTTTCCATGAGTACCCTAATTATAAGCCACATGCACGTTACAACTTATGTAAAAAAAAAAAAAAAAATCAAGTTTTTGGGTGAAAACTTCATGCATAATATTATTTTTATTATTTTTTTTATCAAAATTACAATTTAAAAATTATATTCAAAAACATTATAACACTTTTTTTTTTCGCTTTATTATCAATCGGTGCCTAACCCCTCGAAACCAAGTTCAATTTAAGTATTACACCAAAAAAGAGGAAGATTGCTATTTAAAGTCGGAGAAATTCTAAAATACCTCTGATGTTTTACAATCAATTAATGCATGTATGACATGTGTGGTTGAATTTAATAAAACCACCATTTACATTATGATTTTTTAAAGCCGAAAAGGAAGATGGCTAGCTAAAGTTGAGGTCAAACTTTTTACACAATAACAGAGCTCATAAGCACCATTCATCAAAACCACTCGGCACAGCCCGAGTGGCCAGGGCTGCTGCCCTCCAAGTTGGAGGGCAGCAGTTCGAACCCCCACAAAAGCATTGTGGGGGTATTTTCTTCCTCAATTAATTGAGTGAAGGTAGTCTTTTCCCTTACCCATGAGTGAGGAGTAGATATCCCTCGAATATTTGTGAGGGTTAAAATCTGGGTAGAGCTCCATTAGTCTCATATAATATGAGTTGTAATCTGAGCAATAGTCTCATGTAATCAAAAAAAAAAAAAAAGCACCATTCATCAAAGTCGTCAAAGTCAAGGGAGCTATGTAATCATCTCTAATTTAAGTAATTTTTTTCACTTTTAATTTTATTAAAAATCTATTTAAAATTTAATAAAAGCCCAAACCGCCTAAAATGCCCTACAATTTGCCAAATTTGCCAACCCTAAATCTAATTCAATCACTGTTGACTTTCCGCATGGGGCATGCATCCATTGAAGACTTTTGAGAAAGAATACGCGAGAGGAAGGAATAGCATCACTTCAGATTGGATCCTGAGAAGAAAAAGAAGACGATGAAGATGGCGTCCAAAACCTATGAAAATAACCAAGAATCACATATTCAATATTCACTCATTAATTTTTCATTTTGTATTCAACATATAATTAGTTTATTCCAAATCACGTGAGCAGTCATTGTGAAGGTACCTTTTATTAATTTGAATTGAATTAGGAGAAAAATATATCTTCTACCATATTCCAGTATGTTTCTTAGAAAGAATGTATCTTGTTTTTATATCTTGTTTTTTAGAAAAAATATATCTTGTTTTTATATTCTATTAATAGTGCTAATAGATAATTAATTTTTAATTATACCGAAAGAAAATAGATATCAAATTTTTAAAAATAAAATTCTAAATAAATAAATAAATAGAGTTTTTTTTTTTTTCAATTCAAAATATCCCGTGATCATCGATCAATTCGGTGCTTGAATATATTAACTAGGGGTAAGGGCAATAACTTATTTCCAATACTCAATTTTTGTTCTTAAAGTATCACTTTTTTTTTTTTTACAAATAAAACGAAAACGACTGTATGTTGTTGTATTATTATTATGGCCAAGCTTATGTTACATGCAACGTAACATACATTCAAATAAATAAAATATTAATAAACTCCCTTGTACTTTATGGAAACCACAATAATAGAGTTAAAAGAGATACTTTTAAATCTAAAAGAAGAAATAAAAGAAATAAGACAAGAGATAGGAAAATTAAAGATAGAAATATCCTTACTACAAAAAGGGCAAAAGAAAAATAAGAAAACAGAAAGACTTGAGATAATAAAATCAGGTATTATTGGAACAAACTTTAAGAAACCTACACAAAAACCCCAAAAAGGTAGTTATGACTACTGGTTTATGGAAACACAATATCCAAAAATATTACAAGAAGCTGAAGAATTAAAAGCAGAAATAAAAAAGAAGGAAAAAGGAAAAGAGAAATTAGAGATAAAAGAACAAACTGAGTCTAATTCTGAATAATGGAAGATACAATAGAAAATTTAACTGAAAAATTTAGTAACATAAATCTCAGTGATTTAGAAGAATTTGAAAAAGAATACCAAATAAAAATGAATACAGCAGGAGGACCAGAGATGAAACCAAATGTTGCAGAACCTAGCCATAAGTTTATACCTAAGAAAAAGAATAAACCTTTTTATGAATATACACCTAAAGTAAAAGCTACTCCCTGGAAAAAAGAATACAAACCCAATCAGGATACATTAGTACCTATAAGCAATAGTGGATCATTTCTAAATATAGATTGCAAGGAAAACCCTCGAAAAACATTAGCAGAATGGGGCATGCAAATGAAGCTATTCTTCACATATAATGGAGCTAATGATGACTGGAATGTAACTACCAATGAAGAAAAAATAGACATATTTACAGACATCCTAATAACCAGTTTTACAGGAAATATATTTAACTGGTGGAGAGGATTAAGTGATGATACATAAATGTTAATAAAAGATTCAACCAAAATAGCTTTTAGAAGAAGCACTGCTCTAGGAATAGAAAGAATACTTGAATACATTGCCAGAGAATTTCTGGGAGAAGATTGGCTAGAAAATTCAGAGCGAGAAGCAAATAATGAAAAACAAAGAGCAAGATTAAACCTATTAAACTTAACAATATGCAATATGTGTTTTATCAAAGAATATACTTGTGAATTTAGTAAATATTATTATGAACAATATGTGAGTTTAGAAGATCAAGAAGTTTATAAAAACCTATATTACTCCAAGTTACCATACCCTTGGAATAGTTACTTTATAAATGAATATGAGAAAGTTAGTACTTCAAATAAACTCCCAGATAACTTAGGATCTAGAATAAGATTTGTAAATACAAGACTTAGTGATATATGTATCCAGAGAAATCTAATAAAAAAGAGTAGAAACATAACAGAAATATGTTGTGAAAAGACAGAAATGCCAACGCAATGGGGATGTTCTATAGCTAATAACAGAAAAAGAAAATGGCATAAAAAGGAAAAACGATATAAAAAATATAACAATTTTAAAAAGAAATACAGGAAACCTGGAAGGAAATACTACAAAAGAAAACATAAAAACCAAAGAAAGCTATTAGATAAATCAAAATGCAAATGCTGGAATTGTGGTGAAATAGGACATATCAGTACAAATTGTAAAAAGAAAAAGGTTAGAATTTTACAAGAAGACTTTGATCAAATACAAGATGAATTAGAAGAAATAACAAGCATGTCAGAATACGAAGGGATGGAGGTATATATGGAAGAAGAGGAGGAAAATGAATCAGAATAAAGAAAAAGAAATAATGGAAAAAGAAGAAATAGAAGATATTGAAGAAATAGAAAGAGAAGAAAATAAAAGTGGATATAGCTTAGTAGCCACTTTTAATAAGGAAAAATATAATAAACTTTTAAGATTAAATGTGGAAAAACCAGAGTATGGTATCTTACAGAAACTAAGAGATTTATTTAAAAGAAAAAGGATAATCTTACATGAATACTATGAACAAGAAAAAGTTGTAACTATAACACAAGCTGAAGGAAATATACGATTCAGTTTAATAAATAAAAGAACAATAGATTTAGCCTTAAGAAAAATAAAGAATGAATCAACGAAAGAAAAAATACAATATGTATATTTAGCTGAAATCCAAATTTTGATAAAATCTCTCTTCAAATAAGGGGTAGATAGCCCAATAGTTTTATCAATCCATGACCAAAGATTTCATGATCCTAGCATAGGACATCTAGGAACAGTAGAAGAAAACTTATGTTATACTAAATTACTATTTACATGTCACCCTAGATACTGTGTACATATAAAAGATAAAAACATAGATGAAACTTTAAGCCTACATTTTAAACTCTTAAAAAAGAACTTAATGAAGGAAGGAAATAGATTAATGACTATACACTATTCAGCATTATATAGTTTTTGTAACTCAAATTATGGAGAAATTTATGGAAATAAACCATATATAGAAATAAATAAAGAATGTGAGGATATAGCAACCATAATAGAACCTATCATACAGGATTATAAAATTCCTATAACATACGAATTAGATGTAGATGATAAAAAATAATTTTTAAACGACAATAATGAGAATTCTATAATCCCTATAAGTTTTGCAGGTAGAACCCTTTTGCGAGGAGGGTCTTCTAGAAGATTAAGTACTGATAGACAAATAATCAATATGAATAAGCAAATAGTAAAACCTATACTAACTAGTAATGTAGTAAAAATACTTGGACAATACTTCAATGGAATAGAATATACAATAAAACTACCTATTCTAGTAGATACAGGAACAAGTCATAATTATATGAATCATACAAAAAATAAAGGACTCTTAATAAAAGAAAAGGAAATTTTGTATGAATATACCGACTTCAATGGTAATAAGCATATATGTAGACAAGAAGTAAAAGTTCCATTAATAATTGAAGGAATACGAATAATAGTATCTTGCTACATAGACTCTTTTATGACTACAGATCCAGAAAAACATATAGTTTTGGGAAATAGTTTCCTAAACAGTTTAGAATATTATAAAATAGAAAAAGGCCAAATAACTTTACAAATAGAAGGACAAAAAATAATTTGTGAAACATGTTAAGACAAGCATATATAAAATACCCTATGTCTGTTTATATACAAATAAACATAGTAGAAAAAGATATAGACACTTGTGCCTTGATAGACACAGGAAGTGAAATTACAATTATGAAAACCTTTTTGTCAAACCAATGGAAATCAAATAGCAAAATAAAACTTGTAGGTATCACAGGAGATAAACAACATATCACTCAATCCTTAGAGAATTTTGAAACTCTTTTAGGAAGTAAAATTGTACGTATTAATCATATCTTCCAATATGACCAAATGGACTGTGATATCCTCTTAGGTAATGATTTCTTACAACAATTTCAATATTACCAACAGACGACCTATATGATTACTCTTAAAACCCCATGCAATCATATTCTTCGCCTTCCTCGCGAATTTCGTCCTTATCGAGTTCAGCCAGCCTCGCGTGGTGATAAGACAATCTATGAAAAACATTATTTAATTTCAAAAGGACAGAGTTATAACATAAAATTAGAAACAATAAAATCCCAACTTGAAAAGGTCTATAAAGAAAATCCATTAGCCTTATGGAGACCAGATCACCCCAGAACAAAAATAGAATTAATAGAAAATAGAATCATAAGACTTAAACCTATGATGTACACGGAGGAAGATCGAGAAGAATTTAAAATTCAGATAAAAGAATTATTAAAATTAAACTTAATACGGAATAGTAATAGTCCACACAACAGCCCAGCTTTCATGGTTAGAAAAAGAGCAGAACAAGTTAGAGTGAAAGCTAGAATGGTAATAAATTATAAAGAATTAAACAAATATTCCAAAGTAGAATGGATAAAATATTTAGAGATTATAAATACATAATAGTATATGTTGATGACATATTAATAGCCTCTGAAACACTAGAAGAACACAGAAAACATTTAAAAGAATTTGTAAATGTATGTGTTAAAGAAGGAATAGTATTGTCAGAAAGAAAGGCAGTAATAGAACATAAGAAAATTGAATTTTTAGGAATGATTCTAGATAAACAAGGAATCAGACTTCAAAGCCATATAGGAAGAAAAATTATTGATTTTCCAGATAAATTAGAAAATAAACAACAAATACAAAAATTCTTAGGCTGCTTAAATTATGCGGAAGGATTTATAGAAAATCTAGCTAAAAAGAAAAATATACTTCAAAAGCTACTTAGGAAAAATAATACTAGAGGATGGAGTATAGAACATACAGAAACTGTAAAAAATTTAAAGGAAGAATGTAAAAATCTTCCTTCGTTAAGATTACCAGATAAAACTGATAAGTTAGTAATGCAGACTGATGCATCTGATCTATATTGGGGAGCTATACTTAAGACTGACATAAATGAAATATGTAGATACACCAGTGGTACATTCAACCAAGCACAGGTCAATTATCTTGTACATGAAAAAGAACTGCTTGCAATATATAAAGGAATAAAAAAGTTTTCTTTATTTTTATTACAGAAACAATTTACTATAGAAACAGACAATTCTCAGGTAAACTCATTAATAAATAAAGTTTTACCAAATGAACCCCAGTACAGAAGGTTACATAGATGGCAAGCTTATTTATCATATTATAATTTTAAAATTATACATATAAAGGGATCTAACAATTTTCTTGCAGATTTCTTAAGTAGGAACATAGAATTTAGAGATGGATCCAGACATAAATAAAATCCTTTCTGAAATAAATGCCGAAATACAAAGGTTGGCAACAGAAGCATCAGACATAATTGATGCAATAAACTATATAAAAGAGGCTTCAGAGGCCCATGAAAAAGGAGTACATTTGTTGGGATCATACATAAAAGATCTCACAAAGGCACTCTCAATAAACACTGTGCCAGTGTGCACTAGTCCAATGAATACAGGAAGCAGTAGTGGACCCCTGAGAGACTATAAACCAATCTCTGATACAGCTCCTACCCAAACAATCTCCATAGAGGTTGATTCTCCAAAAATAAGCCCAACAAAGAAATTCATTCAAATAGACAGTCCCTATACTGAAGAAAAAGAAGAACCTCTGAACCAAAAAGAAGAAGAGTATAAACAGTTTGCTACCTGGGTATACTCTATTTGTTCTCATAATAATAGCATCTTTAAAGCACCAGGAAAAAACATATATCCCAAATTTATAGCCACAAAGGGGGCTGACCCCCTTCTTGTTGGAAAAAAAGCCCGCTATGGATTCTTAGATTTAGTCTATCCAGATATAGATCTGAGATAAATAGCCAGCTTTGACAAACTTTTAGTCAAAAAAGTGTCAAAATTTGCCCAGAAAAAACCCATATACCTCAAATTCTACACCATAAGTCCAGAATACCATCAAATATCAAGCATTTTATATGATTTCCGTGGGTCACCTCACAAAAAATTTTAAAGTAGAGGTAGGAACTGGATACACAGAAGTTCCTCAGATAACTAAGTCCTGGATAAAAACCCGAAGAGCCAAAGGGATAAAAGCCATTTGGAGCATAGCAAAAGACCTATACAAGAGGAATTTCAGAACCATCATCAGATTCCAGAATTATATCTTAGTGACAGCAGAAGACAGCCATACACCATCAAATATCTTGCTGGAGCTAATCAATGAAATAAGCACTAGGCGCTTTCCAAGCAGCAGTGAAACCATACAACATGATTTCCAGCTCATGGAGACAAGCAATCAGATACGCATAGCGTGATCAGAATAATGCAAGTGGCAGACAAAATAAAAGATGCCTTAGCAGATCAGATAAAAAAGCATGATCAAGACAATAAAAGTGGCAGACCAGTGGCAGACAAAATAAAAGATGCCTTAGCAGACAAGATAAAAAGGCAAAAGCTCGTGATAAAAGGCAAAAGCAGAAGCGCATGAAAGAGAAAAGAAAAGTCTTTGTAATAATGTAGTTAAAAAAGCATTTGTAATATTTTAAAAAAAAAAAAAGCCAAAAGGGCAAGAATGTAATCTCAAAAGAAAAGTTTTGAAATAAAAAGAAAAAAGAAGGAGCAAGAGGCTCAGATTACACACCTTACTTCACTTTTGCAATATTTTCGATAGTGAAAAAACTCTCTGAAAAATGAATAGCTAAATTCTCTTAAGCTCGAAACCAGAAATCAATACATCATCAATCATAAACAAACAACCCCATAGAAAGGAAAGAGAAACCTAAAATTATCTTTATTTCTAAGAAAGAAGATCAAGATCCATACAGAAAGGCCATTGGAGTCCGCTTGATCCCGTTAAGGCAGGAGGCCGTTGAGGGAATGAAGGACGCATAGGCTGCAGGTCACTGGAGACAGATCTTAAGACGAAGAAAAAAGGATAACTTAGGTAATAATTCTCTAACCTTATCTATTGGTGGAAGTTTGGTAATGATTGTAGATGAGGAGATTGATGGTGGATGAGCATCTCTCAGAAGTGAATCTTATTCAAATTATTAATCAAAATTGTTAAAAATAAGAAAAATGAGTGTTTATCAAAATATGAGTGTTAGATTAGGACGTGGAAATCCAAAAGAAAAAATGATAAATCCTACAACTAGGATAACATATAATAACTACATGATGATAATAGATTTTAATCTTGGATCTTTTAAGCAAAGTTCATACATATTTAGTAAAGAAGAACTTATTAGTAAAGAAGAGATAGAAGCTATATATACACTAGAATTACCACCAGAAATAAAACGAAGAATCTTAAACATTTTAGAAATAGATAATCTAAAACACTTAATTACAATGTTAACTATAGATGAAGCTATTGATATAATTAAAGCTAAAATAGAAAATGAAAGTTTAAGAATAGAACCCTCATACATAGAATATATAGATAATTCAGATAATGAAGAACTAGAAATATAAAATCTTAAGTCGATATAATATTTTGTAATCATGAACACCTACAGGGAAACAAGATATTACACTAGTATAATAAATAATAATATATATTTCATAAAAGTAGAAATATTCTATTATCCAGTAAACATAACCCATAATTTAGGAATTTTAAATCAGATTAATAACCCTACATATATTATAGAAACTAATAATAATTATTACGATTTTTATGTTCCTAGTTTTCCCGGAAATATACCTAATATAATTAATGGAGAAGAAGTTATAGCCTTATATTTAAGAAATAATGATAATACAAGATATGATAGATATACCCTTTTGGATGAATAATAATAATAAAGACATAAAATAGATATATCTTTACATCAAAATTCTATTATCCGAGTAGTAGTAGTTTTCATTCACCTACTTAATATTATTTATTTATTTGTTTTGTTTAATTTTGTTGACTGAATTTATTTTAGTTTTTATTAGTTTTTATTACACATTTTATATTACATTACAGAAAATGGTATCAGAGCCATGGATCCTATAAAAAATATAATAGATAGCTTATATACTTTAAAGGTATTTGAGAAAGAAGAAATAAAAAATTTAATAATGTCTATAAAATCTGAGAAGAATAATATCCGAAATATCGAGCTTGAATTAACTCAAGAATTACAAGAAAGAAATATAGATACTATAGGAGGTGAGATTTTAATAGAAAAGAAAATGAAATTTATAGATGAATTTATAAAATTTTTAGTATACTGGTATAAAAAAGAAGCACTACCATGAACCAACATGCTTTTAATGTGATACATAATTTAGCAGAAACTATAGATCATATGAATCTAGGTTGGGAAAATATTATAACAAGTTATATAAATCAAATAACCCAAAAAATAGAACTATTAGAACAAGAAAGAATGGGAATAATAAATTTAGGACCCAAAATTTATTCTGAATTTACAGATTTATATGAATTCGATAACCATATATTATTGTTTAAAGAAATAAAGAAAACATTAGAAAGAATGAAAAATAGGTGTATAATTGATAGAAGAAGGCAAATGCATCCTTAAATATAAAAGTAATAAATATAAGGACTTGTATGAAAATTGCCAGAAGAAAAAGACAGAAAACGTAAGATACACTTAACGTAACTTAGGGTCACCCTATTATTATTATTATCATACATAAAATCCATTTATTCTCTTTACTTAGGAATTCTATACAATTAAATAAAAGAAAAAAAATATTAAAATTTCCAAATTCTAACAAATAGTTTCGTGAAATTAAATTATGCTTTTTAATTGATTTATTTCCATGTCTTACAAGTTCAGTCATTGAAACGGGTAACAAATACAAAATCAAAAGCATGGTCTTTGCACAACAGCTGCAGCAGCACTAAAGCATGAAGAGCAAAAGCAGCAACGTAAACGATACTAATCATCTCAATAAAGAAGAAAATAAGAATCAGCCAAAGAGAGAGATTAGTTCGCCCTCAACCCTCGATTCTAGATTCAATCAAACCCTCAGAAATGTCCAAGGGTACGCTAATAGCTTTTCCCATTCCTCATTTCTCATAAATTTTTGTTTTTCCCATCAGATTTGATGACCCATTTGAGAGTTATGCATCGATCTTTGAATTCTGTTTTCGGTATATATTGTTTCATTAGTTACTTGCTGATAATTGTGGTCTTAGTTTAGATTTAGGACACATTTGTGTAATTATTTAGATCTTCAGAGTTAGGCTTGGTGATTGTAGAATTTGGCTTTGATCTTTGGGATTTCACTATATGGTTGGAAAATTTGACTTGGGTTTGGCTGATTTTTGAAGAAAAGAATTGAGTGATTCATGCAAGTTGGACAAATCCTTGCTTTCTGCGAAAATATAAGGACAGAGAACAAAAGAAGGTTAATTTGGGTCTAGAATATTAGTGAAATGGAGGGCAATTTACAGTGGGAATTATTCCTGGCTCCTGTGTTAGATTTAGTGATATGATTCCTGCTTTGACGTTTATTGAAGCATGCTGATGTGTTTTAAATTTGGTGACTCGTAGTAACATGCATACCATTGTTAGAAAGTTAACACATTTCTCTGTGCTTGATTGTAGTTAACTTAATTTATGGTGTGAGATTTTGTTTCTATCAATGTCACCGTAATAAATTGCATATGTTATCATTTTGTTTCCAAAAATTGCTTAATCTATTTGCTTTGATAGTGGTCAGACACACTCTGCATGAGATCATTTCTGGCTTCTGATATTTGTATTGGTTGCTTCTGTGTCTAATACAAAGTTTTTTGAATTTCTAACATTTTTATTTAAAACCAACTGATAAGAAGAGGATGATGCTGGTATTGTTTCTGTTGAATGATTTTATTTGTAATTGAAACCTGACAGAAAAATCTCGATATTGCCTGGTGGATTTTTCCTCAGAGTGTACCCTCTTCTAACTGTTCTTTGGGGGCATTGAACCCCATCTTAGCTGCTGACTGGTGTCCTCCCCTTCCTAATACCTAATTCATGGTTCCACCTATGGAGCCTAAAATTAAAGCATGGCATGGCAGTAAGCTATATGATGGCCTAGTCTCCTGCTCAGCCTTCGCCTTCTTCTATGTCTTACTCTGTTTGTCTATGCAATACATATTGTATGTTATTGACTCAACTCAAGAATGGCCTTCCAACTACCATCACACTGTAGAGCAGGAGTTCACTGACAGCGCATTTACTCTATAACAGAAAGAGGAGGAATTGCCATAGTTCATTTTGTATGGATTTTTCAGCATTAGCTATTAGACTAGACACCAATGAGAGAGCTTATCTTCACTACACAAATTAGAGTCCTAGATTTTGTTAGTTCAGCTAGTAATGCATCTTGCAGTAGTATTTATTCTTTTTTGTTTCTAATTTTTTTAATATACATGCACATTCTTTGAACATACATACATTTCATTTTTTTTTTTGGAGTATTTTATAAGTTTGTTTTTGTACCGTTGCTTTTGATCTAGCTTGCTTAAAGGTCGCAGTATTCCTGGTAAAGTATTGCTGACCAGGAGAGCTGATCCAATAGATGACCTGAGCACCCCAGAACGCTCCCCAACTTTTGGAAGGAGTTTTTCAGAGAGTGACACTGGCACAAGTGACCATGTGCAGAATCCTATGGAAGTAATATTCGATGATATTTTCATTTTATTGTTAATACTGAGATTTAAGTACCCTGTGGTATTCTTTTATTAAGGATTTAATTGGTTGTTTCATTTATAATGCAGGTAGAAGACCCGAGTACAGGCAAGTCAAATAATGGAAATGTTAATAAGTTAAAGTCATCAACATCAAATATTGAGAATACATCAAAAGAAGCTCATAAGTCTCCCATCGGTACTAGAGCTACAGATTCTGCAAGGGTTACGAAATTCACGAAGGAGCTCTCTGCACCAACAGTGATATTAGGTTCCATGCTATTTAATGTCTCATTTATGACATTGTATATATTAACTTGTCATGATAACTAGTAAATTTTCTGATGTTGTGTGTCAAATTTTAGATGCTAAGGAATAAGGTAGAAAAATATACCAGAAACTGTTTAAATATTCATCTGTAACTTCTCTCTCTCGCATATGCAGACAAACATGCACAAGTCTAGAGTCAATGTTGCTATTATTTGTATTTCTGGATAATGCTTAATGCCTTTTTGGCTGTAAGATTTTTTCAAAGCATTCTTTGTTCCTCAAGAAATATGCTACAGAACAAGCAATATGTTAAAAACCTGTGGAAACTATTTCTTTTCCTCTAACTATCATAGGCATATTGATGATAATCTTTTTTAAATTGAGGTGTAAGGAAAAGATATCTAGTGAAAATTTACACTGGTAAAAATGAATTTTTAGTTTGGTTATTTTTATATTTAACTCATTTTAAAGGAGACCATAAACCTCTTCATGCATTTGGAACTGTTTCTGTATGTAAATTGTTCTATTTAAGGTGATATTTTGGGATCCCTATGTTGCTTGTTGTTTATTTCTTAACATTTGTCCCTTTTAGTTCATTTGCTTTATTTGTCAAAAAAGTAAGAAAAAATGCTATATGGTCCTGCTATGAAGTTTTCATTTCTACATTTTGCAAATAGTGGCATCCTAATTAATTTCTACATTTTGCTTTATTTTTATATTTAACTCATTTTAAAGGAGACCATAAAACTCTTCATGCATTTGGAACTGTTTCTGTATGTAAATTGTTCTATTTAAGGTGATATTTTGGGATCCCTATGTTGCTTGTTGTTTATTTCTTAACATTTGTCCCTTTTAGTTCATTTGCTTTATTTGTCAAAAAAGTAAGAACAAATGCTATATGGTCCTGCTATGAAGTTTTCATTTCTACATTTTGCAAATAGTGGCATCCTAATTAATTTGATATCATCCTTTTATTCTTTTTTTCAGTATAGCACTTTGATTTAAACAAATTGTATCTGAAAAAACTTTACCTGCAACTCATTTGGTTTTGATTGATATTGGGAATACTATTTTTTGTCCATTAGCTTATCACATTTAATATAATTCCTTTCTTTACCCGGTCATGCAGAGAGATTACGCGAGTTAGCTTGGAGTGGTGTACCACCGTACATGCGCCCTACTGTATGGAGGCTTCTTTTGGTGAGCTTGATGCTCTAAGACTTGGGATCAGTTTTAAGTAACAATGTGATGAAAAATTTGAGTTGGATAATATTATTGGTCAATTATGCTAGAGACTAGCTTGTCTTATGAGAAATTGTGGGATGGGTTTTCTGTTGTTGATCTGTTCAAGACTTTCTGCATATTTTAGATGGCAAATGCTAATCTTAGCTTTCTAAAACTTTACCCTCTTCAAAATGGTGCTAATATGGTATAAGCAATCTTGCCCTTGTGGTAATTTATGTTTTTCTATACAATGACAAACAGACACTTATGGTATAGCTCCTTGCAAACTTTGTTATCAGTTGATCTGTGCTAACTTTGGTGTGAGGGAAGAATGGAATGATGAGAAAGCTTGCTTGCACCCTTTTTAGCGTAACAGAATTATTTTCAGCAGCTATTGCCATTGACTTATCGTGAAGATTGGGCTTTGAAAGTTGGCTATGAATATTCCTTCTTTTTGAAACAATCCATGAAATTTCAGTTTTTCTTCTGATTTTTAAGTTGTCTATTGCAACAGTTACAAATACAGTGGTCTGTCACCATCCAAATGTTGGGATTTACCTAATTCCGGCATCATTTTACTGACAGTTATCTTTATTGAATATAGTTTCATTACTGTTTGAAATTTAAATATGAACTGACAACAGGGATATGCACCACCTAATTCAGATAGAAGGGAGGGAGTCCTAAGAAGGAAGCGTCTTGAGTATTTTGACTGTGTTGCTCAGTTTTATGACATCCCAGATACTGAACGTTCAGATGATGAAATCAACATGCTACGCCAGGTATTTTCAGCGAAACTGATTATCCATCTTGATCTTTATTGATCTTTTCAAATGATACTTGATAGTGGTCTTTCTTGTCTTTGTTAGATTGCTGTCGATTGTCCAAGAACTGTGCCTGATGTTACTTTCTTTCAGCAAGTGCAAGTTCAGAAATCCTTGGAGCGCATTCTGTATACATGGTTAGATGCTTTGTTATCCTTTTACACTTAGTTACACCAGTGCTTTTTATGACAATCTGTGCTAGTTGCACAAATTTTTTTATGATTGTGTTAGCTCAAAGTAAATAGAAGGAAGAGATAGTGAATATTTTAGCAGTCAATTAGATCTTCAATTTGGTAAACAAATTCATGCTTTTGGTTAAGTCTTTTTTTTCAACTACATGTTGAAATATACATATACTAGTCTCATCAATCTAGTGGCTGTAACATGCTTGTGTTCTTCTGCCGTCAAAGATCCTGATCTTGATTCAAATTGATGGGTGATGACCATGATATGGTCGCGAGATATGTTTGTTTTAATTTTAATATGCATTTGTTATGATCGAATCAAGCTCAAAATACTGTCAGCTCCTTTTGATCCACAAGTTGTATTAACTTTGTCTGTATCTTCTTGATCCTCAATAGTAAAGAAAGTTTCCAATCTCATTCTGTTTAGTTAAAAGATTGGGGTTGCCTTTATGTGGATGCATTCTATGCTCCAACCTCATAAATACCATGATTTCCTTATTGTGTGTGTAGTTTACGTATTAAGATTTTCAGATGTTTTGAAAACTCTATACATTATTTCTCACTTGTTCTGCTTTCTTTCCTCTTTTGCACTAAAAAAGCTTTTGAACTTAGATGTTGAGTTATTGATCTGGATTATGTCTTGTTCTTCAGAAATGATCCATTAGGTGTGAATCATAGGTCCCGAAAGTTGATGTGGATGTACTAAGTTCTGTCAATGTTTAATGTTGAAGGCTTTATTTTTCTTTTTTGTTTACTTAATGGACAGCTGGTCCACTTCACCTTACTGAATCTTCATCTTTGATGTTAAATACAAGTTTCAGTTTTTTATTAAAAAAGAAAAAAGATTTATAGCCCACTTTTTTAGCACATACCCGTTGATGGTTTTCTACCGAATATTAAGGAGAATTGAATTCTGAGTTATTCCTCAATTTTGGATCTATAATATAGCACTAACATGTGCTAGATGAATTAGCTTTCCCTGCATTGGTTCATTGTGCAAATCTGTATCATGCTGTCTAATTTTTCCAATGATATTTTTGCATAATTTCTCCTTCTGCATGTTCTTCGGTGGTGAATAGTCCCTGTAGCATAGTAACTTAATAGCCTCCTGAAACCTGGTAACTCTCTGCTCTCAATGGTTTAGCGAGAAAAAAGATGCTGGATGATACGGTTAATATGGACTTAAAATTTCCTCAGTGGAGTATATTCCATCATTATTGTAGTGACACTGGCAATTGTTATTTTATTGTTGTGATATGTTTACAATTTTTTTTTTTTTTTTTTTGGGTCAGGGCCATTCGACATCCTGCAAGTGGATACGTTCAGGGGATAAATGATCTTGTCACACCCTTTCTCGTTGTTTTCCTTTCAGAATATTTAGAAGGAAGTGTGGATGATTGGTCAATAGCTAATATTACACCGGAGAAAATATCTGACATAGAGGCTGATTGCTATTGGTGTCTATCAAAATTGCTTGATGGTATGCAAGATCATTACACATTTGCTCAACCAGGAATCCAGAGGCTTGTGTTTAAGCTAAAGGAATTGGTTCGCCGGATTGATGGTAAACCCTTATTACAGCCTTTAGTTCCTCCTATTAATATTTCCCACATATGAATTAAGTTGCATTTACTTTTGATTAAATTAAGTCTGCTAATTAGTTCTCAGGTTTTCTAATATGATGGTGATTTGCTTGGTGGTTAAACTCATGATGGATCCTTTGGTCACTCCTTTGAAAGCTCACCTCTAGAGCCCTCCAAACCATATCCCTTATTGTTGCAGATGATAATTTACTAGAGTGTTATATTGTTTGCAGTAACAATATCAGAAGTACTTACTTTTTTATTTTAATTTGCTCGATAGCCTTATGATAGTATTATGCATATCTAATTAAAGGGCTTCAAATCGAAAGTTATTTTTCCCCTTTACTGCCATTAAAATTTGGTGTTTTCCCTTGAGGGTTCAGCCTCATTTCTCTTAAAAAATTTATATACCCAGCCGCACTTGCTTTTACCTCATGCATGTGTATGTTTACGATATTTGGGTTTGCTTCAAATAGTATTCCTGCCCTATTAAGTATTAACTATTCTGTTCTTGAAACAGAACCTGTTTCAAAACACATTGAAGAGCAGGGGCTTGAATTTCTTCAATTTGCTTTCCGTTGGTTTAACTGTCTTCTAATACGCGAGGTATGGTTTCAGCTTGCATTACCATTGTTTTCTTTTGCTGTAATTTACTTCTAGTTCGCTTTTCTGTTTTAGTAAGATAGTGGTCTTCCTCACTAATCTCTATTGGCCTCTTTAAGTTGTGACTGAGGAGGATCAATATATAAGAGCCATCCTTTGCATTTTTCAAATTGAGCCGTGAGGAAAATGGTTTTGTTTTATCAGATCCCATTTCATCTTGTTACGCGATTGTGGGACACATATCTTGCTGAAGGAGATGCATTGCCAGATTTTCTTGTGTACATATTTGCCAGTTTTCTTTTAACGGTAAGAATCTCTCTCTCTCTCTTCACCGGTATAATTTGCTTCTTTTTGCTTGTTCGAATCTAATATTGGTTTGGACGACAAGAAAATTGGAAACAAGCACATTTCATATTTGGTACAGCTTTTAAGCAATTAAACAAGCTTCATTTAGGCTTTAACTAGTTAGATTTGTGGATTTTAGAATGCTTTAAATGTGAAAAATACCGCCTGATTGAAACTGAGCTAAGCATCGAATAACTCGCTCATTGTGCCACAACTTGACTCATGGTGTATGCCTATGGTTTCTGATACCATTCATTCATTCATGAGCTTCTTGCTTGTGTGTGGGCTTCTCTTGTAGACCCAAGGAACCACACCTGGTAACTTAGGCATATATTGAGGCTTGTAAGTTTTTGAAGGCAATTATTCATGTGAACTCTTAAAGTCTCTGCCCCCAGTATGGGTGTTTGTGATTAACTTCTTAGTTATGACACACACATGCGTGTATTTGAAGGGTTACTTGGCATATCAGGGGCAAATTTAACTAATCTTTCTTTCAAATATTCTCCTCCTAACATTTGAAATTTGAAAGGTAGCTTAGGCATTAATGATTCTTTCCGTATGATTAGCATGTGCTCATTAACATTTTCTTTCATAAACATCTCAAATATCAAGTACCTGAACATGTTCATTCATTTCAGTGGTCAGACAAGCTTCAGAAGCTGGATTTTCAAGAGATGGTAATGTTCCTTCAACACCTACCAACGAACGCCTGGACACACCAAGAACTCGAGATGGTACTATCTAGAGCATACATGTGGCACAGTATGTTCAATAACTGTCCTAGCCACTTAGCTAGCTGAAGAGGAACTCGTAAGAGCAGCCTGAAGTCAGTTTCCTCTTTTCAGTAACTATTTTTTTCGCTTCATTTTGTGTTCCATTTAATGGGTTTCTAAAGTATTTTTTTACCTGCAGAGTGTATGTTTCCTCTAATTTTTAATACAAGAGGCCAACCCATTTCTCATCTGTATTGTCAAGTGTGGCCTGTAATATATGTGTATTGTCGGGCATTCCTTTGTATATTTAGCAAAAATGAAAAGATTATTTTTAACTTCACATATAACAAGTATCAGGTTCTTAAGTATTATCTCAAGATTTTACGTTTCAAGTGATATGAGGAACCAGCTAGCTCTAGGTTCGAGTGGCAGGTCCCCTCCATTCTGTTCATCATTTCTCTCTCCTATTTAGATAATTTGAAAAAGTCACTTTATTGTTAATTATCAAGAAATATCATCCATTACAAATTGCAACTGCGATCATTGTTCTACTGATCAATTAATACTGGTTCCCTTCCTTCTAAAGTTAAATTGAAGAGCAAATGCGAATTTCGTTTCAATAAGGAATAGAATTATCATCACGGCTAGTGTACGGATAAATCTTTATACCCGAATCTACTTTGTCTTAATAACAGTATCTAATGCGGAGCCAGGACTGCTGCAAAGATACCAGAAAATAAGTAATTCGGCCGCGCTGTACTACATGCTTGGCACAAAAAAAAAGAAGATTCGGTTTACATGTTGAATGGCTTCCCAAAATTTCTCTCTACCCACATTGAAAGTCTAACCAAGGCTTTGATGAGAGCTTGGGAAAAGTATAAACAGCCCATATAAAGAAAAACCAGCCGCATGATTGCATCCATGAAATTGATTCATCAAACAAGATCCACCTGTGTCTTTCTCTGAAATACCAGGAAACAAAGTTAGATATTTCTTTGGAAGCAAAAATCTCATGCAAGTTAATATAACTTACTCTCATCAGAGAAACAATGTCGTATCACTGGTTAACGATTACCATTCATTATCATATGAACATAAATGCAATCTGCCTTGACCAATGCGTGTCACAACTTCTACTCCCAAATTTTCAAGAACATGTATGAACATAGTAGGGTTATAAGTCTTCTCATATTCAGTAACGAAATGAGAATCCTTAATTAACCTAAGGGGATGCAACAAACTAATGGTAAAGATAATAATTGACTCTAAAAGTAGTGGGATTCTTACATGTTTCTGATAAACTTCTTCAAGGAATTTCTTGGGAAATTCCACATACTGAATACAGTCTCTCCTTACAGCGGCAACAAGCTCTTCTTCGCCAGCATTCTCAAGGTTTCTGATCAAAATTGTGAAAGTTAATTTATGTGGTGTGCAGCCTGATGCTTTCATTGTTTCGTAAGTCTCCATTGCCTTATCTATCATGCCCACTTGCAGATATACTCCAATCATTTCAGTATAAACCCTCGTGTCTGGATCTAAACCTTCTTTTTTGATTTCACAGAACAGCTCTTCAGCCGTTGCAATTTGTTTGTTCTTTCCCAACATTAGAATCATGTCACTGTATAAGGACAGATCTGGCTTATACCACACTTCCTTCCGCACAAAGTTGAAGACCTATTACCTGTTCATTTCAGATAGCACATAAAATAGAAAAGTATACTGAACTCATAAACAAATCAGCAACTAAATAAAAGAAGCAGATAAAGTAGGTTAAAAGTAGATAATACAAGCCCCCGTCACCGGACTGGACATATTGTAGGCAGCAATTATGCCTTTGAAATACTTGCATCTTAATAAATTATAAAATCATTTAGACAAGAGAGTTCAAATAAGAACTAATAAATTCACATCATTGTGTTCTAAAACTACTCTAGCATTCTTCAGGACAAAGAAACTAGCCTAGTTCAATAATAAAGAGCTATATTACTTGTCACTTATCAAGCTGTAAGCAAAAATAATTAGAGAGGTCATATTGGAACCATTAGCCTTGCAACATGCTGAGAAGCCACTCATTTTCCTTCTATTTGCTCACGAACAATGAAAGAAAAAACAAATGAGCTTCAGTAATAATATGATTGAAAGTAATAACCAGATCCCACTCCAAAGACAAAATATCAAGAAAACAATGTTTCTATTTTTCCATCTATGCAAAGAACTTCATCATCCAATTTTCTCAATTTTACCCCAACATATCTAATGCTTCTCCCCTACAAGTCATAATCAATATCTGTCTGCCATAAACCGAAATTAACCATGCATAAAGATTTCACAATAAAAACATCATTCTGAATTTAAAAGAGCTTTATAGTACAGAATGCAACATGATGTTAACAAGTAATTATTGAAGACCAAAGGAAGCCGTAGTTATAACTTTAAATCAAATTATTGTTCCAGTAATAAACGTCAAAAAAAAATCTTATACAGAATAGAAATTCTCTCTAGTATAATCGATTGTAAAATAAAATATAAAATATAAAAAATTCAAAAACCACCAAATTTTGGACCATTAACCACAACACCTCACCAGAACTCACAAGCAAGCAATTTCTACACATGTAATCACCTGAAGCAATTTTCAAAAAAAAAAAAAGGACAAAAAGAAAAGCAAATAAAAAAACCTAGATGAACAAAAAAAAAAATCTTACCTTGAGGGCTAAATCCAATTCATTTTGTCTCCTGAGCTCAGTCAAGGTGTCCAGCAAGTCCGCTTTGAGCAGCCTGCAGATTCTGCTTTGAAAAAGCTCTTCAAGTTTGGAACTTGACTTGGCTAATTTCATGGCGTGGACTGCCTGTATGGCTTCTGAAGACAACACTCTTGACCTCCACATTGGCTTTTTGTTTGCATCTCTTAGCCCACATGTTACGGTCAAAGCTTGTATCTTTTTACCGGAAGGAAGTGAAATCTGAGGCCTTTGGTGGAAACCCATTTGAGAGAAATGGAACTTGAGACAACCCATTTGAGCCAGAGCTGATTGAGACTCCATGTGGCGGGGAGAGGGGAGAGAGGGAGGGGTGAAGAGTGACGATGATTTTTTTGTAATATACATGGAAGCGGATAATTACTTTTATCCCCTTAGCGATTAGTATAAATACACCTCATCTCATATAGTTTTAACAAATGACAGATACCCATATATTTTGAAAAATATGCACCGCACTGTCACGCCCAAACTGCTTTAATTTTACAATTTTTTAAAGGAATGTTAAAGCAGTATGATCTAATATTTTTCAGCTGATTGACATTACTATATAAATAAACTCTAAGAAATTATTTCACAATTTTGTACTGTAAAATCTATCCATAAAATATATGCTTAATTTTTGGCAGAGTAATCATAGCATAGCAAAGTGGTAAAATTTATAATCATTATAAATTAACACAAATGGTAACGTATAAAGACGAAGATGAATATCATAATTCATCAATGTCCTAGAGAATTGAGCAATATAACAATTAAAATCTCTATTCCTTTTTCCTGTTACTAATTTTGGATACCTCTTCCTCATTTTATGTTACCCCCTTTTTGGAATGTTATTTCCCTTTTGGTACACGGTGGAGTATTTAGCTCTTAGATGACCTAATTTTGACATTTTTTTAATCTTATTTTCTTATTTTAGATATGGTTTTCAAGGTTGTTTCTGGTGAAGTTATCAAGGCCTAAACCAAGGCTGCTGCAAAATTCCAAGCATGAGGATCTTTTCAAGCATCAGCTACGCCTGCTCCAAAAGATCACGAACTAAACATACCAAAGCAATTGCCGGTTCCATGGCAGCACCTGCTGGGAAGGCTGCCGATGCTTGAAAATATCAATGGTAACATCTGAAAATAATGTTAACGTTCTGGTTTATGGAGGGTTGACTGAGGAGAGAATAAAATAGTAAATATTAATGTTGCATGGCAGAGGATGCAACGTTAATGGTTTTTAATTAGAACCGTCTGTGTATGAATAAAGGATTAAAGGACCTGTAATTTTGCGCGCTTGTATAGATGAACCGTTTCTTGTATAACTTTTGATAGCTTTGTTATGAAGATTTTGTCGATTGCGTGGGCTTGTAATTTTCCTTTGTTTGTGAGGGTAAAACTGTCGAATTGTTTGATAAAACAGTTGTAAATAGACTTACTCACTATGGGTAAAATAGTCATAATGGTAATTATAAATTCCACGCTGGTAAAATAGTCATAATGGTAATTATAAAAAGACTCCGATTTTCAGAAATTACCCAACATATATGACACACATAGTCCTCTTCCACATATTTTTCCTCCTCCGCCTATCATCTTTAATATTTTAGAAAATCATCATGCGGCTTAGGCTCGAGGAATTCCAGAGCAACATTTGAAGATGATCTGGGAAGCTTCATTATCCTTGAGATAATCTCCTTTCGATTCTCAACATCTTCCATCCAACTAAAACTCAATTTCTTCAATACATGTCCATTCTTTAGAAGAAATCTCACCAACTCAAGTTCATTCTCATCACCTGCAACATGAATCAACTCGACTGTCTTGAGATGACACGTCAAGCAAAAAATAGACTTGTTCGATATTTTCCAATCATCGCAATCCTCCTGTCAAGAGAAAAAAGATAGGAGTGCAGGTAAGTAACGTAAGGAATTAACTCTGAAGAATAATAATTTGTTGAACCAAACAAAAGGTAAAGACGACTTAAAAACAAAAAAGGTGAATAATTATAACTGGCAAACCAAATATCCACATGTGCTCTTTCTTGCTATGCTCATCAGAATACAGTCTTACTAGGCAAAGCTCAAAAAGGCAATCAGACTATGAATCTCTTATCATTAAGAAACTTTGTTATCAGAAATTCAAGAAATACAAGCAGTGGCTTAACATTTGGTTTCTTAGGTGCAATATTGTTACGTTTAACATAAATGCTTGTTGTATCTAAAACTCTCAATCAGCAAAACATCATCCAAGTTCCATATTTCTAACAAGCAATTGTGTGGGAACAACACAAGAATAGGGACCCTCAACATTATCTTTTACTTTAAGCTCCAAGCAATAGAGAAAATATAAAACACCTACTTTGACAATATTGTAATAATTTGAAGTAAGCCCAGTGGTACTTTAAAAAGCTTTTATTTTTAGTTCATAGATAAGAGATATGATAAAAGTAAAATAGATAGAAGAAACAGTGTCTAACAAAGGCAATAATTTTAGGAGTTGAGATTACCCCTTCAAAATATATTGTAAGAGCTTCTAAATTTGGAGAGCAGTTGAGCAAGCTAATTATGGATGGCACGACCCAGTCAGCCATGCTCACAGAAAGTACTAAAGACTTCAAATAATTGAATGAATTGGGAATAAAACCCCGCTCTTCAAGTACAAAGTGAAACTGGAGGAAAAACATGAAAACATAAGTCAAGGGAGGTGCAATAATCGAACAAAAAAACCTAACTGTTGATGATGTAAATAAACTCAGGTCATCAGCAATTGGTTCAGTTTTTGACATCAACAAGTTAATTATCCAGATTGACAGTGTCATGCTGGCTTATGCAGAGTGTAAAGAACAAATAAGCATTTTGGAATATTTCCCTCTCCAATGGAATTCTCATTTTACTAAACAACCAGAGAACATTCTGTTTACTTAAGATTTGGCACAAAGAATGTTAGTACAATCTGTTTACTTAAGATTTGTTTATTACAGCAGATAGTAACTCATTTAATGTCAAGAAAGAAAACTGTAGACAGGTTCTAATAAAATCATGCTTTGGCACAATAAGAATAAGAAAACATACCCGGAGAAAGGCAGTCGATAGTTTCAGAGCTTTAACTTCACAAAGCTCATTGAGGAGTTTAGATAAAATATGACAACTTTCGTTATCCCTCTCATCTCTATCAATAATATCAAAGAAAATGAATGCATTTTGTAAAGAGTCTAAGTCCTCAAAGGCAAAGTCAGGTGCCCACGAAGCTAGAAAGTTGAAAGACACAAGATTTGGGCATGCAATCTTAACCTTGTAATTGCCTGATTCATCCCCACCAAAATTATCTAGAGTCAAACTTTTCAAACTAGTGGAAGAGATGTCAAGAATTTTGAAATCACGAAAACTGCATGACTTCAATATCAGTTTCTCAAGCAAGCGTCGACTTGAAACAAATTTATGCAACAAATTATGGTCCAAAAACTCAACATTATGTAAATCAAGAGACTTGAGCCGACTAAAACCAACAGAAAAAGGCAACTTTAAAACACACATGCGAAGCTGCCGACAAGCTAACTTCAGTGCCTCCAATGACTCACAAGTTACAAGACAATGGGGTAACTCAGTTACTTCTCCATAAACAGTCAGATCAAATACTTGCACGTTTCGCCGTGCCACAGCACAGACCCATCTGTAAACTGTATAATCATTAGTATAACTCAAACAGTAAAGGCGAAATCGTTGAATACTAACGGACCCACTCTGAGACAGTAATACCCAGTTGACAAAATCTTTGAATTTTTCATGAGACCATATTTCTTGTGGGTTTGAACTGATTGTGCTCATATCGAAGCTCAAATAAGGAACTGAAAGCCACAAATACCTCCATTTTTGCGAAACGGCGCTTGCTCTAACAACATCAATTGTCTCCATGAACGAGAATATTTGATGAATAACGGGCTCTGGAAGACTGCAGAGTCTATCACCATCATCCTCGCGACATTTAGGGTTTTCCAGGCAAACTACCATTTCATTGAATTTGGGGAGTCCGGCTTAGGGTTTTATGTTGATACTGAGACAGAGAGATACTGAGACTTATCTGGTGTTTCAATGGACCAACTAGTAGTGATTTAGAAGAAAATCGGATAGCGTAAATGGGAAATTTTCCCGCCAAATTAAGAACCCTGTTGTTCTCAGTGTTCTCATCACACAAATAAGATGGAAAATTGGGCCTGACTTGGATTGGAACAAAATCCACATACTTGATACCGGACCAGGTTTTTTTAGGCTCACTTGGAGCAAATCAAGGTAGAACTTTGATAAATTAATAGTGTTGCGAACATTAAAATTAAAAATATAGTAATTTAGCGAATATTAATATCTCGTTAAATTAATAATTATTAATTTATAAAGATTATATCACATCCATAATAGGAATTTTTATAAATTATAAAAGAAAATTAATTAGAAAATATATTGATTCTGTCAAATTGTATGATATGATTCTAATTTGATATTGATTGATTGAATTAGTCACTACTCATTAGATAATCCTTTGGCTGAATTGTGTGGTTGGATCATGATTATGGGTCAGTTTGAAATTGTGGAGGTTGATGAAATAAACCGCTTGTGCTATGCAGATGAAATAATCTACTAATTAAAAAAGTAGTTTGATGTTTAATAAACTGTACTGTTGCGGTTGCTGTGAATTTGAAAAGTAGAGTACAAGTATTTGATAAATTTTATTACAAAAGTATTGTTATTATATGATGACCAAAATAGATGTAAGTTTAAATTGTCTTTTATTTTTACATTATGTTTAATAAATCGTTTAAACAAACTTTTTTTTCTTAAATGTGTAAAATTACATTAAAAAACTCAATTAACAAGATGAACTGATTAAAACTGAATAAAAACTAGACAAAGAAAAAAAATAATATAAATATATATATAGGACATATCTTAATGGAGACTAGAGTGGGCCGTGGCCCCTGTAAAATTTTCAATTTTTTTAAATATACATGATATCCCCTAAATTATAATAGAAATTAAAAAATATCTCTAAACTATATATACATTATTCACTTCGGCACCTATAACTAAAGTTTTCAGCTTTCGCCCCTGTATATATAGATTAAACTTTAAAAGTTATAATTATGAAATTACAATATGAACTTACTAGTTAAAAACTGGAGAGAGCATACATGGTTATGGTAATAACTAAATTGTAGCGGTAATCTAATGACTTATGTATTAGGGTTTATGGAGAAATAATATATAATTATCTTTTTATTAGAATACTAGGGTTATAATAAGAATTTTAAAAAAGTGTTGTAGCTTATTGAATAAATTACTTTTGAAAAGCAACTACCTACTTGTTTTTAAAAACTGATGACAAAATGGAAAAAAATATATTAAATAAGCTACTTTTACAAAATTTAACAAACATTATTTTTATAAAAAATTATGAAATAAGCAGTTTATTAAATTTCAACCTCAATATCAAATGGGGTCTATAGGATAATTCATTATAAAAGGTTTTTTAGAAGCAATATTATAAGTTGATATCTTCATATTTCTCTTAACATAACACATATAATATAACAATTGCTTCTTATTTAAAATGTATAAAGAAAGCAATAATCACCAACGACATGAGTAAAAGTTTTATGTTAGTAAAACAGAGAAAAAATCATATATATTTAGTTTCAAATTAATTAATTATTAATTTATGTATTATTTGGGTCCAATAGAAAAATAAGATTCTTTTGAAAAGTTCTTATCCAATATGTTTGCTCAATTATTAATTTATGACTTTGGCTCCAAGTTGGGGCCAACAAAAATTATTTTTTTAATCAATATTATCAATTTATCGAGCATTAATTTAACAAAGTTCTACGGTATAGAGATATTGAGTAAACTAAAAGGAAAACATTTTTTTTAATTATAACAAAAATATTTAGAAATTCTAAGAAATTATTTCATAATTTTTATTGTAAAATTCTAAAATCTATCAATTTCAATATAACGAATACTTTGATAAGGCTGCCTAATAACCAGTTTAGCGCTGAGCCTTGGTCTCATCTACATAAATATATACTCTATATGATATATGCTTAAATTTTTTAAAGTAAAATTATAGTAAAGTCATACAAAATTATAAATAAAATTTGACACAAATGCATATGACATAAAGATGAGTATGAATAGTAAAATTCATCAACTAGGACAGAACTGACTCGTTGAGCAATATATCAATTCAAAAGATAATTAGGTAGTTGGTGCTTCAAATAAAGCATTAGGCCGTCATTGCAATTGACGTTGTTTCCTCAAATCCAAAAGAATGTTACTTCGAACAAATACGTATAAACTTACAAATTTTCTATCGCATGTTTTTCCTCCCAAGCCTGTCATCTTAATTAGATCTTGAAAAAACAAAACATTCCCTCGATTAGGATCAAAGAATTTGAGAGCAACACTTGAAGATGATCTGGAAAACTTCATTACCCTTGAGATAATCTCCCTGCGATTCTCGAAGTCTTCCGCCCAGCTGAAACTCATTCTCTGCAGCACTGTCCATTCTTTAGAAGAAATCTCATCAACTCAAGTTCATTCACACCTCTTAACATAAATCAACTCGACCCTCTTGAGAAGACCTGTCAAACACAACATAGCCTTGTCCGATATTTTTCCAATAATTGCCTTCATCCTGTGAAGAGAAAACAGATAGAAGTACTGGCGGGTAAGTAAATGCAAGGAAATAAATCTGGAGAAAATTAATTTGTTAAGACTAATTGGGAAGAAGAGAAGGGGGGGAAAATTTATATATTTTTGTTTATAAATTTATTTTACAAAAGTATTTTTAGAATTATATAACTAAATCGTTTAAAAGAGTTTTTTTAATTAAAAACTAAACATTCTAACAACTGTTTTTTTAAAAGCTCTATTTAAGCTTTACTACAAAAGTTTTATTCAAAAAACTATACTAAACAAAGCCTTGCACCTTCGCTTGTCAATGTTATCGATGCATCATTCTCGCTCTCTTAATTATTTCTTCTCTCAATCTCAACTCAATCGAAGCGCATGTCAATCTCTCATTGGGAGAGCTGAGCTGTAGAGCCCACAACCCCTCAATAGATACTTAACATGTGCACAGTTAGGCATGTGATAAACTGCCTAGAAATGCATAATTCTAATAGTATATTATAAACCCAAAATTTTTTAAAATTTTAATTAATATTTGAATCCGTCAAATGTTGATGTTACATTTATTTAAGCATTAGATGTGAATGATTATATTTTCTCCCCTTATTTTCTGTGAAACTGAAACCACTCAAAATAAAAATATAAAATGTAAATTTACCCTATAAATACCAAAAATAACATTTTTTTTTTCAGATTTTTGTTTCTTTCAGCAGTAAATACCATTATGATGGGATTTGGAACTTTTTGGTTGCAGCCGGAATATTCAAAATGGGTAGCATTAATTATGGTAGTTGATAGTTGGCTTCCACATTACAAGTACTTTTAGCAGAGGTGGAAAAACAATAATAATGAAGGTCATTGGAGATGAAGAAGAAAGATGGACTAGTGAAGTGGGTTTTGCTTGTTGATGAGGCTGATGATGATGATTCTACCTGGCAAATTATAAATGATGATGATTCTACCTGGCAAATTATAACCCCCATTCTTAGTAAATCTAGTCACGGAGGTTAGTAATTGATCTGTGTTTTTTTTTTTTTTTTTTTGCTGATTTAAATTAAGACTTTTCTTTTTCTTGGATCTTGATTGGAAATGGTGGATTAATTCTAAGAGCTTTCAGCTTGTTTGCATGTTTGTTTTAGACAAATTGTTGTTCACTTATGTGTGTGTTTGTCAAATTTGATGCCATGCATTAATCTTTCTAGAGAAAATTTGACCACTTGGTTGTAATCGTATGATCACTTTGGCTTTTGGGTTTTATATTACTACAATTAATTTCTCTAAATTGATAGTTAATTACAAGTTAGATCTTCATGTTAACAAGTTGTTTATTCTGGTTTTGTTAATAGAAGTTATCAGAATAAATATTTTTGTACAGTTTTCCAGGAGAAGGTACATGAAATTAAAAAACTGTCATCCTCCTACGAAAGTTATAGTGAAAATGAAATGACAAGAAGATTGTGACGCTGAATCATCCTCCTACTATAGTTGGCTCAGTGTGACTGTGTGAGTACTAAGAATGATTAACAGAATTCAATGAAATTTCGTTGTTAATGAAAATTGTTCAGCTTTTATATTTAACAACTAGAAAGTTTGATCATTTCTCGTGTACAATTGTACAGGCACTGGTTCCGCTGTGATTTATGGCTGATGATGATATTGCATGATGATTATTTTAATCAGCTAGAGTGATTGTATGGATTAACAATAAATCTTGTCTTAATGCTTGAGTGTAATTGTGAAGCTATTTGTTATCTAGCCACTACTCTGCTTTCTTGAGCACCAAGACTCCCTTAAATAAGTATTGGATTATTCTCGATATTGGTTGTTAGTGTTAAAATAGTTTACACAATGGTTATTTTAATATTTATTTTTGTATACATTAATTTACATTTGAGTAGCTATTTAATTTACTGATCAAACTCAAACTTTCTACCATAAGCCAAAGGTTATATTATAAATACTTGTAGTAGGATAAGAGCAACTTTTAGGGGGAAAAAAATCTAAGGAGGGTTTTTCATAGAATAATTATAAAAAAAAAACAGTGATAAAGGGATTTGTGTGATTATTTTTAAAATTAAAGGGGGCTTCATGTATGATAATAGTGCAAACCTTCAAGATCTTGATAGTCTTTTCCCCCCGTTTAAAAGCTATATAAATTGATAGAGGAGGGGAAAAAAATCCTAAAAACAAAAAGTCCCTAACTAATATTTAATTAAAGCGACAAATTTTCCCCTTTTGTTATACAGGGAAAGGAACTTGATGTTTTGCGAAGATAAAATTGCTCTTTTACCGGATCCAGAGTTTCAGCTGCACGTTACTTCCACTGCAAGTGTCTTAGTTGCATCAGGACACAAACCCTTGTTGAAATTTGTTTCAGTTAGTTCTATGGCACACTTATTTTTATTGAGACAAACCTGCAATAATTATCAGGTATAAAAGAAATATATAAGAGTAAATTTTGTAGATTCGGATGCCTGTACGTTGCAAAAATCAGATTTGACACAACCAGTACAAAATCAAATCCAAATTTTATAACGTGCAAACATTTGCCGTGAATAAGTGTATTCTTAACAAAATAATAACGTTAATAATGAGAGCAAATGAGGCCGTAATTACCTTCTCAACAAAGGAAGTAGAATTAGGATCATGACAATCCCCCATCCGGAAGGAACCACATTTTCCTGTTGGAGTTCCAAAACTTGCAAATTTTACAGTGGAGATGCTTCGGTTCTTAGGGCACTGGAGGTGAATAGTTGCATTACTATTGCTGCTTTCATTTCCATCTTCATCAGCAGCAACAAGACCACAAATGCTTGAGATATTACGCCGCGAGAACCTAATTCTTGTTGGATCTCCACCTTTCTCCTCGAAAATCACCAGAATGTTTCCGGATGGCTTGAACCAAGACCGAGGAACATGGTACCTGATCAATGCAAATAGACAAATAAATGGTTGTCATAACAAGAACAAAGATGTAAGCATTTTTGTTTTTTCAATCTTAGTTTACCATCTTTGTGTTGGTTCCCCGGAACCAGTTAGGCATTTTTGTTGGTTGAATGTGCCCCTGTAATCGCATTCTTGAACACAATGATCATCAATAGAACTTCTCTTATCCCAGTATCTTCCAATCGGTTCACCATTTAGCCAAGCTTGGCCTTTCCCCATATGAAGCATATCTAAACCAATAGGTTCATCCCCAACCGGTTCATTCACAACAGCCTGTCACATTCCATGTAAGAAATTAGAAGCTATTTTTCGACACGAAAAATGGGCAATATCCCAAGTATTTTTTTACCTTATACCATGTGAGAGGCTGATTTTTTGGCGGTTCTGAAGTTGGTGTCCAATTTACATTAGTCAAATTATCAGGATTATATATCCTAAGGTCTTCTCCTTGCACTCCTATCTGGAAAAACATAGGAACCGCGAAAAGCGTAAGGTGAGGCTATAGAAATTTGAAAGGCTAGTAAAATAATTAAATCGTATTATACTAAATATTGAAGAAGCAAACCTTATAGGTCCAATTATATGAAGAAAAATCCAGTGTCCGGTTGTTGAAACCCTTGATCTTAACACTGGTTAATCCTGTTCCTGTCCACTCATAAAATGGTCCTGCACTCTAAAGCAGCAACAAGAGTAGCACTAACAAGGATTTTGAATGTCGCATTTGATACAATCAGGAGTAACTCAGAGTTGATCTTATATATCTTTTGCAGAAAATAATTATGTAAAATGATATAAAGACAGGTGACTCACTGGTAAGCCAACTGTCATGCTTAATAGATCAATTTTATTCTTCCCTGCTTTGAGAGGGATGAGAGCCGTGAAACTGAAGACGAGTGTGCCAGTTGAATACGTACTATTACCTAACATAGGCAGAATGATTGTACTTATGTGAGCTTATTCAACAGATTTGACGACAAAATGAATTTTAGAAACTGATTGATGTTGAATGTGTCAATTCAACGGCTTATGTTAGTATACTAGAACATAAACAACAGTCTGGTCCAAAACGGAGAGGCATTGAGCTCCAAAAGAACCTTGGAAAAAGTAAAAAGATAATAATACCTTGAACTAGTTCCTGATTGATAAAAGCATGAAGTGTATGGCCCTTTGATTCAATTAGAAGAACCGGCTGGCTTCCTGTCCTTAAGAACTCTTCATCTTCGCTAAAAATTATGCTGCAATCATAGAACAAATATGACACTTCAGATTCAGAAACTCTTTCCAGACTCATTCATAAATCTTGCGACAATAATGAATAGGCCCTGAGCTTTTACGAGCAAGCTTTTGCAATAAGTTGATTGAAGCATAATTGAATCAATTCAACCCCACATCAGTTTTTGGAGAAAAGGAAAAAGAATCTCTGAACCATAAATCCCGAAAGTCAACTGATAAAAAATCTGCTCATAAGGTTTTTTCAGAATGAGACTAACCTTGTTGTGTACCAAAGATAGTCAGTAGTATCTTTTGTGGTATTGAGATGATCGACAAGACCACTTTTAACAAAGTTAGCTTCCCCCCATATCCCAGTCATCTCCTTAAATACATCCCATTGTAGAGCTTTTGAACCTTCATCCGCTGATGAATCCGACTGCTGCAAATACTCTGGTACCATTTCAATTATCGATGTTTGGGTACTTACCTGCGTCATTTTTTTTTCCTTTTTAAGATTTATAATTATAAGTTGGACATCTAACCAATTTGTAATGACACACATGCACCTCAATTTTTATACTTCTAGAATTTGATAAAACAGGATAACTTAATATGAAACAATTCTCAAGTGCGGTCGTCTTAACAACAGTGCGTAAGGCCAAATCCACATTTTATAACATGCATACATCTGGCACCGAAAAGGGTCTATGATATTGAAACTTACTTTTGCAGTGTTAAATACTACATTCTTGCAGTCTGAGAGAATGCTAACTGACCATGCGGGCAAGAAATATGACACGTTTCTAAACACAACCGTTGTGTCAGTTGCATTATCTGTGTTAGAAAGAAATGCAGCACAAGCTCCAGAGGAATCAGCGTAGACATCGGCCTACAAAACAGAAACTTAAATCACAACAGAAGGATGACATTTTAGATTAAAAATCTAGAGGTTACAACAAGGAGAAACAAATTAATCACCTCTTGGGAAGGGCCTAGTGATAAGTTGATGGGGTCACTGTTGAGCAATACACCTTCACATAGCATTATAGCTTCATGAAGTTCTTTAAGGTGTCCCCACTTTGGATTCCTTGGTAAGCCTATAAACCAAAGTGGGAAATTCAGCATAACCATCAAAGAAATAACAAGAGCTAGCTAGAAGATGAATTTGTAAAATATATTTAGTAGATTTTAATCATAGACATGTAAAAATAACTCACCATATTCATCAATTGGTGCATCATAGTCATAACTTGTTGTAACAAAATCTCCTGATGTGCGACCAAAATTTGTTCCACCATGATACTATAAACCACAGGAAACAACAAAATGGTAATTATGACAAGCAAATGTAAAAGTTTGGACAGGGGCGGAACCAGAGTTGGGAACCTGGAGGACCAAATGGTCAAAAGTAAAAGCAGGCTGGGGGAGGGGGAGATTATTGAAACTTAAGTTATTGGGAAAAATTTTAGAAATATAAAGTTAAGTGGGCCAAATTCTAAAATAAGAACAGAAATCTGGATTAAAATAACAATGCGTGGGCAAAGTTAAATGCACAACTATATTTTTGGTTCAAATTATGAATAGAAATAAGGAAAAAAAATTCTGAGCTCCACCCATGAGTTCGGGCACAATAATTAAGTGAATATTGTGTACTTTGGCACAATTTTCGTAATATTTTTCACAACTGTCTTAATTAGAAACGTAAAATGTGACCAATGATAAGTTGCTTAATGTGACAATTAAAAAGGAATAATTTAAAGTAGAATCGAAATAAATTAATAATTTTGATTAAATAATTTTTTTATTTTGACTGGTTCTGACTTGGGCTTGGGGGCTCTATTTTATAAAGAAACACATTGCATGAATAAAAGAAGGTAAATATTGAAAATACCATATAGTAGTTGTGTACACTGCCACCTTTTTGGATAAAACGAGCAACAGAAAAAGCAACATCCTGATGCGGCCTGTGAGGATCTGGAGCCCCAAATTTTTTAAACCTGCCAAATTTCAAGCATCAGTAGTAACATATATACTCTAAATTCTAAAGAGATTAAATCAGAAATTTAAAAAAGCTTCAACAAATCAAACAATTTTTTGCATTACCATCCAGGCCAATTCTCAGTCCAAATTTTGGGCATTTTTGATGAATGAGGCGTGAATTGGTCACAGTAAAAGGAGTTACAAGTATCTATCTGCAATAAAATGAAACGAATTATATGGCTTTGAGTTAAAAGCTTGAAATTCTCGTTATTTTTATATCATTATTATTATTTGCACCTGACATGTCTAAGCTTTTTTTTTTCTTGTTTTCATTCTTAAAAATCCCAAAAGAATATTTACTCAAAACATAAAAAACGGTTTTCTAAACGAAGCAGCTATAAAATTTTAATTATTGGTTACATTTTTTTTTAATCTAAAACTAATTTATTTCCGCAAATTCTACAAGTATTTATACAATATTACAATATCTAATAAAAATGTTTTCTGCTAACACTGAAAAACAGTAAGAATTGTTATTTATAGACATTGTATTGTAGACTTGTAGAAAATCGTTTTTTGTTTTTTGATATTTGTATTTGGATATGACAAAAAAAAATTAATGATAGAGTTGTAAACTCTTATACAAATTTATTTTGTTCAAATTAATGTGACTTAAATTCATTGATTAGATGAAAATAAAAAAAAATAAAAATAAAATGCATGGGTCAAGATCTATTGAATTATGCCATATTAATTTTTATAAAATAAATTTATAGAATAGTTTATATCTCTACCATTATTTATAAAAAAAAATTATATTGTATTTAAATTTTCTTCAAATTTCTGCCAAATTAATTATCTTGTAACTAATCTTTTACCACGGGGTCAGGAGCATCATATTGTTGGCACATAATCCAGGGCACTCCCGTATTTTGAGAAACAGCCATACTAGCAGCCCACATCGCATATTCCTTTCCTCCTTTATAAAATTGTTCATACCATTGATATTCATTTTCAACCTACACAATCCGAAAATTAATGTAAAAAAAATGCCTTTTGGAATCATTTGTTACCCAAAATGAAATATTAATAAATTGAAAGGGAAAGAAAAATAAAGATATCTCAAAGTTGGAAAGATCATTGCATTTTCAGTATCTTTATTTTTTTTTCCCCCTTAGCCGTGCACATTATTGTTTATTTTTCTTCACGCTAAAGCTACATAAAATGGGGCATAAAGTAGTGTGGAAGCCAACTCCAACTTGCCTGTGCCAGAATGATGGGACCTCCTTGTGATGCAAAAAGTTTTTCCTTCTTCATCATGTCCACTATTAGTGTCATGAACTTTTGCATGTAAGACTATAAACACCCAATAGAAAAATGATTCAATAACATGTGTCCCAATTGCGATTATCTGCACTTTATAAACTATGAATCTGATGCAATATAATGTTGGTAAAATATAATGTTTTATTTAGAAAGTGCGAACATATGACCGAGGCACAACCAGAAATCAATTTCATACCATGAATGGCTTACTATACGACCGGAAGACACTGCCAGGAATGTAGTGCAACCAAACCGGTACGCCTCTAAATCATATGATCAACATTTAGATTTTAATTAAACGTAAATAGAAACGAAAGACTGTGATTATATATAAGTAATTAAATCTCAATCTATATATGGTAACATTAAATAAATTGCGTACCCATAATTGTACTCAGCAGCAACAAATGGACCAATACGCAGAAGCATATACATCCCAGCTTGCTGAACAGTCTTCACAAACTTGACCAGATCATATCTTCCCTCGAACGAGTACTTGAAATAAATTCCCACATACGAAGAAAAAAATGTCAATAAAATTGATAAATATATAACCAAAAAAAATAAAAAAAAACCCCCTCTTACTTTGCCTGGAGAAAGCTCATGACCACTCCAAAACACATAGGATTCAATCGTATTTAAGCCACCTTCTTTTGCTGCTTGAATAAGCTCCGGCCACATCTACCACATGCCACATTTAGATTAAGCTTCATTTTTTTATTATGGCAAATAATTTGAAAATTCTCAGATACGGAAATTTGCACTTCTCTATAAAACAATTGTATGGACATTCACAAGAGAAAAAGAACTAAATTGAATTTGTTGTGTAAAAAACTTATATGACAATATCTTTCTCTTAACCAAAAAATGAATTATGTCATAGAGAATCCAAATTGTTTATCCAACGTATAAAAATAAGAGGACGAGAGATAGAGTGATGACTCACTGCAGGAACACTGCGAGGATAATGAATGGAAGCAGAAAGGAAAAGCTTTCGCCGGCCATCAATGATTAAAGAGCGATGATCGTACGTTACATTTGCTGCTAAGCAAAATGAGTTGAAGCAGCAGAAGGAGAAGAAGATGAACAAAACGATTAGCCTAACCGGTAATATTTTCATTCGCTTCATCTCATATATATATATTTCTTGACGATAATGTTGATAAAATTCCTGTGCTTGAGCAGCTGGTGAAATGTTGAAGCTCTTGTCAGTCTGCAAATATATCTACATCAGCCTCGGCCATTTATAGGAATGTTGGTAAGCATCTGAGAAAAGCAACTAAAGAAATGTAAGCAATATCAGATAAGGAGATAATAACATTAGGGTCTCTATTCTTTTGATATTCTATTTTTAAACTGATACGGTCGGTCCATGTTTATCAATTAGATCCCTTACCTTTTTTAATATCACCATAATAACAATTACTAATGAATGTAACTTAAAAAGTATCTCGAAATTGAAAGAAATTACTCGTAAAGAAGATGTTCTACTCTCAATATGGCGATTGAACTCCTTCAATTAAACTAGAGATATAAAGTGAGAATTAACCACCTAATTAAGGAATATATGTTTATTTATAAGTTATAGACTCTTAAGTTGTGAAGATTTATTTAAAAAAATGTAATAATTAAGAATTTAAAGTTCAGTATTATAAAGGTAGTTTATTTTTCTGAACACCCAGGGCATCATATTGATATTTTTTTTAATGCGAGTTAGTTTGGTTATTTCACTTATTTTCATAAAAATTGGAGAATCTTTATGATAATAATGAAAATACTACGCCCTTATACGTAGAACCTTAAAACGTGAGGGACTCCAATGTTATTATAAACCATTAGATAAGTATCTCCCCATTTAAAACGAAGCGGCCGCATATCGGATAGCAGATAAGATATTCGAAATATTACAGCAAAGATATTTATATTTTAAACTAATCAGTTGACTCCATCCGGTTCCGATTTGGAGTATCAAATTAATGCTGACAATCATTACTTTTGTTACTATTTTCATTTAAAAGAAATAGCTGTAAGATATATTTCCAATTGACCACCTTGAATGAATATGCTGTAAGATATATCACAGGCGTTACAGCCTTGCATTTATAGTTGGAAATATATATATTTGGAGACAGCCGCTTCCTAAAACCAATAGGATACAAAAGCAATAAATTGATAATTAAATACTAAAATTATGATAAAAATTCCATTTTGATACAAGTGCACATGCAGCAGAATCAAAAGAATTTTAATTTTATTATTTAAATATTTATTTATTTATGTGATAAATAAAAAATAAATTCTCTCTCAAACAAAATTTAAAAAATTAATATTATTTTAAATAATTTTTTTTCTCCACTAAAATAATAGCAATTTGAAGAGCCTATGCATGGCAGGGACCTTACCATGGAAAAAAGAGTGAAGTTATTCAGAATCTCTTTGTTCACGGGTCATTATCAAAACAACATACATTGTTTAAAATTTGAGAGAATTTGGAAGTTTGCCATCGAGGACCATTGAATTGCTGCTCTCTGCAAATTGACTCCTCTTCATCCTCGTGATCAGATCCGCCGACAATTTCAGCATTATCAAGAACATCTTCACAGCTGGCACCAAATTGGAAAGTGAAGGCGTTGGGTTTGGCCTGGTTAGGATTTGCGTATACTGGACTCACCCCACAACATTTCACCTTGTGGTGACCTTTGCCGAAATCTGACCAATACTGGATTAGGAAGTCAAATGAAAGGGCAGCAGCTGCCTGGTGGCCTCCATTGTCTCCATCCGGCAGCCCAATCCCAATATTCCAACAAGGATATAATCCAAGCATGACATGATTCGAGTTAAAGCCCGCGTTGTCAAACAACTCGAAAAAGTACTGATGATTAGAACCGAACTTACATCCCACTCTGAAGACACATGAGGTATTATCGTGATCGGAATCAATTTCAATAACTACATTAATCGCAAACCCGATGAAGAATTTGTTGCCACAGCGATGTGGCAGTTGAATAGTTATTGAAGATCCCAAAGATCGATTGCTGAACAACTCTGGGATTTCACTTCCTGGTAAACAAAAGCTGATGCCCCGCGGCTTATCAAATTCCTATAATACGTTGTAAAATGATTTTGCAGCAGTTTAGAATGTTGTAAAATCCTAAAAATGCATTTTAAAAATAAGGGCAGGAGAAAAAGAGTATATTGGGTACCTTTTCACAGAATAGTCTTAGTGATGCAATTGTCACTTGCTGAATTCTTTGCTGCATATATGCCCAAATACTTTGATTTTGATTCAGCTTCAGGCAATTAACAAATATAAACGGCGACAGGAACATGTTACTTTCACTGGTATGATTGGATAGTGTTTCCACGACGGATGCATCCAGTGCTTCTAGACATGATGGAAGTTCTGGCAAAGATTGGAGCCGCTTGCAATTCCTTGCATCTAACATCACCAAATGCGGTGGAAGCTCTGGTAACGATGATTGAAGCATAATGCAATCAAATAAGTGAAGCCATTTTAACCTTGACAGATGGCTTATACCTGAAGGTAAACTCTCAAAATTATTTCTACTCAGATCTAACTCTACCAATGAGGATAGACAGCCAATATCTCGAGGGATTTTTATGATCTCACGGTAGGATAATGGTGCCTGAGGAGTGGTCGTCGATACCCCTGCAGCACTAAGGAATTCCAGAGCTTTTAAATTGCCCAAGCTCTCTGGCAAGCTACCAAGTTTAGTGCAACCCATCAACTGTAGCTCCCTGAGCCCTTCTAGATTTTCAATTGAAGATGGCAGCTCTTTAATGTTGCTTGCCTCTTCTAAATTAATTATTTCTAGGAGTTGCATTTTCTCCAAGATTTCTGGGAAACTCCCAAGCTGTTCACAGAAAGCAAGATGAAGGCTGCGAAGAGATTTCAATTTACAAATGCTAGTTGAAAGACTCTTCAGACTATAGCAATTACTCATTTCTAAGGTTTCAAGATCGGGTAGGCAATCGATTGATGAGGGAACTTCTTCTATTGGGGTATGCCTTAATTTTAGCTCTACTCCATTGCCTGAAATCCTTGGAAACTCCCTGAGATTAACACACTCGGAGCAATTAATCTTAATGGAAGATACAAAATGAATGTTCTGTGGAAAGCACCTAAGACTTTCACAGCCCTCCAGACTCAAGTTAGCAAGATTGTTAAAATTCTGGATATACGAGGGAATGAGAGCCAAGCGTGTGCAATTCCGAAGATTCATTCTCTCGAGATTTGGAGTTTCCGATGGTTCTGGAATTCTAGTGAGATTGGTGGAGTCATTGAGGTCAATATATTTTAATTTTGGAGCTTTCTGCAAAAGCAAATAAACAATTACTAGAATAAATCAGCACCAAAGAACTTCACAATTAAATCTTTTTAAGGATCGAAAAACAAACAAATGTTTGGTATTAGTGTTTCATTATACCTTTTTTCCTTTCCATATTTGCTCAACTTTACTATAAGGTAAGTTGAGTTCAATAAAAATTTTTTGGCTTGAAATCGAATGGCAACGTCTTCAAGGGATATTGGTGCCAGTGGAGATATCTCAATTCCTTCGGAAGATAATCCAAACCTTGATCAAGATGCACTTTAGAGCTCGCAATTGGAATAGATGTGAACTTAGGAACGTAGAATTTAAGCAATCTGAGATTGGGCATATTTTTAAAAGCTCCACAAGTTAGATGGATGTCTGTTTTATTGGACAAATCAAGGAATATGCCTTTAATTTTATCAGTCCCCTTATATAAAAAAAAAAAAAAGTAACAATGAGTTAGCATAAAATCCAAGAAAAAATTTTCATAAAAATTTATTAAAAGCTCCTTAATTGGGCCCCAAAAAAAAATTACATTTGTTCTTTTTTTTTCACAATTTGTATATGGGAAAAACAAAAAATGCATGGGCTATTTTCACACTTTCAAGTCCCCCTATATGGCACTCAATTTGTTTCAACACTCTTCATAAAATTTGTGTGTTTGTTAGAGCGAAAGAGAATACACTATTAAATCATGTAGTTTAATAGAGTCAGTATCTAATGCATTATAAAACCGTGTATTTTAATAGTGTGTTTGCACTAATTCTATTACACCACATGTTTTAATGTATTCACATGAAAAAAAAAAAAAATAGGGCGCTGCACGAGAGATTGACTACACACACACATTTGAAAAACACTTCAATATTCCAAAATTTCTCTAAAATTTTAAAATAAAAACTTGTTCTCTCGACACCCTCAGCCAATAATTTACTTAATTATGGTTCTTGTGTTTTAGGTTGTTTTGTTCATACAAATAATTTTACTTAAGGATGTTTTGGTAATAATAAAATTTACTGAAAAATGGGTATGCCAGTGTGGTTAGGAAAAAATCATACAACTGTCCAAACAAAACATAAAAAAAAGGTAGATTCTTACCTTATTATACTTCAATACACGACTGACATCCCTATGATCCCACAATCTGCTACGTTTGCCTGGCTCTTCGTTAGATTCTTTGTGAACAATCTCTCTTCCCATTTCTTGCAACAAATCATGCATTTGCAACCTGTTATCTAATATTGTTACAAGTGACTTATCAATAAGGACATCTAGTTCGGGAGACACAAAATCATCAAGTACCCTCATCACAAAATCTTTATCCTCACCCTCAAAGAAACATGCAATGTCTAGAAATATATTCTTCGCCTCGAAAGTTAAATCATTAAAACTAATCTTTAGAATATCATAAATATGATAAATATCAGATTCACAGATCCGGTTTAAATCGTCCAGTACGTTTTACCAATGTGTTTTGCTTTTCTGATAGAGGGAGGAACCCATCACTTTGAGAGCTAATGGATTGCCTTTGGCATACCGTACAACCCTCCACGAGTGACCTATGAGATCTTTAGGACACCGATTTTCTTTAAAAGCGTAGTTACAAAATTGTTCCAAAGCCACATCAAATTGCAGTCCATTTACCCTGTATATTTTCTTCACTCCAAATTTTTCGAGGACTCGTTTATCCCTAGTGGTAATGATAATTCTGCTTCCCAGACCAAATTGATCAAGCCCTCCAATTAAACCCTCCAATTGTCCAACTTTACTCACATTATCGAGCACAATTAACACCTTCATGCACCGGAACCTCCCTTTAGTAAATTGTGGAATATTGGGGCCAGCTACTTCAAGTTTTTCACTTAATATTGTTGAAAGAATTTGCTTTTGTAGATGTTCTAATCCACCCCCTGTTCCTGAATTTCTCCTAACATCTGCCACAAAGCATGTCCCTTCAAACCCACCAGAGAATTGATTGAAAATAGCCGTCGCAAGGGTGATTTTGCCTATACCACCCATGCCCCAAATCCCAACAATTTGGACAGTGTCCGACAGTTCCATGCATAGCAATGGTTTGATTTGCTCAATTCGTGAATTTAATCCAACTAAGCCATTGTATGAGTCCGTTGAGATTGTTATTTTTTCCAAGTTCTTCAAAACATCTTCGACAATTTTGTCTATAAGTAACGCATCATTCCTAATAAGTGCGAATATGGGAAAAAAAGGGTCAAATCAGGCCAAGACAGAAACAGAGAAACGATGAATGATAAATAAGAGTTACCTGAATTTCGTGGATTCATGGCCAGCTAAATGGGATGTTTCGGTCAGTTCATCCCTCCACTTCTGAACCATTTCTGGCTTCTCTCTGAACTGTTGTCCGAACTTAACAAAAGCATCTCCGAAAATGCCAGTTTGATGCCGCACACTGAATGGACTCACGTTATAGAAAACTGGGATAACAATTTGATCATTTGCTTTCTTGCAATCAAGAATCTTGACAAGTTCATTCAGGCACCATTTTGAAGAAGCGTAGCCCTTTGAGAAAATGATTACCGAAATCTTTGAACCTTCGATTGCATTCAAGAGGGCCGGTGATATCTCATCTCCTCTGTTAAGATCCTCATTATCAGTAAAAGTTTTTATTTTCTTTCGACACAAAGCAGCGTAGAGATGGCTAATGAAGATTACGCGAGTGTCCTCCCCTCTGAAATTGAGGAAGACATAGAAGCCATGAAGGAGATTTTAGAAATTAATTTGGTTATAGAAACAGAGAATTAATCCTGGGAGTACCGAGATGTATGAGTATGTATGAAAATGTGTGAAGTAAGTAAATAATTGAATGCAAACTTTGTTGGAGCTTTCTTATACCAGATTTGGCAAGTCAAAAAACATAATAATGATAATAGAGAGTGGCAGACAAAGATAAAAAGCTTTTATGTAAAAAAATTCTTGTAATCAAGGAATGATGGGAAATCAAAGAAAGGAAAGTTTGAAAGTAGAGTCAGAGAAATTTAAAAAATTATATTTTGTGCAATTTCTTCGGCGAGGAACTTTCAATGTGATTACCAATTTACTTCCGCCAGTAAATTCAAAAGGCAAAAACGCTTGGTGGTCCAGCGAATTAAGACTGAATTGTGTTTTTACGCAATAAGTCAAGCATATAATTGACAAAAGCCATTTCATTTCCCTTTTACATGTCATTAATTTTTGTAACACGGTGTGGCAACATATGCATAATCAAGTGAGGCAAAAGGGTTTCAATGATTGTAACAGAACTTGAAGAACGAGGATGCCTAATGAATAACTTCGTCGCCAGCACGAAAAATAAACACAGGAAAAGGAATTTCTTAGATGTCATCACATTGATGATAAAAAAAGACCTCTGAAATGTAATGTTAGCATTAAATTTGAAGTAAAGTGACGTTGTTTCCATTTGCTTAATATTCAGCGATAGCTTATTGGTTATCGTTCATCAAACAACTTTCAAGATAAATAAAAAGTTATTTAAACAATTGGATCCCTTAAGTTTTTAAGAATAGTCATCGACTGCAGGTGAAATTATAAAGAAACTTTCCGAGAAAAAAAAATATGAATAGATAAATCTTCAGTAAGTTGATGAAAAAGTCAAGCATACGAAGCAGGAAGCCTATAAGGAAAAGGACACTTGTGCCTCGTGATTTGCTTAAATATATATAAAAAGCTCAAGTTTTGAAAAATAGGAACAGGAACTCCTTTTTGACCAACAATACTGCCGTTTGATTTTAGTAACAAAAACAATTACTTTAAAGTTTTTAAGAAATGCTCCCAAAAATGGAAGTTGTGCAACTCAAATTACCTTTTTTTTTTTTTTTCTTTATTAGGACTGCCATAAAAAGAAAGGACCTATCAATTATTTCAAGTGTTTAATTGAGTGGTTTCTAAAAGTAGTTTTATTTAGTTGGTCATTTGAATTTGAATCTTAAAAAGGTAAGAGGTTGAAAATTAAATTTGAGTTTACCCGCTCTTATCTTTTAAGAAAATATAAATGAAAAAAAGAAAGTACATATGGAATTAAAGTTTTTCTGCTTTCATTGTGCGATATTAAAAAACAAAAAGGTTTTCAAAGGTAAAATAATAATTAACATCATTATTGTTTAGTTACAAAATATGACAAATTAGTTCTAACATTGGTATGACAAGCTTTGGGTCATGATCAAATTCAACAAATAGAAACATCACATATTCTAGATAGAAATTTTTGTCCAAAGAAAATAATGAAACATATATCTACAGCAAAATTAACAATTAAAGGAAAAAAAAAACTAGCTAGCAGGCAAATCATTTCGGCACAGTGGACATGAACGACTCTTCTCCAGCCAAAAGTCAATGCACCTCTTATGAAAGACATGATCACAAGGCGTACAAGAAGCCAACTGCCCCACAACAATCCCGTCCAAACAAATTGCACAATCCTTTTCTGATTCAATTCTCTTTTCCGGCAGCCTGGTCACGTTGGACTTATTATTAATAGCCATCCTCAAATCCATAGCAATCGGCACAAATTTTCGAAACCTGTTGCTCGGATTGGTACGCAACCGCTTGAAATAATCGAGAACACAAACTACCAACTTCGTTAATGTATAAATTCTCACAGATTGTGGAAACATTATTGGCATCCCGCCAGATGCGTCGAGCCGGAGAAGATGCAATCCTTTGTCGCTTAAGAAGCATCCGTTGGCGTCGACCGTGACTCCTTCATCAGCAAGAATGTTAGACAAGAAGTGGAACATGTTGTTGTAGGTTACAAACAGGGTATGATCAGATTGCAAGTACAAGAATGTGTCTGGTTTGGCGCTGGTGGCACGTTGGTTAATAACGTGATGGGCACGCAATTGGAATATGAAACCAGGTTGCATGTTTGGTAAATCCCACAGCTGGTTTCTCACTTTGTTTAGAATAGTGTTGTCTTGTCTCAGTTTTAGTTCACAATTGGACATTTTTTTTGAGAACGAGACAGAGAGAACAAAAGAAAAAAATACTACAATGGAAATGGAAGTGGTGTTGTTTAATGATGTGAAATCTGGAGAATATGAATTTATAAAGGGCTAGGGACTATGCCTCAGACTTGACTCCTGATCCCATACGGAAATCGAGTGGGAATAGAAAAATCAAAGTTTGTTTCCTAATTCGATCCGAAACACAAAATAAATATGATACAGCGAGAGCCTGATATTAGCAATAATAATACTATAAAATTTTAATATTTAAGTCTTAATTTCTTATTCAATTGAAATGACATATCTATTTATGAAATGATATACAGAATTAATAGTGGTAATTTAATAAATTATGAAATTCATCAATTTTGAGCCACATATGGCAATTAAACTCAGCATTACTTATGTCAAATTGGAGATTCATTTTATTTGTTTCTTTTTTTTCGATTTGTTTTTAAATCCGTTTGGGTGTTGAAATAACTCTCCGTCGTTCATTATTTTCTTAATTATTTTTCAATTTAATGAATCGCACGCTTAGTTTTTTGATAAGTTTGGGGTGTTGAAATTACTCTCCTTCATTCATTATGATCTTTTAAATTATTTTTCAATTCAATGAAAAAAAAAACAAAAAAAAATTGTTAACTTATTAAAAAAAATGCACGTAACTGCCTCATCTTCAAATTCTTTGACAAACAAAAAAGTATCTTAAAAAAAAAAAAAAAACGATTTTGTGGATCCCTCTTTCTCCTCGTTCCACAGAGAAAACATGTTGTGATTTTAAAAATTTTTTCCTGATAAACCAAGTAGTTCACACAACAGCAAACAAAAGTAATGCGATGATATGAAAGGTCCACATTAATTACTTAATCATGATTTGCAACGTCCAATCCCATTGCTACAATGGCTTCCACAAAATTCTTTTAGTTTCCTCCCATATTTTAATAATGCATTAGTTTTTGAAGAGAGAAATAATAAATTAATATCATATCAGACGTACACATTTTTAACTAGAGCAATTAATTTATGCTTACTAAAATTTCAAGTGCGCCGATCATTTTAAGTATAAATGCCTATATGTCATCCTAATGCCGTGCACGCAACCAGCCAATCACGTGAAGGTGTGGGTTCACGTTAATTAAGATCCATTAACCAAATTCACATAAATAATTTATGTTATTGACATATATACGTAAGATGGTGGTCGGTTTGAAGAAATGAGAGGAGAAGCAAGAGGAGGTTAACTGTGATTGTTTGATTTTTCATGAAATGATAAGAGGAAAGCAGTTGCATGTGTTTTTTTTTCACTTGGATAAGTTTATCTTTGGAGTTAAATTGTTAATTTTTACTATAGTAAAAATAATTGAGATGAAAAGTTAAACTATAAATTAATTTAATGAGAAAAATAAACAACTGATGCAGGAAGGTTTTAGACACCACATGAACAACCAAAATAGTAATATAACATTGTTACAGCTATCTTGTATGAATTGTATATATAACTATACAATAATAAATGGAACATCAAAATTTCCGTAAAAACTATAAATAAAATGAAAATGCCTTAACATTTAATGAATTAAAATAATCCACAATATAAATTACAATTGATTCAGAAAAGCCAAGATATGAATTAATAATTATCATGATCCATCGCTTAAATCAATTGAAATCGGCACAAATTTGACAGACCGGTTGCGGGAACTAAAACTCAACCACTTGACATACCTAAGCACACAATCCACCAACTTTGACAAGGTATAAATTCTCACAGACTGAGGAAACGCCAGCATCCTGGACCCGTCGGGCCGGAGAAGCTGCAACCCGCCGTCGCATAAAAGCTTTCCATCGGTGTCGGCTGTTATTCTTTCATCTTCAAATGAGATTGTTATATTTTTCCTTAATAGCCAGACTGATATTGGCTCTGACTGTTGCCGCGCTATTGATATCATCACCCGTAATTGCTGGCCTGCAATGCTCACCTCTCTTGGATTCACTGCTGAAGAAGGGAACATATTGAGAGGCTACTGTGATGCATCTTCTGCTCTTTCTCCAGGTGGCCTCGCGATGATATATTAACATCAGGTTTCTAAGGTTTTGGCTTAGACAATGTGCATCTATGGCACTTCTATTTCCATAATGTTAATTTAGCTAATGCAATTTTAAATAATTAAAAAAGCATTTTTAGTTTTAGCTTTGCTTTATTTTTATTTTTATTTTTATTTTTTTGGAAGTCTTGCCTCTTAATTGAATAGAATAGATCCTTAAAAGTAGAATAACAAAAAAAAAAGATAATACTAAATTTTTTTCCACTTTTTCCTAGTGGACACGGCTACCATGTAGGGCCTAAAATCCCCTGTATGGTGCAGGGGCTGCCATTGAGCCATTGGATTCAGTTTATTTGAATCCAACGGTTGGGGTTTTAATTTGAAAGAAAAGAGAAAAAACGTGAATAAAAGCAAAAAAAGAAGGGCAACCGGAAGAAAAGCATTTTCATCTCCCTCTCTTTCTCCCCCACCCCCTTTTCTCCCCCCCCCCCCCCCCGAGAACATTGAACCAGAAAATCCTCATCTTTTTCCCTCTCCATCCCCACATTCTTCCTCGCTCTTGCTCTTGCTCACTCTCGCGCTCCTGCTCACGCTCATGTTCCCGCTCCCGCTCCCGCTAAAAATGGAGAGAGAAAAGTTCGGTTAAACCCTAGGATGAATTTGAGATCTAGAGTTTTGGATGTTAAAAATGGATTTTACGGATGATTTTGAGTAAATGAAGTGATGGGGAATGATTTTTGAGACTCAATTTGATGCCAAAAAGGAAGAAAATGATGGATTTTGGAGTGAGATTGAGTGAGGAGTAAACAGTTTTTAGAGAGAGAGGGAGATCCGGAATGCCGAATGAGAGGAAGAAGATGAATAGTAGAAATAGGTCCTGAAACCGGCTAGCCGGTTGTGACTAGAAGCTTACAAGCCGTAAACGGCTTGCCGGTTTTACTTGAACCGGAAATCCGGTTATGTTCCAGCAAGTCCTCCAAACAAAGCAACTATTTAACAATTTTTTTAGTAAATATTAAAAATTAATGATTAAATTTATAAAATTTGTATTATAATTATGATAAAATAAATTTATAAAATTTAATATTGTATGTAAATAATAAATTTAGATTATAATTAATATTATAATTTTTAATATAAATTAATAAATTATTATTCAATAATATTAAATTATATTTTAATTTACAATATATTATTATTTTTATATTTTAATATATTAATAAATTTATAATTTAATATAAATAATTATAAATATTTAAATTTGCATAAATTTAAATAATATTAATTCTAAAATTAATATTAATGTAAATAATATTATAATATTAATATATTATTTTTATATGAATCATTAATAAATAAAATAATATTATCATATAATTTATTTTTATATTTTATTCATTATATTAGTATTTAATAATAAAATAATTTATTTTTATAAAATAAATTTGCCTCAATTGAGGCATTAACTGTTGCCTCAATTATAATGCAAATTTTACCAATGCATTATAATGCAGTATAATGAGGTCTCAAATTTTACCAAACAACTTCTTGGTAATAAATTAATGTGAATAGTGGTATAATACCACACAATCCCATGCACCAAACACGCCCTTAATGCATGAAATATAAAATCATAAAATTACAAGCATATCAAACTATCTAATTCATGAAGCATAAATTCATATAATAACAAACATATCAAGCCATGTAATAAAACATAAATCAAGATGCAACATTCATCATTCCAACAAACATGAAACATCGTACTTAAAATATGCAACAACGAACATAAAATATGAGTACCTCGGTAACAGTGAACATACAACGTCAAACATGAAACGTAGAACAACAAACATGAAACGTGGAACGTAAACATGAAACGGGGGCAAAAAAGAAAAAAATTGGGGTATTTGAAAAATTATTACATGAAACATTAAACAACAAATATGAAACATCTTACTTAAAATATGCAACAACGAACATAAAATATGAGTACATCGGTAACAGTGAACATACAACGTCAAACATGAAACGTAGAACAGAAAACATGAAACGTGGAACGTAAACATGAAACGGGGGCAAAAAAGAAAAAATTTGGGGTATTTGAAAATTATTACATGAAACATTAAACAACAAACATGAAACATCTTACTTAAATTTTGCAACCGCGAACATAAAATATGACTACGTCTGTAACAGTAAACTTACAACATCAAACATGAAACCTAGAACAGCAAACATGAAACGTGGAACGTAAACATGAAATGGGGGCAAAAAAGAAAAAATTTGGGGTATTTGAAAAATTATTACATGAAACATTAAACAACAAACATGAAACATCTTACTTAAATTTTGCAACCGCGAACATAAAATATGACTACGTTTGTAACAGTAAACTTACAACATCAAACATGAAACGTAGAACAACAAACATGAAACGTAGAACGTAAACATGAAACGGGGGCAAGAAAGAAAAATTTTGGGGTATTTGAAAAATTATTACATGAAATATTGAACAACAAACATGAAACATCTTACTTAAAATATGCAACAGCGAACATAAAATATGAGTACCTCGGTAACAGTGAACATACAACGTCAAACATGAAACGTAGAACAGCAAACATAAAACGTAGAACGTAAACATGAAACGGGGGCAAGAAAGAAATTTTTTGGGGTATTTGAAAAATTATTACATGAAACATAAAACATAAAATATGAAACTTGAAACGTTAAATATGAGACATATTTCATAAAAAATAAATTAAACTTTTGTCCTTATGTTTAATAAAAAATATTTTTTTCTATTTTTACTTTACTTATCCTTTTTTATTTATTATTTTTTTTAAATTTATTTATTTTTTATATTTTATATTTTAATTTATTTTTTAAAAAAATACATATTAATGGCAGCAACCGGCTGGAAAACCGATTGTTGCCAGTCATAAAAGTTGTTTGGCTGCCAAATGGCAGCCAAACAACTAGGGGGTCAACAAATTGACCCCCTCTATGATACAGGGACTTTGAGTCCCTGCATAGTAGCCGTGTCCTTTCCTAGTATAAAATAAAGGAGAGCTGGGTCGGGTCCGAATCCCAAACGGGAAAGGAAATTTAAGTTGCTCAAGGAAAATTGAAGTTTGTTGTTAATTTACCACATGGCACATAGCTAGGGATGACAAAATAACCCGGACCCGGATAATCAGGGCCGGGTTGAACCCATACCGGAATGTAAAAAAATTCGGGTCCGGAATAAATTTTAATAACCCGGATATATCGGGGTCCGGGTCCGGGTTTAGGTTATCCCGGACATCCAGAACCCGGACCCAGATATTTAATTTTAATATTATTTTTTAATTAATTTTATTGATTAATCTAGATGTGTTATTACTTGGAAATGTATTAATTTTTTATTTTTAAAATTTTAGAAATTGATATTGATTCATTGATCCAGGTTCAAAACCCGGAATCTGGAAACCCAGATTTTTCCAGGTTGAACCCGGACTCGGACTCGGGTGAAAAAATCCGGGTTAAAATCCGGGTCCGAAAAAGGAAAATAGTATCCGGGTTCGGATCCGGAAAGGCTAAACACGGACCCGGACCCGAATTTTGCCATCCCTACACATAGCCCATGTTAATTTACCACATGGCACATAGCCCATGTTAAGTATAAATTTTTAAAATGTTTATTGAAGAAAATATAAATTTTGAGTATTTTGAACAACAATACCCTTAAGTATGACGGCATATCTATTGACATTGACTTAAGAGTACTGTTATTTAGTATACTCCTTTTTGGCTAGTAAATTAGGAGGAATTAGGCTGTTAGATTTTTTTTGTTTTTATTTTTTTGGGTAAATTTACCTTTAGTTATATATGTTTTAAATATATTACATCACAAATTTGATTTAATTTTTATTATTAAGAAATTTTTCTCACAAATGAATAAGTACTCAAACCACCCCCCAAAAAACAAATACTCAAACCTATTCCCATGTTTATGATGATAAAGTTGATTTCACATCTAAAAAGAGGACTCGCCTATCGTGCAACAGTGGCATGGTGCCACTGCTTTTGTCTTTTTTGTGTAAAATTTCATGAAGCCCTTTCACTTATTCTTATTTGAACTTTGCTTCAAAAATATTAAGTTCATTTCTCCCAAACCCGTGAATCCTTCAACGGCCGATCAACGGCAAATCGGCTCCTCCGGTGGCTGTGGTTGGTCAGAAAAGACAGAGGGAATTGTGGAGAACAAAACTCAAGTGGTGGCGTCACCGGAAACTGGAGAAACAACGGCGAATTGAAGCGGGGATTCTGTGACTTTTCACGGCTTCGATCGACAGCTTTCCGAATGCTTTACGGCGACAAGGATGACATGGAGATGACCGGCGTCACACGAGCTTCCGATCGGTACCAACCTTGGCCGGTGGAGTTGCCGGAAACGGAAACAAAATCCGGGTCGGGTTCGCGGGTCGGGTTGACCCGGTTATTTTTGTGACAAGGATGGCGTGGAGATGACCGGCGTTGCATGATCTTCCGATCGGTACCAACCTTGGCCGGTGGCGTGGACGGAAATGGAAACGAAATTCGGGTCGGGTTCGCGGGTATTTGTGATAAAGAGAGGGGTATTGTGATAAAGGTGTAATATAGAAGAAAAATGTATAAATAACAAATAGTATAAGGTGCTAATTATAATGTTTATATGGATGTAATAGAAATTAATTTAATATTTATGAGGTAAAGTTTAAATAAAAATGAATGAAAGGGGTTCAATGAAAATTTACAACATAGGTGGCACAAAATAAAAAATCAGTGGTACGGATACCACGGTGGTACCGTAGTTGGTTCCCTAAAAAGAATGAAAAGACAGTAGAATTTACTACCGGTGACAAGGTAGGACCTATATGAAACAAATAAAAAACTGACTTATTCAAAAAAATATCTTGGCACAAAAGGGAGCCATATGATAAAGAAAGTAGGATATTTTATGAGCTGAAAGGTAAGTCACGTGATAATATAATCCACACGTGCACAACAGAATCCACACAAAAATTGTAGAAACAGGGAGGATTTTTTCAGAGAGCGGGCCACTTCGGAGTAAAATGGGATTATCAGCTTCAAAGCAAGTCAACTCATCTCTCTCGAACTCGAACGAGTTCAACTCAGCATGCGACTCGGCCTACTCTCACTGCCTCTCACTGACTCAACACGCCTTCGAGGGCGTCCTCCCTTACCAGCTCTTAACCGCCTCAAATCACATCCACCACGCGCTCCTCTCTATTCCCCACCCGCCTCCCCTCGTCGTCAAGTGGGTCCCGCACCCTCCCAGTCAAGCCCAGGTCGACTCGGCCTTCAAACGAGTATCTCGGTGCCATAGCCGCCGGTCCAAAGAAGAAGAAGAAGAAGAAGAGAAAGAGGAGAAACCGGAAGTCATCGGGTCGAACCGGTTCAAGGAATGGGCCGTGGTGCTTTACGCGAGTGCTGTTGTGGGTAACGCTGGGAAAGCTTTACTGAGTCGGGTTCCGATTGGAGTCGCCGGAATCGCTGGAATCGGAGCCGTGACCGGGTCCGGGAAAGATCTTGTTGGCGCCGCGATTGGAGTCTACGCGCTTGGTGTTGCCACGTCCATTTACCTTAGCTTGTCTGGTTAGTTGATTCAAGTTCAACAGTCAAATTATTGTAATTATTATTTCTCCTTTTTTTTTTTTTTTGTATGTAATAGCTAAATATTTCAATGTCAATAAAATATTTTTATATTTGTAATTTGGTCATGTGGGATGTTAGTGAAGCTGTGACAGAGTGAATGTGTATTTGGAAGTGCATTTTGTTTAATGGAGAAGAAGAGCACTTAGGAAGTACTTCAATGGCTTGTTTGGATGAATGGATGCTTCTGGTTAAATTGAACCAAATATGAGCAATGATCATGATAATCGTTTTCTAAGCGATTGTTTCATTATTTGTTCACATGTCATGTGATTTTCAATGGGAGAAATTGGTATGTCTAGTGACATATATTTATAATTCTTAGTGGCGAAGAATGTTTGTGTAATAGCTAGTAGGAAATAAAAATTATTGTCAACATTCGTATATTTACACCAAGCACATTCGTATATTTTACGTTAGCACAGCGAAACTGCGAAAGCCCTTGCAAGTTACAACCCGTTTGGAAGCGGTAGTGGGGGGTCTTTGATAGCTGTGATTTTTTTTTTTACACAAAAAATTATATTAAATTACTGTAGTGTAAAAAAGTGGCAGCACCTTATTACCAATTTACCATCCAGGACCTTGAAACAAATCAAGAAGACTCGGGCCCGGGTTTTACCCGGCCGCCCTTTAAAACTGTACACCCGCGCCGGGAACCTGGTTCAATGGTTTTGTAATTTTTCAAACCATTACAGAAAACTCATTAAAAAAAAACAAATTAAGATAATGTTATTTTAACCGCATTGTTATTTATTAAATTAAATTAACAGGTATTAATTAGAAACAAATATGAAAAAATCAATTAAAAATTAACCAAAATACTTTCCCTCTCAAAACTAAAAGCCAGCCCACGGGCTATCCCGCCGCTCTTCTTCCTCTTCTCTCAAATTTGGAACTTGCTGCCGCCGCCGCCGTTTGAAAGCTAATCCCACCAAAGTCGAAGCTCGTTACTGCTGAACGGCTGCATTGCTTTGCCGCTGCCACTAAGGCAGTGCTTCTGTTGAAGGTAAACTTTTGACGGCTTTCTTTTTTCTTTTTTCTTTTAACTATTGTAAAGGGATTGTGTTGTGTAATTAGTAGAGGTGTTTGAAAATGCAATAATTGGAGTTGATTTAGATAATTTAGCCCATTAATTTACCATTATCAGTTTAAGTTGCCTGCATTGCTGCTGCTACTTCCTCTTTGTTTCTTTAATTTTTGTCTTTGAACAACCTCATTTCACTTCCACGCTTTGATTAATTCAACAAAGTTTTTAAGTTGGAGAGAAACTGGAATTAGAGGTTTAATTTTACTGGTAGTGTAATGTGTGTGAGAAGCTCAGGTTTTTTTTTTCCCCTTCCCTTCAGTGGCAGAACTGAGACAATAAATGGATCTGAGATTGGCAAATATGTGGCGGTTAACTATGAATGAGAAGAAATTCATAAAGACTGCACTGACTTCTGGTATCAGAATTGATGGTCGCAACCCTTATGAATACCGTAAACTATCAATCAAGTTTGGCAGGCAAGTATCCGCTTTCTCCTACATAGAGGAGAGAGACACGCACATACATGTACACAAGTGGGTTTCTTGGTTTAGGTGATTATATGTTGTAATTGCTTTTGTTTTGAATATCTTCTTTTGCTTACAGTCGAGCCTTGCCCTGCTGCAACCCCACTTAGTTTCTAGGTTATACTGCGAGTTTATGTCCTTACATAATATTTTGAAGTTTAAATTTTTACTCCAATTTGGGTAATTACTGTTTTTCAAATGCCAGTTCTCTAATCTCCAACTGTTTCCATTTTTTGTATATTTGATTGATGCCTTTTGTACTGAAGGCACTTGCATTTTCATTTTCTACTCGGATTCTTGTTATTGCTTGTGGAAGGATATGCTCGTAGGAATTTAATGGTTATTTGTTTATTATCTTTAGTTATGCATAGAGGATAGCTTCAGTTTCTTTGTGTTATTGCAATGTTTCTGTTTTATTAGTTCGGTAATAGACATTTGGATGTCTATTTTCCTTTTGAGTTGATGGTGTGATGTACATGCAGGGAAGATGGTTCATCAGAAGTTCAGCTAGGTCAGACTCATGTAATGGGTTTTGTAACTGGACAACTGGTTCAACCTTATCGAGATCAAGCTAATGAAGGGACATTGTCAATCTACACTGAATTCTCTCTAATGGCTAATCCTTCATTTGAGCCGGGCCGTCTTGGTGAATTTGCAGTGGAGTTGGGACGGATAGTAGATCGTGGTCTGAGGTGACAATTTTTATGTGTTTCAAAAATCTTCTATTGTCAATGTTGTTATTATGATCATTTTACAAAGCTTTGGCTTCATTAACTTTTACTTTTCAAATAGAGTTTTATGTTTGTCACCTTTTGGATCATTCAGAAGGTTTGAAACTCATATGATATATAATTGTTCTATGAATTTGAGCATTACACAATAATCATGCTATATTTCTCTTTCCAATTTTATATCCAAGAATTATTCATAATTATTAAAAACACAAAAGTTTCCTGAAATTTTGGGATACCTTGATGGGGGCATCTTAGTAAGATTGGAAATTCATGTGAAACCTATCTTTTATTAGCCCTTTAGAGGAAAACCCAGTTATACATAGCGGATATGCATTCAAATGACATTTTGAAGGTTTTAACTTGGAGGAATCTTGCAGGGAAAGCAGGGCAGTGGATACAGAATCGCTTTGTGTTCTAGCTGGGAAGTTAGTGTGGGCTATACTTATTGATCTCCACATTCTAGATAATGGAGGGTGAGTAACCATATACATGTGTGTATGCATTGTTTGTTTTAGTTAATCAATGCTAAATGTCACGATCTGTAAGTAAATATTTCATCATTGTGCGGGAGCAGAAATCTTGTTGATGCTGCCAATATTGCTGCTTTGGCTGCTCTTCTGACGTATAGGAGGCCTGAATGCTCACTAGGAGGAGAAGATGGTTTGGAAGTGTAGAATCACTGTACATATTAGCATTTAGATTTTATTTATTTATTATTTTATTACCTAATAAGGAGATTTAGTTGTTGACTAATTCTAATTTTAGGTAGTCTCCTAATTTAGTGGGATTCCTGATTTGAAGGAATTTACTTCTGATTTAGTGAGCTAGAATACCGGCCACCTTAATATATATGTATCCTCATGTAGTTCATTGGTATACAAGTAATGAGAATAACTCTTTTTCTCTGAAATTAACTTGGTATCAGAGCCTCATACGATCCTCCTCTGAAAACCTAATCTTGTGAATTTCATTCCCTATTCTCATTCCAATCAATACCCTACAGATCTTCTATCCTTCAAGCCTTCATCTGCAAAATTTTTTTTTCTCGATTCCTCTGAACCAAAACATGACAAAAATAGGAGCAGCGTTGCAAACCTCCTCCTCTGAGATCACGTCTAAATCAGATTCAACCCCGATGACAGCCACCCATGGTAACTCCGAATCTAGATCCATTCTCATTACCAGCCATAAATTAAATGGACAGAACTACCTCCAATGGTCCCAATCTGTGTTAATGTTTATTTCCGGGAAAGGTAAAGATGAATATCTCACCGGTGAGATTGAAATTCCTGAGAAAGGAGATCCAAAATACAGGCTGTGGAAGAGTGACAACAACATGATTATGTCATAGCTGATAAATTCCATGAACAATGATATAGGTGAAAACTTTCTTCTTTATGGAACAGCGAAGGAAATATGGGACGCAGCAAAGGAGACATACTCAAGTTCTGAAAACACAGCAGAACTATTCCAAATTGAGACTATCTTACACGATTTCCGTCAAGAGAATCTCTCTGTCACACAGTATTTCAACACTCTAACAAGGCATTGGCAGCAACTTGATATGTTTGATACTCATACATGGAAGTGTGCAGATGATGCAGTCACTTACAAAAAATTTGTGGAGCAAAAAAGGATCTTCAAATTCCTGTTAGGATTAAACAAGGAGTTGGATGAAGTAAGGGGATGAATTATGGGGACTAAACCACTGCCCAGCATTAGAAACGTGTTCTCTGAGGTTAGGCGTGAAGAAAGTAGGCGCAAGGTGATGATGGGATCTCAAGAAGTTACAACTAATCTGTCACTACTTGATAGTTCTGCGCTTGCTGTCCGAGGAACCAACACTAGCTCCAATGACAACCGTCAACAACGAGGAAGGCCCTGGTGCGACCACTGCCGCAAGTCTGGACACTGGAAGGAAAGTTGCTGGAAACTTCACGGGAAACCAGCTGATTGGAAGCCAAACAAGCCTAACCGTGATAAAGAAAGCCGTGCTAATGCAGCTTCATCAACGGAGGAGAAAACTTCAAGTGAAACAAGTGGATTCAGCAAAGAACAAATGGAAATTCTGCAGAAAATGATCTGCCATAGTCTTTCGCAATCTACTAGCCAACTTCAAGCAACCAGTATGAAGGCACAGCGAAGTAGTTTTCTTGTTGCTCTTAATACTAGCAGTGACCAAGGTGAATCATGGATTGTAGACTCTGGCGCATCCGACCATATGACAGGGGATGCAACACTCTTGCACAATTACTGTCCTCAAACGGGTAATTCTTTTGTTCGTATAGCAGATGGTTCCCTCTCCATGGTCTTGGGAATAGGATCTGCTCATCTAACAGAAGATATAATTCTCACCCATGTTCTTCACGTTCAAAATCTGGACTGTAATTTACTTTCAGTTAGAAAATTTAGCCAAGATCTTAATTGTGTTGCTAAATTTTTCCCACGCTTGTGTGAATTTCAGGGAATGGAATCGGGGAAGACGATTGGCAGTGCTGAGTTGGTGTCAGGTCTCTACCTATTTAGAGCCAATAATCCTCCAAGTAGACAAACTGGTAACTCAAGTTGCAACATGTCCACTAGTGTATCAAAGAGTCTATCGTCACTTCATTCTTCTATTTTCAATTCTAGTGTCAATAATGTGGATGAAATCATGCTGTGGCACTTTCGCCTCGGCCATCCCAACTTTGTGTATCTAGGAAAAATATTTCCTAAACTGTTCATCAATAAAAAACCAAATTTATTTCATTGTGAAATATGTCAATTTGCTAAACATACACGTGCAAATTTTCCTCCAATTCCTCACTTACCTACCTGTCCATTCACCATGATTCACAGTGATGTATGGGGTGCATCAAGAATTAAAAGCCTCACAGGGGCTCACTGGTTTGTGTCTTTTGTGGATGATCACACTCGTCTGACTTGGATATTTCTCATGAAAGAAAAATCTGAAGTTACCCATATCTTCTAGAAATTTCATATGATGGTCCAAAATCAGTTCAATGCTCAAATCCAAGTCTTTAAAACCGACAATGCTAGAGAATACTTCAAGTCCCATCTTGAGTCATATCTTTCACATCATGGCATAATACATACCAGCTCATGTGTAGATACCCCTCAGCAGAACGGAGTGGCTGAAAGAAAAAATCGCCACCTTCTGGAGGTAGCTCGAGCACTCTTATTTACATCCAATATGCCGAAGTATTTCTGGGGTGAGGCAGTCCTTACTGCGGCTTACCTAATCAATCGGATGCCTTCTAGAATTCATAAATTTCAAAGTCCTCATCAAGTTCTCCTCAAAACCTATCCTCACACCAAATTTATCTCCTCAGATGTTCCTATAAGAGTTTTTGGGTGCTCAGCCTTTGTTCATAATCATTCCCCAGATAGATCCAAATTAGATCCTAAATCCATCAAATGTGTCTTCCTAGGTTATTCATCAAACCAAAAGGGTTACAGATGCTACTCTCCCATTACCAAAAGGGTCTACAATTCAATGGATGTCACTTTCTTTGAACATGAACCTTATTACCCAAAATCTGACATTCAAGGGGAGAATGTAAGAGAATCTCAATTTTGGGATGAACTTCTCATCAAAGAATCCTCTGAAATTCAGCATGCATCTCCACCTCTTGTCCTTCTTCCCCCGGATTCAAACTACACACCAAGCCCCAACCTTGAAATTCCATTGTCTAACAGTCCATCATCCTCAAAACATAGGTCTACACAACTTGAATCTTCCCAGCTCCGTGTCTATACTAGGAGGAAAAATGAAAACAAAGAGAGTGAGAACCTTGCACCTCTCATGCAATGCCATGACTCCAACCCGAATTCTAATCCTGCTCAAGTTCACTCAAGTGAGGCCAATCATTCTCCTGAGTTAATTGTGCCGGTGATTGATGATGCTGATGTTCCTATTGCTCTAAGGAAGGGTGTAAGATCCTGTACCAGTCATCCGATTAGAAATTTTGTGAGCTATAACTCTCTTTCTCCAGCATACAGGGCATTCATTACTTCCCTTGACAATGTACAAATTCCAAGAACCATTCATGAGGCTCTTAAACATCCAGGATGGCAGAAAGCTGTACAGGATGAGGTCACTGCACTTGAAAAGAATGGAACATGGATAATCACAGATCTACCAGCTGGAAAAAGACCAGTAGGTTGCAGGTGGATATTTACCATAAAACACAAAGTAGATGGAAGCATTGAAAGACTCAAAGCTCGGTTAGTTGCTAAGGGATTTACACAATCTTATGGTATTGACTATCAAGAAACTTTTGCTCCAGTTGCCAAACTTAATACCATCCGAGTACTCCTTTCACTTGCTGCTAATTTTGATTGGTCATTACATCAACTAGACATTAAGAATGCTTTTCTAAATGGCGAACTTGAAGAAGAAGTCTATATGAAAGTGCCACCTGGAATAGAAAGTTCTCACACTAAAGGCAAGGTATGTAAACTGCTAAAGTCTCTCTATGGACTCAAGCAGTCCCCTCGTGCATGGTTTGGTAGGTTTGCCAAGTTTGTGACCAAATGTGGGTATAAACAGTGCCAATCAGATCATACATTGTTTGTTAAGCTCTCAACAGAGAAGAAAATTACAGTTTTGATCGTTTATGTTGATGATATCATTCTTACTGGTGATTTTGAGGAAGAATTACAGTTTTTGAAACAACGTTTAGCTCAGGAATTTGATATTAAGGACCTCGGTAATTTAAAGTACTTCCTTGGCATGGAGATAGCAAGGTCAAGAGAAGGCATTGCAGTGACCCAACGGAAATATGTATTGGATTTGTTGATGGAAACAGGAATGCTCGGCTGTAAACTAGCAGATACACCCATGGACTCAAGCAAAAAGTTTGGCACAGAATCAGAGAGTGTTCCTGTGGACAGGGGGAGATACCAGAGACTTGTTGGACGGCTAATCTATCTCTCTCATACACGCCCAGACATTGGATTTGCTGTCAGTTTAGTGAGTCAATTCATGAACAATCCAAGGGAAGAGCATATGGAGGCCGTGTATAGGATCCTAAGGTACCTTAAGTTGACACCTGGGAAGGGATTAATGTTCAGGAAAAACAACAAACGGGAGATTGATGTATACACTGATGCAGACCACGCAGGGAACATAATGGACAGGCGCTCTACTTCTGGCTATTGTTCATATGTTTGGTGAAATCTTGTTACATGGAGAAGTAAGAAACAGTCGGTTGTCTCTCGGAGCAGTGCAGAATCTGAGTTTAGATCATTGGCAATGGGTATTTGTGAAGGTATTTGGATTCGTCGATTACTTAGAGAGCTGGGAATGATAGATAAGCAACCTATCAAGCTATTCTGTGATAACCAGGCAGCAATCAGCATTGCTAAAAACCCAGTGCACCATGACAGGATGAAACATGTTGAGATTGATCGCCACTTCATCCTAGAGAAGATCGAAAATAGCACAGTCCATATTGTCTACATTCCTACTCAACATCAAACTGCAGACATCCTTACTAAAGCTCTTCCAAGAACTAGATTTGAAGAATTGAGTTGCAAGCTAGGCATGTACAATTTGTACAACCCAGCTTGAGGGGGAGTGTAGAATCACTGTACATATTAGCATTTAGATTTTATTTATTTATTATTTTATTACCTAATAAGGAGATTTAGTTGTTGACTAATTCTAATTTTAGTTAGTCTCCTAATTTAGTGGGATTCCTGATTTGAAGGAATTTACTTCTGATTTAGTGAGCTAGAATACCGGCCACCTTAATATATATGTATCCTCATGTAGTTCATTGGTATACAAGTAATGAGAATAACTCTTTTTCTCTGAAATTAACAGGAAGTGATAGTACATCCACCTGAGGTTAGTGTTAGAGTTTGCTGTTGATTAAATTTAAATGCATTTGTTGAACAACTGTATATAAGCTTAATTTGGACTTAAGGAATAAGGTTTGAGTCCCTCTGTATTTAATGTTTCTACAGTCTATATTTTTTTTCACTTTTGAACATTAGAAAACCTGATTGAGAGTTGAATTTTGAAGGAATTTATTTTGGATTGATATTATACCTTCAAAATAAGATGGAAGATACGAAATTTAGTGGATTATGAAATTTTTTGAGGAAGAATACTTACAGCAGCTGAAGATTATGTAGTAGTGAAGGATGACTTTTTCAATGTAACTAGAAAAGGAAATGGTAAAACAGGAATGGTTAGGGCAGATTACTCTCCTGACTAGTTTACCCTTTCCAAGATTCTGCTCTTTAATCTTTTTCTGGGATATTGTTGGACACGTCTTATTTTGGTCTAATCGTAAAATCTAAGTCGCGGTGAACTGTCCTTCATGTATTGATTTGCTCCTTTACATGGATATAGGAGTAATTATTTTGGATTCTCCATGTACGCTACTATGTCACTTTGCGCTGCCACTGGTTATTATTTCAGATGGCTGTTTCATTATGTATTATTATTTACTTGTTTATGAGTGCTTCTTTTTCACAGGAGAGAGAACCATTGCCGTTGATTATACATCATCTTCCTATTGCAGTGACTTTTGGATTTTTCAGTAGTGAGAGCTTGATTGTATGCTAACTTTAATCCTGTAAATCTTTTTTGTAATTTTCAAATATGCATTCTCATGCAGAGTGAAAGTTTGTTAATCAGCATGTCCTAATGTGAGAAAATGCTGCGTAGGTTATTGATCCAACCCACCATGAAGAAGCTGTAATGGCGGGAAGAATGACTGCTACACTTAACGCCTGCTACACTTAACGCAAATGGTGACGTTTGTGCTATTCAGAAACCTGGAGGAGAGGGAGTCCTGCAGAGTGTTATCATGCAATGTTTGAGGCTCTCTTCCAGGATGGCTGGTGATATGACAAAGAAGATAAAAGATGCTGTGAGTTTCTGCTTTTCAAAGTAGTTTTTTTTAAAAAGGTTTTATTCTTCCTATCCGTTGTAATATATGTATGAAATAGGCTCTTATTATTGCTGATTGCATCACTGCAATTAGGTTTGGAAGTGGTAACATGCTGAGTGTGTACGGTTTCAACTGTTCTTTTACCTCTAGATGTTAACACACCAACAATTTCTTGTTGAAAGTGATAGACAGGCAAACTTTGATCCTTATTTTGTTTCTGTTCTAATACATAGAGTGCCACATGCACAGAAGTTATGATATTCCATATAATGAGTCATCCCTTTGTAAATGTACTCGTACCTATTTTCATTGCAATATTCCTTATTTAGAAGTTGAATTGTTTGTCATTACTTAGTCCTTAATAATTAATTCTGCCTGATGATCAGCCTCAGCCATCCTTTTCTTTCTCTCCCTCGTGTTTTTAAACCTTGTTGCAGATTTTAAACAAGTCTAATCAAGTCACACTTATCTCTGGCAGCTTCCATAATTCTAGATTCAAGTTAAGCATTTCTTATGAAACTGTTAATTTTGGTCTACAATGGTACATGCAAGAAATTATTTAATGGTTACAAGGCCTTATTCATTGATGGTTGCTGCCCCTATTTGTTCCCCAAGTTATTTTTTGTTTTCTTTCTCTTCAAAAGGTCAAAATATGAGAGACATCTTCAGCATTTCATTTTAAGCCTTGTAGGAGTTCTGGTACAGGTGAGAGAGAACCTTGTGGAGAGAAATCAATTGCTTGAATCAGAATCAGCACAGGTAGTATATGTCTTGGTTGTCGAGTTGAAGAGTGGGGTAAAACAAGATTGGATTGCCGGAGAAACATTTTGTCTGCTTTCTGACTGCACTCTTAATATATAGCTGGAGTTAGTAAGCCTTTTTCCTGAGATAATGATTTTTTGTCATTAGCCTGCTGCTTTGAAAGTATAATTCTAAGAATGTTAGCCATACATTTGATCAGCTTTTTAAGGAAAGGAACTGAATCAGGGGGTCAAATGTTGATAATTTTGCATGTGTTTGGAAGCAAACAAGGCTAGTTTTAATGTGATTGTTTTCTTTAACTGGGGATCTTTTCCCAGATTTTATGATTTTAATTTTTTGTTTCTTTTCCAATATTTGTTTTTTGTACTAAAGTTTTGCGCATCAGAATTTCGCTTTTTTGCTCCCTGAAATTTTCTATGACATGTGTAGGTTGAAACTTGCAACACAGAAAGAGCATTACGTAAGATCAAGCGTCACCCTACTTCAATTATTTTGGATGGTAGTCCTAATTTGAAAGAAAAACAAAATGAACCGTCTGGCCAAAAGGGTGTGAGTGAGCTGTCATGGAACCATTTGGTGAAGCCAAGGCTGGCATCTGAGGAAAGTGCGGGTCCAAGTATGATGGTGCAGGTGAATCCAAATCATCTGAGCTCGGCAGAAGTAGCAGGAGAGATGGTGCAGCTGCTAATTTTGTTGGGGTGGCTGCAAGTAGGTATGGTGCTTGTTTTTCTAGGTTCCATACATTTGGGTAGGTGCTTTTTATGGAAGTACCCAGCTTTCTGTACAGAAGGAAAACTTCGAATTTGTGTAAAAAGTTTATTTTTATCAGTTCAAGGCCCACTTCTCTTCTTTATGCTTTAGGTTTCAAGTTCTTGTCTTAGATTTATCGCCATCTAGTAAAAATTTAAAATGAATAAGTGATTAGGAGGTTTTGCGATCAGCTGGTTGTAATTTAACAAATTATCATTTTTATGTTTGTGAAATAGCTAATCTCTTCTGAGTGTCAATCAGTTAAAAGTTCTTTTTCATGATTTTGTAGTGAAAACTATTACATTAATTATCTTCTTTCCCTTCGCATTTGTCTTCTAATATATGAACTGTAAAGGACCCTGTATTTTGCTTTTCATACTTGTTATTCATGTTATAGTATGATAAGTGAAGATTCTGGGTGCTCAACGCCTTCAAGTTTGAATATAACCTGAAGCTTTTGTGAGTTGAGATTTGGGAAAATGAAACTTCTCCAAATGAGTTGAGGTTGTGGAAAATGAAACTTCTCCAAAAGTGATATGTGCAATTTAGTTGATGCCATTCAACTCATTTCATTTAAAAATTTCATACTAAGTAGATCCTTTTAAGTGCCTCTAGCAGCATCGTAAACTTGTTTTAGTAGTTCTTTGTTCATGCTTATATCTAGAATTTAATTTGATGCTAGTGATTGTTGGGACAATTGTAGTCTTTACAGGACTTCTGAATTTGTTATGCACTTCTGTTGTTTTTGTAGTTTAATTTGAAATTCTTGAAGAGGTAACCCATGATTTTAATGTATTTCCATCCATTCACTGATTCTTTTTCTTTTAACCTGGTCCTTCTCCTCTAAGGGATCCTTGCTCCAAGGGTGTTGATTCAGATGTCCTAAAAGCTCCTCCAGCTTCACGAGGTACTTTGTGAAATTCCTCTTAGAGGCACGAAAATTTACATTGACATCTTGTTGCATATGTTTTGTAAACTTATATTATTTGAATTATATATTTCTCTACCATCTGTTAATTGGGTGGCTTGTGGGGTGGCAAATTTTGGGGAGGGGAGAAGCCATTTTGGCAGGTGGCCTATAATGCATATATAGAGTCTACTGAGTGAGCATTTACTGGGACACAGAAGATTCACTGAGAAACTGATCTGTGTGAAGCTTACAAATCGCGGGAACATTAACATCCAGGGAGAAAAAAGAAGACCTAGTAAGCGAAAGAAAGTCCAGTGAGTCAAAGTCAGAGGAACTACCTGAAGATGCTATTCCAGCATCTTCTGCAATGGATGTATCTGAAATGGAAGTGCATAAAGGTGGAGAGAAAACATTGATGGAGTCTGTGAAGACAAAGCACAAGAGAAAAAAGAGGGCATCATCTGCTGCCCATGCGAGCTAGATGAACTTTGGCCAGTGGAACCAATAGAAATATTCCCCCTGCCAGTTTTGTTATTCAGCTCATTCTTTCATAATTTTTTTCTTCATTTATCTTGGTATTTTTTCAAATGCTTCATCAATTGTAAGTCAATTTTCTGAAATTTTTTATCAAAAGCATGCACTGACGAGTTCCATGATATCAATTATCACAGTATGACAAACACCATCCTCCTAAGATCAATTGCAAGTTTGCCTTCGCTTATTCTATAGGGATGCACTTCATCATGTTTTGGGAGGCAATTGAAGTCAAGATTTAATTGATGTTCGATTTCAAATGAAATGAATGGACTTATACTGGCCAGAGTGTGTCAAATAGAAACCGAAGGGAGATTTCAACTCGTTGCACCCTATATTAATCGATCACTGAACTAGTTATTCGGCGGCTGTCGGTCTCCTTGTAAGAACTGCTGCTGTTGGGAAATTTGTGTTGATTCGTAGAAAGGCTATTATTAAATTATAATATCGGTCTGATTTTGTTGTTTGGAAGACATTGATTTGTATTTATTTCTACATCTTGTAAATAATTGTTTATGCATTCTTCCGGATTTGCATATTTGAACATAAACCTCAAATCGCATTAGTTAATTAAATCAAAAGAAGATTCAGCTGAAGAACTCTACAACAAAATGTGTCAGTTTGATCTTTAAGTATCTATCCAATATTTTAAAATGCTGCGTTTGCAAATGCTTATAAGGATCTTTCAATTCCTGAACTTCAAAATGATGTACGCATGGATATGTTAGAAACTGGGCTGACAACACGAGTCAGAATCACAAAAGTTTGTAATTTGAGTAACAGTGTAATTTTTTCTCATTGAAATAAACATAGAAGCAATACATTCAAAACTTGGTTAACAATGTTCAATTCAACCATAAAATTAGAATAATACGAGCCCTTCTTTTTCAACCAAATTTATCGTTGTATATTCTGCCGGGTTCCAGATTTTGAAATGGTCCGAGAAACCAGTCTCTTGATTCAGCATTCCATTGCACTCCAGCCTTCATAGAAGGCAGCTTCATCTGCCCCATAGGCTGCCTATTAGCAGCAATAGCCTTGTTTGCCAAGCTCTGTTGACCCTTCCTTCGGGCAGCAGAGTTCTGTTGCACAGCCGTCATTATATCCAGAGGAGAAAGTTGCTTAACGATCTTCGGATAAGGTAAAGCCTCAGCATCAATCCTATCACCTTGCTGCTTCAACATTCCCCTTCGCGTTGCTGCAACTGCTGGTGTCGAACGAAGATGTGGTGGAACATATAAGCATCTCTTGAAGAAAGGGTGCTGCAATGCCTCTGCAGCCGTCGGCCTTTTGCAGGGATCCCACGAACAAAGTGATTCGATCAAGTTGATTGCGTCCTCACTTGCTGATGGCATTAACGCAGAGAGATTGACTCCGGATAACTGTGGGAACTGGTAGTTAATTGCCATTGCTTGACGGAGTCCATCAGCCCAAGAATCCATAGTAGGACTGCCAAGAACACTGCATATCTTGTACATCTGATCAGCTTCATCAGTACCCTGAAAAAGCGGACGAAAAAGGAGCAATTCTGCCATGATAGCTCCCATAGCCCACATATCAACTTTTGAGCTATACAGCCCTGATTTAAACAGAATCTCCGGGGCTTGATACCATCGTGTTCCTACACGTTCTGTATATGGTGGGAAAGCATCGATTTCCCTAGCAAGACCAAAATCAGCAATCTTGATAGTACCTTGCGAAACAAGTAAGTTCTCTGGCTTCAGGTCTCGGTGAAAGTAACCCTGCTGGTGCATGTAATCGAGTCCCCGAAAAACTTGGAAAAGCCATGCTTTGACTGCAGATTCAGAGAATAGCTGCTGCTTCTGCTTTTTCGCTTCCATAAGTTGGTAAAGATTGCACTGCATGCATTCAAACACAAAGAACACATTGCCCTTCTCCACGATTAGTTCTTTAACCTTCACAATGTTTGGATGATTCAGCTTCCGCAGGCACTTTACTTCCCTCAAATTTAAGCATTTTTCCCGCGAATAGCTTTTCTTCAATGCTTTGATTGCAACAACTTCTCCCGAGTGCTTATTTACCGCTTGCCAAACACAGCCGAATGAGCCGCTGCCAAGTTTTTTGGTAAGAGAATACTTCTCCATTTTTGTGAATCAACAAAAGAAAACAAGATTCCTTTGTACGTGAGTTTTGTTCTGAAAATGTTATTGTGAATGAAAACTAAAACTAGTTTCCTATAACGCTTACGAGAAAGAATGATTAATAAGTTCTCTAAATATGGGGATATATAGGTTTCTTATATCCAGCGTGGATTAGGAAATGGGTTTACGTACGTATCTGTTTTTTTTCTTTTTTTTATAGATTTAATTCCAATAATTGAAAAGTGGGCTTAATTAAAATTTTAAAATAATAAAACACATTAATATTTTAATATTTTTTAAAGCTTGGACTGTTAGGATCATTTGAATTGTTTAATTCAATATGTTAGTTCACACAAATTAAGAAAAATAGAACTGAGAAGAGAAAAGAAGATGAGAGAGAAAGATACTGGAATACCTGAATTTCTTTTTCTTAATTTAATTATTATTTTATTTAAAAAAAAAAAAAAAAGAAACCGATCATCAACTTTTGGGTGCAGTATTACCTCTTTGTCTTTCGTATCAAAAAATTAAAATTAAGAAAAAAAATTCTTACAAATTAAGCGTACTCCGCAATTTACTGAGTAATTCTCTCTTTCAGGCCCATTTTTGGACCTTCTAAATCCATGAGCAAAAAGCCCACACTTATTAATACATAATCATTCCAGCCCATTTGTCATAAAATTAACGGACTAGTTAATTTTGTCCAATGGCTGAAGGATGAAGCTAGTAAATTCGATCCACATTCCTCCAAGTTCGAAGCGGGTGGATTAAAAAACATTTCAAAAAGGACTCATTTCTAAAGATCGAAATTTCTACCAACTTTAGTTTTATTAATTTCTTTTTAGTAAAACAGTTAATTATATAAGAGACAGCCTAAAAGATAGTCTCGGTCAATTTATATCTTCTAAAAGATTTGTAACAAAATTTAACTAAACTAAGAAAGTGCATAAAGTATTTTCAAATGATTGATTATTACTTTATTTTCGTTTGGTAAAGTAGAGACCACAATTATTTTTTGGAGAGAAGAGAACTGTACACACACCATGGTAGGATTTTTCTAAATAAGGAGTAGTGACAATATGAAGATACATGAATTCACCAAAGTTAAAATGAAAATAAATTGAAAGTCTCGATGTGTGTGTTTATCTTTAAAGATATATTTATGAAATAAAAGGTGGAGGCTAACTTATTTATAGCTACAAGAAACTGCAGCCAATAGTATTTAAATGCCCAATGGGTGTATCAGAATTGTGATAGAATTTTAGCCCAAAGTTTTCAATTACTTTTAAGCTAATACAATAATAATTAAATTATGAGAACTAAGGTTGGTAAAATCTGGTCCGAGCTAGGTTTTAACTTGTCCGGGATTTGTCATAATGATACAACAATTGCCTGGACCCACGTTCGTGCCCAGTTTTTCACTTTTGGCCTAAGATTAGCCCGGCACCTCCCAGGCACAAGTTTTTTAGCCCAGCTTTTCTTGCCCGAATATGAATTGAAGGGAAAAAAAAAAATTTGTGCCAGTGCAAAAATTTAAATCTCTAGCCTACCTAAATTCATTCATTTAGTCTTATGGAGTTATGGGAACTAAGGTTGGTAAAACCTTGGGTCTAAGTCGGGTTTTGACTTGCCCAGGACCGACCTGGATCGATACAACTGCTGTCAAGTCCCGGGTTCATACCTGATTTTTTCACATCCTATCCAGGTCATGCCTGGGACCTCCCGGGCATGGGTTTTTTATCTGGGCTTTCTTGCTTGGATATGAACTGAAAAAGAAAAAAATTATGCCAATGCAAAAGTTTAAATCTCTAACCTACTATATTCATTCAATCTCTATCGAATATTTAAATTCAGCAGCACAACAGGCACCAAATAACATCCAACATTCATAAATTCAATTCAGTAGCACAATATCACCAAATAACATCAAACATTCATAAGTTCAATTTAACTTGTGGCCACCCCACTTTTCACCATCAGCTATGCTACCTAAAAAGAAAAAAGGGGGGAAATATTTGTTTTTTATGCTTAAAATGAAGGATTTGACTAAAAACACCCAAAAGGAAAAGAATAGAAGAAATAAAGGAGTGTTACTTCGTGAGGAATTGGATGTTGAAATGGATTAGATGCTAAATTGATTTGATTTTATACTTGAATGATGAAAATTCTATTATATCTTTACTAATTTTGTCAAAATTATTATTTAAAACTTTTATTTACTATATAATATTGACTCTTATTTCATAATTATATATATTTTTTCCACAACAGCCATAACTTTTAAACTACGGCACCTCAATTTCAAACAAAACTTTAGTCATAAGCGTAAAGCCCACAATTTTTCATATAAAATCAGTCCAGCCCATTAGTTATAGTAATCAATTGATTTGCTAATTTTCATCTAATTAGCACCAAATAAAGCTGGTAAATTCGATCTTGAAGTTCAAAGTGTGTGGTTTCAAAAATATTTCACAACAGCTTATTTTTATCGTCAACTATTTTTATCATTATTACTAATTCAAATATTTTATCACCATATTTAATTATTAAAATAATAATGATTTCTTTAAAATAATAATGATTTCTTACTTTGATTAGGATGACGTGGAATTCAACATGGTAGATAATGTGTCGCTGGTCTCGTAAGCATACAAATGTCATGCCATTCGTCCCTAATAATCTAAATGATGCACTGTTCCCCAATGAAATTAAAACAACGCATTGTAAAGACTATGTGTTGGCGCACAGTATATCCACTTATTGTTTGTCAAAATACGGAGGACATATGTCGTTGTATCTTTTAGTACTCAAATGTCACGTTGTTTACGTATAAACTGAGAAACGATGAGTCACTTGTTACCTACTGACCACTAAAATTAAAACACATCACTTGTATAATTTTTACATTGTTGGACTAAATTTAGAATTAGCTCAATGAGAGGTCGAGAGATTGTTTCCTATATGAACCCAAAGTATATATATTCATACTTAAGAGGTTTTTTTTTCAACTTAAAGGGTTTTTTTTCTTAATTTTATCAAAATTTAGAAATAACTTATTATCAATGTTAAAGAAAACAAACATGAAATAAATAATGAAGAATTCAAATATTTTGTCATTCTATTTAATTAGGAAAACAACAAATGATCTCTTACTTTAATTGTGGATGACGTGGAATTCAACATGATAGATGATGTGCCAGAGACCTCATAATCACATGGACGTCATGACGTTGGTGCATTAATAAGATCTTCACATAATTTCTTATTGATATACAAATGATGCATCGTAAATAGTATGCGAATGTAATGTCGTTTACTTGCGAACTCTAAAACGACGAGACATCTTTTACTTGCTGGCCATTAAAATTCAAAACATTGCATGTATTTGCCATTGAAAAATAGACGACTTATCATGTCTAAATTAAAATTTTACACTGATAGTTTGTTCAAAATAGAAAAATAGAAAAATAGAAGAGCACATTGAATTTTTTTTTTAGAGTACAAGTTTTTTTTAAAAATAAAGTAAAATGCAAATTAAAAATTGCATTTTGGGATAAATTGGCTACCTTTAATTTTCTTTTGGTTTAGCTAATGATCATTCAATTTGCTAATTTTAGCTTTGTAACACGACTCAAAAGTGTATTACTCTCAAGTATAAGAGTGTCTAGTTATAATATAACCCGGTGAGACCAGGGTCGAACCACAGGAAATTTTAAATCTAGTAGTCAATTTAAAACTAAAAAAATTAATTGTGGGAAAAGAAATTATTTGAAATCAATTTTAAAATATGCTAAGGTTTAGGATCCACTCTATGTATTCAAATTATAATTTTAATACTCTCTCATTTATATTTTGCCTCAATTTTACCAATTATTTATTATATCATTTAATTCTATGTGTGTGGATAAATATGGAATAAAGTACCTAATGTGCCACACTATATTAATGTGTCGACATTATGTTAAAATACCATACAGATCCAAAGAGATTTATAAATTAACATGATATAAAAATAATTAGAAAAGAATTAAATAAACTTAAAAACTCATTTGAGAAAATAATAATAATTAATAGTTTGAAACATTGAGCTTCACCCTTCACCTCAGCTTAATAAAATTAGTCATTCATATTGAAAGAAAACACAACACTCTTTTTATTTGATAAACTTTTTGAAATATATTACAAAGAAAATTGATACAAACGGAAACAAGAAAAGAAAAGAAACTCTTCAGCTAAACTCTCTCTTGGCTTTTGAAAAATCAGCTCTACTAGCTTCTGGCTCTCGGCTCCGGCCCCCTCATCGCTTGCATCCCCTTGCCTTTTATAGGCAAGGGAATCATTTTTTTTAATTAATATTAATATTTTATTTTATTTTTATATTATATATACATATTGAATTGTGTGATGGTCAGGAGGCGTGATGGCCTCCTAATCATCACCAACATGCTTTTGTTCTTTTGTTCTTTTTTTATTTTTTATTTTTTATTTTATTATTACATCTCTTCAATTTGTGTTCCAGTAGTTCTTCTTTATTCCCGCTTTCAATTCCAATTCCATCTTTATTCCTGAAAAATATTTACAAGATAAAAATTAACAAATTACGAATTAATTTAACATAAAATATATTTGGGGAGTATTAAAATAATTTAGAAATAATGAACTCATTAATCGACACAATAAGTGAAAAACTAATAATTTTATATATATTAAATGTACACTTTTTAGTGTCAATCACTTTGTAAGTGGTTTCTTGGTCTACATATATTTATATTATTAAAAATAAATATTTCCAGTAAAATGTATTACATACAACATGCAATTTTTACATTGTTAGACTAAATTGAGAATAAACTCAATGAGAGGCCAAGATCATTTTCCTATATAAAGTATATATATTCATACTTAAGATTTTTTTTTCAAGTTAAAATTTTTTCCTTAATTTTACAAAAATATAGAAATAATTTATTTTCAGTATTAGACAAAACAAACATGAAAAAAAAAATAATACGAATAATTTAATTAAATTTATTTAAGCCGTGACTATAGAAATATAATATCAGCTAGGTCATATTTTGTGAATGTTTTACAACCCAAATCTAACAAAATTAGGAAAGTTTACAACGTATTTGAAAATTTCAAGTAAATTCTATTTATGAATTTTAATATTTCTTGAATATACGAATCTTTTAAGACTAAGAAACGAGTGATTATTGTTTTATTCATATTTGGACGAAGTAAATACCACAACAATTCTTTGAAGAGAAGAGAGCCGTACACCAACCATTAGAGGGTTTTGCTGATTAGCGAAGCATTGTTGTGAAGTGAATCCATCAAATTTTTAATGAAAATAAATTAAAACTTTATATCTTTATTTCGTCCCTGAAGATGTCCAAAGAGCAAAGAGTTTGATAAACCCCCACAAGTAAAAGAGTCTAGGGAGAGAAGTAGTCAGAGATGGCCCATTAACATGCCCAATAGCCCGTATTTGTGGACTCTCGGACCAAAGTGGGCTGGCAACTTACTGATTTATAGGGCTTTGGAAATTGCAATTCTAATTTTGAAGATATTCATTTACTTCAAAACAACACACGAATAGTTAAATTAGGAGGAGACCATATCATGTTGCTTGTCCTTCCCTGCGAGATGTTAATGTTTGCCTTACGGAGTTATGGGAACTACCAATCTAGCGCATTTGCTTCTTCTGATGGTTAATTTGTATGATTAATGATTCAAGTCATAATTTGTTACCATCGTCTTCATCAGCCCTCATGGAATGAGTCGGGGAGCGTCATTCGCTTTCATAAAAAAACTCATTTGAATGATCGTTTCAGTTTCATTGTGCATAACATGGAGATGCAAAGACTTTGAGAATTATTGAGTCTTCAAATTCCACAAGAAAAATAGTAATACATGGGCAATTACATCCCCATATTTTTAGCCCATGTTTGTTAGACCCCCTCAAACTAAAGTGGCTACTTATTGATTTTAGGACAAAATTATGGTATCACAGTAGTACCATACCACTTATGAATCCAGCCCACAGTGGTCACCATAGCTGAATCCAATGGCTGGATCCAGCTGTTGTGGTACCATAGCTAGACTCTTGATTTTATGGTTGCTCTGGGAACTGCAATTCTAAAATTCTAATTTTTGAAATTTTCATACAATACATGAAATTTAAACTAGGAGGAGGCCTTATCATGTTGTCCCATGGAGTTATGGGAACTCGCAACTAGCTTTTCTTATTCTGATGGTTATTTTTTACGTGCTTAATGATTCGAAAGATACAGTATTATGATATCGTCGACTTCATCATTCACTAGAAACATCCCCTCAGGCTTGACATAAAGAGCATCATACGCTTTTCTCAAAACCCCTTTTGAATTATTAGTTCAGTTTCATCGAGAATAAAATAGAGATACCATCTTTTATGTTATCTAGAAAGAGTCTTGAGGATTATTGAATTGTATTAACTTTAAAATACGATTTGGATTTTGGAGCAATGTTGTCTAAAACAACTTTCTTAAAGTACTTTTTTTTAAAACTAGTACAGTCCACAATCTAGACACATTTTGATAGTCAAATTTTTATTAATTTTTGTTGACTTTATGACTATAATGCGATGGCCATGGGGTGCATAATATTGTGGTAAGTGGATAAATTTTATTTCAGTCAGGCTTTTGCCAACATAAAAAAAAAATTGAAAAAAGATTTTTTTATTTATTTTACAGAAGTAGATAATAAGTGAAGTAAAGCTTAAAACAAATCAACTTATTAAAAATTTTATAAATCTAAGATATAAGCAACATATCATGGTTGTATTTTTCAAAAATACAAATAATAGTTGGACTATTGCCACATCTTTAAATCCTTCATAAAACTCCTTTTCTATAATTACCCCATTAAACAAATAAATAATTCAAGTTTTCAAAAATTTCCTTTTCATTTTCTAATAAATTCATTCTGTATTTCTATAAAAATAACCACCCAAAAGTTTGACAACATTGCGTAAATAATCAATCTTCTGATCGTATTAAGATTCTTCAAATAAACTATAAATAGATACAATGCCAACTTTATTTTAAAGTTACAATGCTGAAAATAAACTACATTAACAATGACTAGATGTATGAAAAGTAAATCCATGCAACGAAAATTCAATTAATCATGTGCAGCCTATAGATTCTTTAACTATTCAATTGAGTACCAACTCTCCTACACCATTGTTTATTATCACATTAATCATTATATAATATTATCATGGAGAAATGAACTTTTTTTATTTTACTTTTAGAAAATCAATTGAATGGTTAAAGAATCTAAAATTATTCTATTCAACATTTCTTTAGTAAAAGACCTCTTGATTGATTGTTATGCATAATAATTATCATGATTTAAATAAAATTTCTTCAAAAATGATAAAAAAAAAACACCTTAATATGGGGCGTTATTAAGAATGGATGAATTAAGGGATATTTATGGCATTAAATTAAAGATTTTTCAAAGCAGAAAATACGTTTACTTGAATATGGGGTTCGTTAAGAAAGGGGATTATATGAGAACTTGAAAGGGGTGCCAACAGCACCACTTTACAAATAAATTACTCTCCATTTCGGGCTATATTTGAGCCTTCTTAGTCCATACAAAGCCCACAAGTTTTCATATAAAATCAGCCCACCACATTACTTATACTAATCAATTGACTTGCTAATTTTGTCCATGTTGAATGATGCTAGACGGCTAGTAGATTGGCTCATCAAGTTTAATGTAATCTTCGAGGCTATTGTGTGTTGAGATTTTTTTTCAAAAAAAATGAAGGGTGCGCTTTATATAGTATTTTTTATTTTGTTTTATAGAATAAGAATAATTAATTTTTGATAAAAATAAAAAATGCTTGGTAGCTTATTTTTAAAATAATGTCTGAAAATGAAAATTGTAAAAATGTATTTGGAAAATAAAAATAATAAGGACTTATTCGGTATATATTTAAAAAAATTATATTTCAATAATTACATTATAATATATATATATATATATATATATATATATATAATTTTAATATGTTCTCAAAATAAAAATTGAGTCAAAATTTAAGAGGAATATCATTGGTTGATTTTGTAAATTTCCTAAGTTTTGAAAGAAATTAATTTTGTATTTAAATGATTTATGATAATTTTCAAAATGATTTATTGATTGTTACATTTATTTATTTTAATTAGGCTAAATTTATTTTTTTATTAAGAAATATAGTTTTTTTTTTATTAATGTATGCACATCAGTTTTTTCATCGCAAATTTATTATATTAAAATAAACCATTTACTTAACAAATATGTGGAAACTACAAGATTTTAGTGGTAATTATTGCATTGGAAGTGTGAGACCCATGATGACAGAATGCAGAAAGCTATAGAACGCCAAATTGGCGTTCTCTACATTTATGAAGAGAAAGTAGAAACCAAGAACTTTTTTATTTTTGTATTTTTTGTTTATGGTAAAAAAATGCATCCACCAAACAAATTGTACACTTTTATGTTTTCATAAAACAAAAAAGGGGTAGTAAAAAACGATACCAAACACACCCGAAACTTCTCCACAAGTGACGAGTGCAATTTAGTTGATGTCTTTCAAATCATTTCATCTGAAAATCACCTCTCGAAATGTGAGGACACTTCTATAGCTTTACTAATAAGAGAGACCTTTTTCCAAAAGTGACCTTTTCTGTATGAATCATTCGGACAGACGTTATCTGTCCGAATGATTCATTTTTTCGCCGCAGCAAATCTTTGTTTGGCTTATTGCTAGAATTGAATATATATATTTCAAAGATGCATAATGGTTGATGGAAATTTTGGTGTAGTATTCTAAAGCAATTATTCAAATGAATATTTCATTGCACCACAGCTTTTCCAGCCAAAGAAATGATTTGTACATTCTTCCAGATTTGCCAGATGTATGGAAATAAATCATAACCCATTCCAGCCGAAGAACTCTAGATGTGTCAGTTTGATCTGTTTCTGTCTAAATATTTAAAAATTCTGTTTTTGCAAAACCAGTTTTCTATAGGCATAATGCTGATGCTCAAGGATATGTTAGAAAGATCCCTGGCTTAACTGGGATTTTACAACTGAACAAAAGTCAGAATCAATACATTCATTCAAATAAACATAGAAACAATACATTCAAAACTTAGTAACATTGGATCAATTCAACCATTAGGACAGGCCCCTTCTTTTTCAACCAAATTTCTTGTGCTATATTCTACCAGGTTCCAGATTTTGAATTGGTCTGAGAAACCATTCTCTTGATTCAGCATTCCATTGTACCACAGCCTTCATAGGAGGCGGCTTCTTCTGCGCCACAGGCCGCCCGTTATAGGCAATTGCCATGTTTGCCAAGTTCTGATGTTGACCCTTCCTTCCAGCAGCTGTATAATATTTTTGTTTTTTGACTGAGTTTTTTTGGCTGCACAGCCATTATTATATCCAGAGGAGAAAGTTGCTTAGCGATATTCGGATTAGGTAAAGCCTCAGCCTCAATCCCAGCACCTTGTTGCTCCAACATTCCCCTTGTCGTTGTGGCCACTGCTGGTACCGAACGAATATGTGGTGGAACGTACAGGCATCTCTTGAAGAAAGGGTGCTGCAATGCCTCTGCAGCCGTCGGCCTTTTGCAGGGATCCCACGAACAAAGTGATTCAATCAAGTTGATTGCGTCCTTACTTGCTGATGGCATTAACTCGGAGAGATTGACTCCGGATAACTGTGGGAACTGGTAGTTAATTGCCATTGCTTGACGGAGTTCATCAGCCCAAGAATCCATAGTAGGATTGCCAAGAACACTGCATATCTTGTACATCTGATCAGCTTCATCAGTACCCTGAAAAAGAGGACGAAAAAGGAGTAATTCCGCCATGATAGCTCCCATAGCTCACATATCAACTTTTAAGCCATACAGTCCTGATTTAAACAGAATCTCCGGGGCTTGATACCATCGTGTTCCTACACGTTCTGTATATGGTGGGAAAGCATCGATTTCCCTGGCAAGACCAAAATCAACAAATCTTGATGGTACCTTGCGAAGCAAGTAAGTTCTCTGGCTTGAGGTCCCGGTGAAAGTAACCCTGCTGGTGCACGTAATCGAGTCCCCGAAATACTTGGAATAGCCATGCTTTGACTGTAGATTCAGAGAAGAACTGCTGCTTCTTCTTTTTCGCTTCCATAAGTTGGTAAAGATTGCACTGCAGGCATTCAAGGCCAAAGAACACATTGCCCTTCTCCATGATTAGTTCTTTAAGCTTCACAATGTTTGGATGGTTCAGCTTCCGCAACCACTTCACTTCCCTCAAATTTAAGCACTTTTCCCGCGAATAGCTTTTCTTCAATGCTTTGATTGCAACAACTTCTCTCGAATGCTTATTTACAGCTTGCCATACACCACCGAATGAGCCGCTGCCAAGTTTTTTGGTAAGAGAATACTTCTCCATTTTTGTGAATCAACAAAAGAAAACAAGATTCTTTTGTGCGTGAGTTTTGTTCTGAAAATATTGTTGTGAGTGAAAACTAAAACTAGTTTCCTATAATGCTTACGAGAAAGAATGATTAAGAAGTTCTTTAAATATGGGAGATATGAGTTTTTTATATCTAGCGTGGATTAGGAAATGGGATTATATACGTATTATTATAAGTGAACATAATCTATCCAAACTTAAACAACTCAGTCTATCGAACATTTTACAAATGTAGGAAGTTATAAGTTAATTTTTTTGGTTGGGTTTTAAAATTACCAAAAGAGAAAAGAATATGAGAGAGAAAGATATTGCATAGCACCTGAATTTTATTTTTATTTTTTCTAAATTTGATTATTGTTTGATTTTTTCTTTTTTAAGCTCCAAATCTCAACTTTTTTGGGTGCAATATACTACTATCTCTTTCTTATCAAAAAAATTAAAATTAACAAAAAAAAACACAAATTAAGCTTGCTCAGTAATTTTACTAAATTACTCTCTTTTTCGGCCCAAAGCCCACAAGTTTTCACATAGAATCTTCAGCCCATTAGTTATCATAATAATTGACTGGTTAATTTTGTCAAATTATGTTACTGAAGCAAGTAAATTTGATCTTCAAATTCAAAGCGGTCATTTCAAAAACATTTTGAAAAAGACTCATTTTTAATATCTGTTGTTTCTACCATCTTGAAAAAGGCTTATTTCTAAGAGCATCTTCAATTTTTTTTTTAGATTTTACTCTTCAAATATCAATTTGCTTATTGATGTGGCAAATAAATGGATTAAAAAATACAATCTCCTCCAAAAGACTCATCAAATAAGAATAAGTTAACATTATTTTAATCAAATCTTTCCACTATTAAATTGAATTGCTGTTATGTTTTTTAAAGGAAACATAAATAATAATTATTACAATCTTATCTTTTCAATAAATAACAATAAAATGTTAATAGAAGAGGGAGAAACTCACTCGACAATATTAAAGAGTGATAAACAAATCTTATTTGAAGAATCTAAATTAACGTATCTTTTGAAGTGTTTAATATTGTAATGACTCTTCAAATAAGAAGTAAAATTTTATTTGAAGAGTCTTTTGGAGATGCTCTAATATCTGTCGTTTCTAACAATTTTACTCTTGCAATAATAAGTTTTGGTAATTTATTTTATGATATCATTTAAGTATATGTAAAACAAACAAGGTGACAATGTCGGTTAATTTTTATTTTATGAAAAATTTGTAACAAAATTTAATAAAATTAAGAAAGTTTCTAAAGTCAAAATTTTAAGAAAAGTTATTGACATTACTCAGATATATGATTATTTTAAAATTGAGAAATAAGTTATTACTATCTTATTATTGCTTGAGTGAAACAAAAATCACAATAATTCTTTTGAGAGAGGAGACGTGTACACCTAATATAAGAGAGTTTTATTGAGAAGAAGAATAGTAAAATTATGAAGAGATGTGAATCCATCTCATTCTAATAAAAATGAACTGAAATTCTTAATGTCTATATTTATCTTTGAAGATGTACTCTTTAAAAAGTAAGAGGCGGAGGCTACGTCGCTAACTCATTCATTAGCTACAACAATTTTAGTCAATATGAGTAGCAGATTTTTAGCCCATATTTGTTGGACTCTCTCAGACCAAAGTGAGCCGCTTATTGATTTTACGAGTGCTTTGCAAATTGCAATTCTGTACTTTCAATTTTCAAAATTTTCATTTACTTTTATTCCATACACTAATAATTAAATTGGAAAGGAGAAGAATGTTATACCACCACAAGAGGAATTTACCAAGCAAAGACAGTAGTCAAGTTATGAAAGTACGCGCTTCCATCAAATTCCGATAAAAGTGGATTACAATTCATGATTTTTGAATCAATAGGTAAACGGTGAAGAATTTAAAACCCATCAGTCAAAACAGTCGAATTTTGTCGACTGTTGTCGACTTTCCAACCATTGTGCCCACGCAATGGAGTGTTGTACATTTGGGGGCTATATGTAGTCACCCCAAAAGCCAAGGCAGAGTGCCAAGTCCCCTCCACTCGTGTGAGATTCAATAAGATTTAGTTTGGTTTGGGCATTGCATTGAGTTTTAATCAAGTTATGACGGGACTCCAGTCATAGGTTCAGGGATCGAATTGAGTTTTCCGGGCTCCTGTGAACAGATGTATTTAAAAATCTTTTCACACACAACTTTTCATTGTTTGATGATTAATATCTCAACTTTTTATGCCTTCAGAATCAAAGTTCATAACATTGTGGTAATTAGGCATATTTTTTATTACGAACAGGCTCTCTTAAAATAACACTTTCCCAAGAGTTTCAAAATAAGCAAATGTAATCCATCCAATCTTTAAAACCAATCAACCTATCAAATATTTGATAAATCTAATGTATAAGCAAACATTAGTTCTGGGTTTGAAAGTAAGGTTGATGGGAAGTCAACTAAATGGGAGTCCAGGAGTTGTATATAAATTCCCAGGATTTACTGTTTTCCAGTTTATACCACAACCATCACAAAAAATCAAGTCACAAAAAGTGGTAAAAAAATCCAAATATAAAATTAACTGATATAATAAGCACTTAACAAACAACCGCTTCAAGTTTTAAATTAACAGCATCAAACTAACCCAACAAAACTAAAACAAATATTCTCATACTGGGTAATGTTCCATCAAGTGCAGCAAAGTAAAAAGCATAAAAACAAAAATAAAGGCATTTAGAAAAGAGATGTTCCCTTTCCCTTCTTGTCTCCACCAATTTCAAAGTGCTTGCACCTCTGCACGATTCAACACATGTAAATGTTAAGAACTGGTCCAAGTATGAAAATGGAAAATTGAGCCCTACAACAAAATCAAAATGTTGCTGAGTACAAACCTTGATGGGATGTTGAGACACATGCTTGCAACCCTGGCATTGGAGCCTCAGCACAATCTTCTTGGTGGTCTTAGCCTGTTAAACGAAATCAGCAAACATCTTTGAGATAAATATCACAATTTATATTAAAAAAAAAGTGAAATATCCAAAAACCACATAAAATTTATACCTTCTTGTGGAAGACAGGCTTGGTCTGACCGCCATAGCCAGACTGCTTGCGATCATACCGTCTCTTCCCTTGAGCAGCAAGACTGTCCTTGCCCTTCTTGTACTGTGTCACCTTGTGCAAGGTGTGCTTTCTGCACTCCTTGCTCTTGCAGTAAGTCTTCTTAGTCTTGGGAACATTCACCTGCAATACACACACACTACTTGTTAGAATCATTCACCTCAAATCACAAAAACTAACACAGACATTATATGAGTAGAGACAAAAACCGACAAACAATCATGAACAAGAGCAGTTACAACAAAAAATCCACCAACATTCAAAACCCATCAAGTAAATCTGCCTTAAATTGCACATCCATTCCACGCCACATCAAGAACTCAGCATATGCCCAGTCTTGCTGAAAATACTACATATATGCTGCTTAGTTTAGTTATAAAAGAGAAATCAAGCATGAGGGAAACCTAATTAACAAACAATCATTCTTCAAAGATTACGAGTTTCATATTTCACTTTCAGATAAAAAGATCATGCCAAAATAACAAAAATTTAATTCATCAGAGAAAACGGAAAAAGCACAAACTTTCAGATATCACGAACATGCTTCCAAGGCAATATATGAATTCAATTAATCCATTTTGATTGAGAGTTGTGACCTAAACTAATAACAGCACCATAATTTTTTGAATAACAAGAACCGAAATTTTCCCCAAATTCCCCAACGATATCGACGCACGAATCGAAAATTTCCAATCACAACTAAGCAATAAATAAAGTGAGAGAAGCGGTAGGAAACGAAACAGTACCATGATGGCCGGCTGCGGCGACGACGAGAGAGCTCTTCGTAACTTCCAACTGCTGCCGAAGGGTAACTAGAGACTCGGTTTCTGAAACAAGAGAATAAATAGACAGTAGCTAGGATTAGGGTTTGCGTGATGCCCTTGTTCGGTAACAGAGTTAGTGAAATTGGATCTAAATTGGTTCGGCCCAAGCCCATCTGTAATTAACCCATTAGCTGGACACTAGGTTTGGAGGAGTGCTTTTCACACCGCTTTAAAATCCTTATAACACCCCCACTTTTAGAATCAAAGCTCCATTAATAGAGAAAATTACATAAAATAATAAATTATTTAATTAAATTAAAACATTTTTCCACTTGCAAATCACGAATCCTCCCATTTTTAAATTATATAATTATTTTCAATAATTTTAAGGCAATAAAGTAATAAATTATATATAAAAAAAATAAGATTTTTATGAAAAATCTTTCTGAAAATAAATCTTGTTTAAAATTTATTTAAACTATATAGTAATTTTTTTGTCATTTTTTATAATTTTTTAAAATGATGATATAGTCACATATTCTTATACAAATTAATTTAATATTAATTTATTAGTTGAATAAAAATATAAAATAATAAAAATAAGTCATGTGAGTTAAGAAATATTTAATCCAATTAATTTTATCATGACACATTAATTTATAAAAATATTTATAATTATATTAGTACTTAATTTTTTTTTTTTAAATAAGAGTTATTTTAACGAGAAGGGAAAGGAGGATTTCAAAGGAGCGTCACTCTTTTCACAAATGGGCTGCATTTTTAAATTAATTTATTTCCGATATAGCCCCTATAAAGTACCAGATTTACCATTCAAACCACTCTCCAAAAAGCAACGCAATCGACAACAGCAGCACTGACAAGACAGTGAAAAATTTCAGCTAATTACTGTGGAGAGTGAAAACAGTCTCCTTGGTTCCATTCTCTCTCTCTCTCTCTTCTCTCTCACAACACAGAACGAACACCATTGCCTGACTGATCGTTTACAAACCCTAGTTTGGATTGTCTGAGTGTTAGTGAACAGAGATTCAATTTTTAGTCAAAGGGGTTTAGGGTTTTAGCCTCTGTTTGATACTACCCACTAATAGAAAAGCTCAACGTAAGTTTCTGTTTCCATTTATTTATTTATTTTTGGGATTTTTGACTTTTGGGTTTTGTTGTTTTAAGAATTTTGTTTACTGTTAACCTACATTGGTATGAGTTTGTACATTGGCATGAGTTTGTTTATAATTGATTGAAAGTGAAATGTATTTCATGCATTAAGAGACCTAGAAACTGGAAATTTGCTAATGAAATGGTTGATTTTGAAGGTTTGCTGACTTGAAACAGACATTGGTAAATCATCTGTCGCTATCTTTTTCCCATTGAAAAGCAGCATTTCTAATTTTTGTCAGAGAAAATTTTTGTCTTGTATTGACTCCCCGTATTAACTTAATGAATGATGGAAATGATGAAGTATTTGGTTTAATGTAAATATGGACTATTTATATATTCTTGTTGACAAATGTGTACATGACGAGGTCAAAATCTTTTTAAGTTTTTTAACTACAGATTTTGGAATTTCTGCATTTTTGGAACATTGTTTCTTCTTTTGTTGGAGACTAAAGTATGCAGTGAATATTATATACTAAGAAATGTTGAAAAGATATTAGGATACACAATTTATTTTACTTAAAATGTCTGATGCTAGAATAGAAACTGTTATATTTTGGCTTACAACCATAAAGACGTTTTCAACTGGAGATAGGATCTCTTTCTCTCATTTCCCCAGAAAATTGTTAACTGATCTGGCTGGACACTCAATTATCCTACAGTTCAGGAGGGTTAAGCTAGGATTTCATCTTTTTTTGGTTTTCTTCGCAGAAAATTTGGGCGTTGGGCTTTAATGTTCGTTGCATGATTACTTCTATGTTTATGCATTTGTTTATTTAATCTTTTTTTTTTTCCTTTTTTCATCTTTGCAGACTTTGAGTCCAATGGGGGCATCATCAAATGCCAAGGAAGATATAGCCATGAGTAGTAAGGGTGAAAATATTTCTGGTCAAGATGATATGGATTCAGATGATAACGGGTTTATAGACCCAACCAGCCTACGTGATCTTGGAGAGGAGTTTCTGAAAACATTCTGTAGAAAGGCAGCAGTGTCTTTCTTTAATGAATATGGTCTGGTTAGTCACCAGATCAACTCATACAATGAGTTTATTAAGAATGGTCTCCAGAAGGCCTTTGATTCATTTGGAGAGACAATAGTTGAGCCTGGTTATGACCCGTCAAAGAAAGGAGAGGGTGAGTGGCGATATGCTTCCATGAGGTTTGGGCAGGTCACTCTTGATAAGCCTAGTTTCTTTGCCGGTAATGGAGGTGATGAGCATGATATGTTTCCTAGGCATGCAAGGTTGCAGAATATGACATATTCATCTAGGATGAAAGTGAAGGTTCAATTTCAGGTGAATAAAAACTATTGTTGACTTCACTGGGGAGTCTGAACTTATGATAATTTTGGATATGATATTTTTGGATTTCTTCGTTAGTTTTTGTATTGATACGTTACCCATTGTTTTGGAAGTATTCATTGATGCAATCAGCCCCTCTTCATCTGATAATGGAATAGTTTGAGTCTGATAAATTTCTACCGGCAACTATAATGTTGAGTGGGAACTTTTATTACAGGGATAATATAGGAACGACTGGCCTGAAAATTCAAAGAATCCTTGCTATATTTTGCCCTAATTAGTTGGTCTTTGATATTTTGAAATCTCTATATTTTATTGAAACTGCAGGTCATCTCATTCTTTTTATGTCTTTGCATAATGTCCTTTTAATTGACTGGACGCCGCAGCTATAGGGCTGAATGTATGAAGAAAATTTTTGTTCTAGCTCTTTAATTACTTACATCCTGTTGCATTTTGTAATCTATCAGGTATACACTCAGAAACGCGTCACAAGTGACAAATTCAAAACTGGAAGAGAACAATATATTCAGAAGGAGGTTTTAAGCGATGAAGCTACGGACATCATTATTGGGAGGATTCCTGTAATGGTGAAGTCTGACCTCTGCTGGATGAAGGGAGTGGAGAAAGGTGATTGTGATTTTGATCACGGTGGATACTTTATTATCAAAGGTGCAGAGAAGGTGAGTCTAGAGCTTCTGATTTTTGTCTTTCACATTATTGTGTATCTTTGTTACAACTTCATTCTCTGTTTCTTTTCATGTACGGTGAATTGGTGAATTTGTTAATGTTAATATTAAGTTAATAGCTACTATCAATAATGTTAAGTCAATAATGTTAAAATTGAGATGTTCAGAACCTGATTACGGATTAGTTGTTAATAGCTTCTATCAATTCACAAATGATTAAGACACATTAGTTGTATCAACTCCATATTTGTTCAAATTATGTTTCTTTTATGGGATAATGTTTTGGGTAAACTTCCTTAGTGGTTACACTGGAATTGTTTTAATATGGCTACTACTTTTGTGTTCATCAAATTTTGGGCTTAGTCAGCAAAGAAATTGGTAGAGTTCGTTTCACTGCTTCTTGATGCATTTGTTGTTTATTCCATTCATTGTACTGCTGTCTAATAAAGAGTCTTCTTGACATTCTATCAGATTGATTTGTTGGTCTCAATGTTCTCCAATTTTTTAGTTGTTCTCTGTCATTTGGTGTTTGCAAGATATTGAATATAACTTGACATGTGATAAGGTCTTCTTATGATCTCCAGGTTTTTGTTGCACAAGAGCAAATTTGTTTGAAAAGGCTTTGGGTTTCAAATAGTATGGGCTGGACTGTAGCCTACAAGTCCGAGAATAAGAGAAACAGATTGATTGTTAGACTGGTAGATATGTCCAAATTTGAAGATATTAAAGGAGGCGAGAAAGTGCTTTCAGTATATTTCTTGTCAACAGAGATCCCCATATGGATCTTGTTTTTTGCACTTGGCGTATCATCAGACAAAGAAATTGTAAATCTCATTGATTTTACTTGTGAGGACTGCAGCATTTTGAACATATTGTTTGCCTCAATTCATGATGCTGACAACAAGTGTGATGAATTCCGGAAAGGGAGGAATGCTCTCAAGTATGTTGATAAACTCATTAAGGGAACCACATTTCCACCAGGGGAAAGTACTGAAGAGTGCATGAACACATATCTGTTCCCCTCTCTCCATGGCACCAAACAGAAGGCCCGCTTTCTTGGTTATATGGTGAAGTGTCTCTTACAGGCCTATAGTGGTCGTAGAAAATGTGATAATAGAGATGACTTTAGAAACAAGAGGTTGGAGCTGGCTGGTGAGCTGCTCGAGCGAGAGCTCAAGGTACACATTGCACATGCTCGGAAGCGCATGGCAAAGGCTTTGCAGAGAGATCTGTACGGTGATCGCACAGTGCGTCCAATTGAATACTATCTGGATGCATCCATATTAACCAATGGTCTTTCAAGGGCCTTCTCAACGGGAGCGTGGTCACATCCTTTCAAGAGGACAGAAAGAATTTCTGGCATAGTGGCGAATCTTGGACGAGCAAATCCATTGCAGACACTTGTTGATTTGAGGAGAACAAGACAGCAGGTTCAGTATACAGGGAAGGTGGGAGATGCTAGATACCCGTAAGTTATTCTAAACTAACTTGATATTTTCTGTCATGTGAGTGATATATGTTCTTGATTCCAATAAAAAAATTATAGTTGATAGTTGAGGGGAAAAGTGTAGAAAATGCTGAAGAACTGTGGGATAGAGTTCGTCTTCTTGCTTCACTTTGGGCTTCAGTTTCTAAGGAGTTTCAAGATTCATCCTTTTTCTTCATATATCTGAATTGGGATGGGTTTTTGAGATAGGGAGTTATAACTGATTCTAACCTTATATACAGGTGATTGGGTATACTTTTGTAAGCACAAATAGTAGTAGTCTTTGTTTTCTGAATGGGCAGCTGGTCCGCTATCTGTTTTTGCATCATCTTTATAAATACATTTTCCAGTCTCTTATAAAAAAAAAAACAATCTCTGGTCAGTCTTTGTTATTTAATTTTCTTGACGCAGGCATCCTTCTCACTGGGGTAAGATTTGCTTTCTCTCTACCCCAGATGGTGAAAATTGTGGGCTGGTGAAAAATTTAGGTGTCACTGGACTGGTTAGTACAAGCATATTGGAGCCCATATTTGAGCAGTTGTTTAATAGCGGAATGGAAAAGCTGGCAGATGATGCTTCCTATTCACTGGGAGGAAAGTTTAAAGTGTTTGTTGATGGAGATTGGATTGGAGTTTGTAAGGATTCCCTCTCATTTGTTTCTGAGTTAAGAAGGAAGCGTCGCAGGAAGGAGTTACCCACTCAGGTTCCCTTTAACTACCATTAAACAATGAATATCTTACATTAGTGGTGTATGTTTATGAAACTGGATATTTATTTTGTTGTTTCTTCGTGTAACAAGGTTCACCTGTTTTCTTTAACTAAGAATTTGTTAATTGTTGCCATTCTTTAAAATCTGAAAGCCAGCATCTAGGTCCTTAATCTGTAATGTGCAGTTATTTTTCTTATAGTCAGTTAGCAGTGAGTTTTCTTTACTTATGGTAACCTGTGTATTCCTTTCACAACTGCATTCAATATTACTTACAAGCAAAAGTGGTTCTTAATGGGCCTTTTCGCTGTTGTCTAAATCATTTTTGGTTAATCCTTAAAATTGCCTTATTTAGCCTAAGTGTGTTACACTGGTGCAATGGTTAATGTAAGTTTGCTACAAATATCTATGTTGCTGATGTGCTTTGAGAATCTTCCTGACAGCATACCTACGTATTTTTCTGTCCTTTCTTTCTGTTTAAAATATTTTGAGGCCTGAAGTTTTCGTTTTTCTCTGTTTATCCATTCTTTGCTTCTGCAAATAAAGGGTTAACTGTGCAAGTTAGCTTTTTATTATCTAATTAATTTTGTTACTTTCCTACTGAACCTCTTAATGCACAATTTTCGCTTGTAGGTGGAAATCAAAAGAGATGAACTACAAAGTGAAGTACGGATATTTATGGATGCTGGGAGGATTTTACGCCCTCTTTTGGTGGTTGAAAATATGGGCAAGATTAAATCCCTGGAGGGGAAAAATTACACCTTTCAAGCCCTTTTGGACCATGGAATAATTGAGCTTGTTGGAACTGAAGAAGAGGAAGATTGCTGTACTGCATGGGGTATTAAATACCTCTTAAAGGACATTGAAGATAAAAAACCCATAAAGTTCACTCACTGTGAACTTGATATGTCCTTCTTGCTTGGTTTGAGTTGTGGGATTATCCCATTTGCGAACCATGACCATGCAAGGAGGGTTCTGTATCAATCACAGAAGCATTCTTCCCAGGCTATAGGTTTTCCAACAACCAATCCCAGCATCAGAGTTGATACTCTATCACACCAGCTTTTCTACCCTCAAAGGCCCCTTTTTCGGACAATGATTTCAGATTGTCTTGGAAAACCAGGTTATGGCCATAATCATATACTGCCAAGGCCAGAGCTCTACAATGGGCAGAATGCGATTGTGGCTGTGAATGTCCACTTGGGATACAACCAAGAGGACTCCCTGGTGATGAACCGTGCCTCTCTGGAGCGTGGTATGTTTCGATCTGAGCACATTAGAAGTTACAAGGCTGAGGTCGATAACAAAGAGATGCAGGTGAAGAGGCGGTCATCTGATGATATGGTGAATTTTGGAAAGATTCAAAGTAAAATTGGCCGCGTTGACAGCCTAGATGATGATGGCTTTCCCTTCATTGGTGCTAACCTCCAGTGTGGTGACATCGTGATTGGAAAGTATGCGGATTCTGGGGCTGATCACAGTATAAAACTGAAGCACACTGAACGGGGAATGGTTCAGAAAGTCGTGCTATCTTCTAATGATGATGGAAAGAATTTTTCTGTGGTATCTCTCAGACAGGTAAGTCGATATGGTATCTTACCTGAATTACTATTTACATGAACGTATGCAGACATTCACACACTTTGTTTAAATACCTTGTGATTTTGTACATTATATGTGCATATTGAAGATGACAGTTGGTGTGTGTGGAAACTAGAAATATGTGCAGAAATGCAAGATTCCATTAAGATGCAGTTAATATTTATTTAAATGTGCTTAAATTGGTCTGGCATTGAGATGGCCTTCCAGTTGGTGAATCTGCCTTAAAAAGTGCACCGTATATAAATATTTATAATTTTTTGGATTTCTTAATGCAGGTTCGTTCCCCATGTCTTGGAGACAAGTTCTCTAGCATGCATGGGCAGAAAGGTGTTTTGGGCTTTTTGGAGTCTCAAGAAAATTTCCCTTTTACCATACAAGGCATAGTTCCAGACATTGTAATAAATCCACATGCTTTTCCTTCAAGGCAAACTCCTGGTCAACTTTTAGAGGCTGCTTTAGGAAAGGGGATTGCTGCTTTAGGAAAGGGGATTTGCAGTGGCTTGAAAAGATATGCCACTCCTTTTGCTACTCCCTCTGTTGATGCAATCACTGAGCAACTTCACAGGTATGCTTACTTGAGTAATGATTTTGATGCTATTACTTCAGTGTGTCAAATGTCTTTTTTTCGTCTGTAGATAAATTCCCATCACTTTTAGGTGGCTTTGTTTGCATCATGAATCTGTGACAGTGTTCTACACTTAACAACTTTGTGTTTCTTTTTTTCTTTGTACATGGTTTTTTATTTTGATTTTGGCTTGTCATCTCTTAGATTCTATCTTGTTTCAGATTTATGTTTCAGTTGCCAAATTGCATTTGCTGTCTTATTCTGTTTTGTTTGTTTAAATGGTTGACAGATTGAATGGTATTTATTTTCTGTATAAATGTGACAGGGCTGGATTTTCCAAATGGGGAACGGAGAGACTTTATGATGGCCGAACTGGTGAAATGGTTCGTTCGCTCATATTTATAGGGCCAACATTTTACCAGCGACTTATTCACATGTCTGAGGACAAAGTCAAGTTTCGAAACACTGGGCCAGTCCACCCCCTCACCCGACAGCCAGTGGCGGACAGGAAGCGATTTGGTGGGATCAAGTTTGGTGAGATGGAGCGTGACTGTCTTATAGCCCATGGTGCTGCTGCCAACTTGCATGAACGCCTGTTTACGCTGAGCGACTCCTACCAGATGCATATTTGTAGGAAATGCAAGAACGTTGCAAATGTGATCCAACGGGTAGTGGGTGGTGGACGTAAGGTTCGGGGCCCCTATTGCCGTATATGTGATTCAGGAGATGACATAGTTAAGGCTAATGTACCTTATGGAGCGAAGTTACTTTGTCAAGAACTTTTCAGCATGGGCATCACTTTAAAGTTCGACACTGAGTTCTGTTGAGTTTTCATGGTGGCGTGGAACTCATTTTAACCTACTGTTAGGTGTATATTTGTAAAAATTTGGAGAATATGTGGAAAGCAGTTGTTTAGCTTAACATCCCTTGTGAGTCCCAACTTTTTGTTCCAGGAGACTGTTAAGCATGGCATATTTGAAAGGTCGAATCTGGCAATTGCTTAGCTCCTTTTGTCTTATGGATCTTCTTTTGTTCTCAGCGTATTGACAGTTAATTTGATCTTTGGCCACAAAAGAAGTGTAACAAAATTAACTCGTGAATTTGTGGAGACTTATAGCATCCAACTTATCAGGGTCTAGGCTTGGAATCTTATCTGCAGGTTGCAAGCTCTTTGAAAATCTTATCATTAGCTCAAAATCCACTTATGAGTTACCCAAATTTCTATAAATTTATTTGTATACTCAGTTCTCATACCTTGGAAGAGGACATGTTCAAGCTGAAATTTAATGTCCAGACTTTAAAACAGAAAACTAGTTGGTTGCTTGCTTCCCATTTGCATCCTAATCAAGAAAGCCAAGGCACGAAGGCCCAATTTAGCTCAAGAAATTTTCCTTTCATTTTTTTTTTCTCCAATTTTCAATCTTTCAATCATTTTATGCTACGAAAATTTTGTACTGCCTGTGTCGAATTTGTAAAATAGAATTCAAATTAGAAATTTCATGACCATGATAAGAGAGCCTGACTAAATCTGATAACAGTAAAGATAACCTGAAGTAACAAATCAATCTCATTCCCCATCAATGGTATCATTTCTTTTGGTTACATAGTAAGGGAAAGGAAGGGGGGAAAAAAAGAATCACTGTTTGTGCACAATTACAATGCAGCGTACTCACATTATGCATCTCTTTTCCAGCTTGTATTTTGTCAAGAGAGAAGAAACTGAGACTATTTCTCCATACAGAAATGTAAATTTTCTTACTCTTCATCGGCTTCAAGACCTGGTATATATTCCAAACTCACATCGAAAATCACCGGGCTATTTGGTGCCACCCTGGGCCTTCCTGGAGCCGAAACCAGACCTTTCGGAAATGCCAGCTAACCACAAGCAAGGGATGAAAGCAGATAAATGAGTTTAGCGTACACATGATAACATAATTTATCTTCTCAATTGCAACGCTACGGAGCTGTAGTTTATGTACAGGTTTTTTCTTCCCAATTATGAAGAATAAGGAGGGTATTAGAAATTACCGGTCCTGGAATGTAGAGTCGACGCTTCCCTCCAGTTTTCATGGTCAGTATTCCTTCATCCAGTCCTTTGACCACCTGTTTTAGGCATACAAAGAATCAATCAGCGATGCAAATGAAAAATATATTGCTGAACAAAAACATTTTTTCTGTAAGGAAAATGGATTTTCTCTTTTAGGCAGAGCAATCCAGAAGAAGAAGCTGCATTTCCTTATAGAATGCTTAAATATTTGTTGTAACTCATTTACATAGCATGAAAATATTATCAAATTATACCTTATTGTCAAAAATCGGGGTTTCTTTGCTTGTTGGTCTTACTTTGTTTTATTTTTTCAATAAAAGTTAAAGCTGTGTCCCATTTGGCTGTCTGGTTCTTATAAAATCAAAGAAGAGCGAAGAGCCAAATCCTCATGTAAATCAGTTTGCAGACTTTATGATGATACTGAAAGCAAACAAAACAGTAACATAGAAAGAACCAAGAGTACCAAACTCGCACAGACTGAGTAACAGAAAGCACCCATGACAATGAAATAATACCATGTGCAAAAATCAATCATCTTTCTTGATGACTTAGCTAAAATAAACAGACTTACCTGCCCAGAGCCAACGCGAAAAATATATGGCCGACCTTTCTCCAGTGAACTGCAAAATTAAAAACAGAAAGTTTGAAGTAAGAATTCCGAAAAATTGTCTCATCAGATCCCAATTAAAGTTTCTCACACTGAGAAGTAGCACATTTCTAATCCTATTAAAACAAACACTAAATGATGGATCTTAAAAATCAGATGTTTGAAAGCCACGATTGAATCCTCTTATAGATCAACTTCTTCCCCTAGAACAAGATAAGAAATGGGAGCAAATCCACAGAAAGTAGAGATGACTCTAAGGATAAGTTAAAGCAAGACTGACTAAGAAGTTTGGTCATGTCCAGTCTTGACCTTAAGGAATTAGCTGCAGTGGTAAAAAGAGTAGTTTGTCGCAGGCATTACAGATGAGAGGGAGAAAGGGTGTAGCCGTGTAGGCATGGAGCAAATGTCACATAGGAAGCAACACTGATGAAAGAGGCTTACAAAGAACTTCTAGATGGTCCTGCATTGTGCATGAAGTGCAGGGGAAGAAGAGCATTCGTATCGCTGACCCCAACATGTGACAAACATATGACTGTTTTATTGCAGATACTTCAGGGGACTCAGTTATTTCTTAATCCACAATTTGTACTTGTACGCTAAACTTAAAATGGATTGTCTGCATTTACAATAGTTTGGGTGGTCAAATGCAGAAAATAATTCACATACAAGTCATCTACGAGATCTGAAGTTAGTTCCAGTTTAATATCTTACAAAACAGCATTAACACATAGTCATTTTGATGAAAGCTGATATACTAACCTATCAAATATTTGACCAGATGGAATCATGGCAACATAATTAGCAGCCACCTGAGAGTAATAGTACAATTGATGTAAGCTTTAGTCAATAATACATGAAGAAGCAACAGGAAATCTCAATAAATTGGTAAGGCAGACAATATATGGCAGACCCACCCATCTTTCAGTAGAAACAAAAAGAACCAAACTAGTATTTTATATTAAAATGAAAACAAATTAAACTGGAGAAGATCACTGAAAATATCGGGTTCATTTAACTATTTCCATCATATGAGCTTGGCAAGTTTGAATTCTCTGTCTCTTTTACATTTTTCATACGTGGTGCAGATGGCAGAGTTTGCAGTGACTGAAGTTTAGGTGCAAAGGTCTAGCTCAAATTATTATATGCTTGACAAACTAAATGCCAACTTCTGATTCAATCTAGTTTCATAGTCTGTCTGGCAAATCTATTTCTCTGTTCTCTCTTCCTTTCTCCATTTGCCAATGTGTAAATAGCTTGATATGTTTGGTTAACAGCAACTTCAAACTGCTCTCAACTATCCAATTTTAAGAATTGTAATGGTCTTGTTCCAAATATAGAATGTTGGACAAGTCAAAATTAAGTTTGCACAAGCATAATTTTTTATTTCCTCAGATTGAAACAGCCATCTAGATAGGTGCTGAGAGGTAAAAGGCTCATTCTGGCTAGCAAGTCCCAAGAAGTGGATGCTCTCCTCAATCGATAGATTAAACTCTGATGGAGTGTCAAAACAAGAAATTTATAATGCAATTACTGTACTTCTGAATGCTGTTAGAAGTCTACATAAATTATTATCCTGGAGAAGATGGAGAGGATATAGGCAAGAGCCTTTAATTGAATTTATAAGAATAGAAAGCCATTGTAATCGACTATATTTCAGCATCAATATATCTACGAGGCCATCAATCAAATAGTGCAGCTCTTAGAGAGTGATATACTTGTGGTCAAAATCAGCATTTTTAGTTATTTTTTGTTAGAATGTAGATAAGGCAATTTTTACAAACCAGAGTAACTGACATACCTGAAAACCAACAGGAGGACTCGGGCCTTGACCAACTTTGATATCCTTGTACTGCAAACCAGACTCTGTAGTCACCATAGGTACCTTCATTACAGAAATTTGTTATAGTGGTTACTGCTGATAAGCAAAAAAAATTAATGGAAGTCACAAGTTATTTTCTACTTGACGCTTGATCATATATCATCTATAACTAAAAATATTCAACCCACAATCTGATCATGAAGGTGAGAAAAATATGTTTATAACCATAATATGTCTCCAATAATAAACCTTAAGAAACAAGTGGACTAAATTCAATTACAATGGCTGTACATGTAAGCAATGAGCAGACAGTAGACATCAATCAACAATTAAGAAAAAGTTCAAGATGCATACTATAGAGTGAAAGTAAACCAAGTAAAAGCCAAAATGTAAGTGAAGTGAGGCTCTTGACAGAGTGCACGTTCATGTTCAATTTAACCAAAATATTCTTGTTCTGAAGATTTAAAGAATTTACCAGTGTGCCACAACAAGAAACTATGAACCCGTTTAAAGAAATTAAATCTGCAACAAGAAAGGAAATGTTGGAGATAGAGGTAAAGTAATCTCACCATACATTTTCAAGCTCTTTCTCGCAAGCGTCATCACACAATCTTGGTTTCTCCTCAGGAGGCAAGCCGGCTCCCTTGGCATCAAATGAGTCCAAAATGAGGGTTGAAACTCCCAAAACCAACCCAATGAGATCTCTTCGACTAACTAAATTCATTTCATCTCCACGAACACTAGTCCTCGAAGCTCGAACTCCAGGTCTCAAACTTGAGCATCTCACAAAAAGACCCCGAATCTTGTCACATGAAATGCCATGAGAATGGATAAGTAGAGTTTTGCTAGATGAGGAGCCTAATACAAAACAAATATATATAGTGAGCCAAAGTAGATTTAAGACCAAAAAGATCAAGATTTAAGTATCTATCAACGTGATATGCTACAAATTCCGTCCCACGTACCAACATCCAATTTCAAACAAAAGGAGGTCCGTATAGATCATATTGGAGAATGAAGAATGATACATTTTTGTTCGTTTCTTAAAATCCTAACCATTTTTCCATCACACTTTATATAAGAATCTTGACAATGGGTATCAAAATTAGTAACAAGAAAGTAAATTTAACTTAATCACAATCTAATGGGCTGTTAGAATATCCACTGGATAATAAGTGATCATTATACGAATATAATGCAACTGCACGATGCATTTCAAGAAGCTTGCTGGTCTGATGATCGGTATGCAAAAACATAATGAATGAGATTGAGGAAGCAGCTTAATGGCATTGAAGTTTTACTAAATAAAGTGAAAAAGCTTACCAAGAAGCAGAGGAGAAGGAGAAGAGGCCATCATATCTTTTCCAGTTGTTTGTCTGCTGAGTGCTGAGTTTGTATGACTGTAACGTTTCAAAGTGGATAACGAAATCTTCTAGTCGTACAGTTTGTTGTTCCTGACGTGGCTCCGTCGCTCCTCATGATAGATTCTGTTTGTTATTGAAGTACGTAATTTTTTTAAAAATAATTATAATAGAAAAAAATTATAATTATAAAATAAAAATTAGTAATATATAAAATTTAAATAAAATTATTAAAGATATAATAAATTTTTTATTATATAAATAAAAAATTATATTAATATAGCTTTCAAGTTACAGTAATTAATGTTTATCAAACACTTTAGTACTGTATCTTTTAAGTTACAACTTACTAATCTCAATTCCAAACGCACCATCTGTCCGGTAACCAAAACGGGATTCTATTTTTTTATAAAAAATTAAATTAATTAAATTTTTTAAATAAATATTAAACATTGAATTTTTCTAAAATGGAAAGAAACCAAAACCAGGCTTAAAACGACCGGGCCAGGCCTGGGTGTTCAAAGCCCAAACGTTTTATGGGGCCCATGCAGGTTGGCGCGTGATGAAGGTGGGAGGGAATTGCTTGTTTATTTTTTGTTTTAATAAAATTAATAATGATAAAAATAATAATAGATTCCTCACCTGCAGGTAACTCCATCATACCCCCAAAAAAAAAACAGTGTTAAATTCGCAGTCAATTATATATCTTCTTTCTTCATTGCCTCTGACACAGAACCGTCAAAAACGAAAAACCCTCGGCCCAGGTTCGTGCTGTGTATTACTCTCCCTCTTCGCTAGCTCAGATACTTCAAAATTATTTTTATTTAAGTTTCGATATTTGTTAATCTTACTTCATGATTTTTTTTTAATTTTATTTGGCTTTTAATTAAAGCTCTGTTAAGTTCTTGAAGAATTAAATAACTTTGGTGGCGGTAGCTTGAACCAGCATAATACTGATTCTTTGTTCAAGACTTTAGAAGTTAGAGCTTAAGGGCCTGTTTGTAAGAAAAAATTAAATAAGTACTTATTCTATAAAGCACTTCCAGTGCCTTTTTCTGTTCAAAATTGCTTTTTAGTTGAAAATTAAAAATGAAAACGAGAGAATGTATAGTAAGCAAATCAAATACGGGTATTTTTTATATCTGATTTTTACAGTCTAGGTTGTGACTTGTGAGGTTGAAAGGGTGATAGTGAATGCTTATTTGTTTATGGGCTTGTATGTATTTTTGTATTTGTGGGAATTCATGTAGTTTCTTTACTTTCTTCTTTGTGTATCTGTAGGTTACAGTTACTGCTGAGGGATTTTGTTTTTTCTTTGTTGCAACGATGTCGAATATAGTACTTTTTGAGGATATTTTTGTGGTTGAGAAGATAGACCCGGATGGCAAGAAGTTTGACAAGGGTATGATTTCAGATCCTCGTTGTCGGTTCAATGCATGATTTCATTGTCTGTTGAGAACTTGGGCTAAAAACCTTGGTTTTGTGTTAACATAATATCCTAGACATGCAAAATTTGATGATTGCTCAGCTGGTGAAACTACATAGTCATTGACCTATAGGATGAGATGTTGAGTATAATTGATTTTTTACCTGCACTGAATGATGTCTGAATCTAAACTATGATGCTAGTCTCGCTAATCAGTGAAAAGAATGATCTAGAAGAATTACTAGCGTCGTCACATTTCCCTGCTCTGCACTTTTTTCTCTTTCCTACTTCGTACCGTACACATTTCGACCTTGTTCTAGTTGATGAAGAATTCGAGGTTCAGTATTGGGAAGTTCTCTTAAAGTATCTGAAAATTGCTTGCAATTACAGAAAAGTGGTCCACAATGAACATCTCAAGAAAGAATTATATTATGCTTGAACTTATTTGGATAAAAAGGTTTATGTAAAGATTAGATTTAAGTTTTCATTGATCTTTAATTTGGTTGTGGGCTGACATGAAGTGATTTTTTTGTTCAGATTCCTATTTCTACATAATAGAGCTTTTTTCTTATAATGCAGTTTATTTTGTTAATACTGTGTTAAAATATTTTGCTCTATGATGTGCCACACATGTTTTTAGTCTTATGCTGGTAGTTTTCACCAGGTGTTCGTGAACTGTTTAACATTTAATTCATAGAATTTCTTTTTCTGTGCATATTGGACTTACATTTTGATGTCATTGTATAGTTTCCCGCATTGAAGCACATAGTCAGAACTGTGACATGTACATGCTACTGGATGTGAACTCGGAGCTATATCCTATGCGTGTTGGTGATAAATTCACAATGGCTTTGGCTCACACGTTAAATTTGGATGGAACACCAGATACTGGCTATTATACTCCAGTAAGCTTGCTCTTCTTCTAGGCTTTTCATCTTGTGAGAAGAAGATAATATATGTTGTGTTGAGTTATTTGCTGTTTAAAAAAATAAAAAATCATCAGGTGTTGTATTAACAAATTGTTGTAGCAGATATTAAACTAAATTAGCCAACTATTAAGATGCTATTAGTAGAGAATATTGTGTTTTACTCAAAATATAGAAATATCTTATTTTGTTTGCTATTTGAAGGCAACTTCACGTCAAGGGAAAGTTATTCACTTCTGACGTGGCATTATCTGAGTTCGTCATAGATCTTTAGCCATGTTATTTCTTATATGAATTTGCAATTATTTTATTTTTAAATCTTTCTTCTTTATGCAAAATAAATATGTACTTCGGAAGTTAGGATATCTCCAGATTAGAATATGTATTATATCAGGTCCATCAGCGTAGAAGTAGTGAGGCCATTTCCCCATAAGTTGCCCCTGGTTCAGATTTTAGTTCTAAATGCTTCTTGAAATTAAGGGCTTTCTTTTTTCACAATGGCACAATAACCTTGTAAACGTTGTATTGGAAAGGGGCATTTTCTGAATATAACAGCATTGGTAATTCCTTCTATGTTTTCTGAAATGTTCTATTGCAAATGGGCATTTTATTTTTTTGTAATCAGTGTTTTTCCTGTTTAAATATAATCTTTCATGTGCTTGAGTAGTTATTATTAAGTTTTGGAGATGAAGATGATTGACAATAAAGCCAGTATTTATGCCTGAGTGTAGAAGGCAGTGAAAAACATTATAGAAAATTAAGATTGTGCTCAAATCGGAATTCAGGAGGATGATTTGAGGGGTTGAGTGGATAATGATTGCTGATATGATAATAGTATATGACCCTAAATAAATTGAGTGATTGGGTACCCTTAGACCATAGTATTAACCTAACTGCAAGGAAAATATCATCTGAAAACACCTTAAATTGGTGCATCCTTGATATTTGTTTTGGACTGTATTACCTGTCCTCTGTTTGCTTTTAGTTTTTGTAGCTGTTATTCTATCTATATATTGAACTTTACACTTATTTATTACAGGGTGCGAGAAAGACACTTGCTGACAAGTATGAATACATTATGCATGGGAAGCTATTCAAGATTGGAGATGAAGGTTCTGGAAAATCACTTAAAGCGTATGAAACCACTACCCAAAGCATTCATTATTATTTTATCTGGGCATGTGTGATACATCTTTAAACCTCTGTAACCAAAACTTCTCTCTTTTTTTTTTTTTGTGGCTGGTGCTCAATATACAACCTGATTTTGAATTGCGGAAGAAACTGATTTTCTTGTGTTTAAGTGGCTTTGTGGGCTTTTTCTTTTTAAAATTCAATGATTTATGTTGCTTTTCCTTTTTCTCTTCTTTTGCAGGGAGATATATGTTTCATATGGTGGGCTTCTAATGATGCTCAAGGGGGATCCGTCTTATGTCTCTCACTTCGAGCTTGATCAAAGGCTGTTTCTCCTGATGAGGAAGTTGTAAAATGTAAACCCTGATGTAGTATCTCAAATCCCTCGTTTAACCAGCAAATTTGCTGATGTTGCAGTGAAACTGTTATAACTCATCTTTTCATTTTGATGTGGGGTAAGATGGTGGGCTGTGTCTGTGTTACGAGAGGCCTTTAAGGCATATCCTGTGCCGAATGTGTTTTGCTGTGTCTGTTGTTTTATATTTATCAAAATGATAAAATGAATTTATATGATGAAGCCCTCTTTGTTACATTCAGTGTAGATATAAAGAGTTTTATAGCTTTGAAAATCGGTTCTAAAAATTGACAAGTGTAGACTCTTTTGTTGGTATGAAAGATCTAAGTACTACATTTATATTGATGTAAAGATTAACCCATCCTCCTTCATAATTCATATATCGGACAATTATTATTTCAGCATAAAGGCCCAATCGATACCTCATACGACTTAAGTAAATGTTCAAGGAATTTACTTTTATGAGAAGAATTTGCACAAATATATGTTGACAGCTAGTTAGGTTTTATCAAATTCTAATCTTACATGAACACGAGCGTACCACATCATCGATCTCTGTATCCATCCACGAAAAAAAATTTTACAAGCATTTTGAAATGGAGCAACATTGACGTGTGGGAAACTTTTTCCCACTCTGTTTGGTTTGATTGGAGTCTCAGTGTAAGACTCTCTCAGTAGGAATTTTTGTGAGTCAATGTCTCTCAACTTGGAGGCAAGACTTAATGTGAAAGTTCTTGAAATGTTAGGAATTATTTATTTAGTTCAGAGACAAATACGGTCTTCCGTAAAATTTTACCATGTTAAATTGAAATTATTCTCCGTTAATCACTCAATTCACCCCACATATGTAGGGTTGGTAAAATATGGGTTTGGATCCGGTATTTTTAAGCTCATAATATTAATAACAAGCCTAGGTCAATCAAAAGTCCGTCTAAAATTGGACCGGTCAGGCTTAGGCTGAGCCTGAATGGACATGAGTCGGATTTTGAGACAGACCTGAACTTTTTCATTAAGTATGAAATAATTTTTTAATAAAATAAAAAAATTTTAATTAAATATAATTATTCAATACATAATAGAATAATAGTCTAATACACAAAATATTAATAACACAACATAATAAAATTACAAATGCTAATATAAAACACATATTAATTTAATATTCAATTTTTTCTTTTTTATTTAAATTTAATTTATTTTTATTTATAAATTAAAAAATCTGGATAAACTTGAATTTTTTTTCCTAAGCATTTATACAAACTTAATTTGTGCGGGCTTTAAATTTTAATGCTTGTATTGAGGACCATCTCAGGCGGACCAGGGCTTTTTTAACCAACTCTACACATATCTCAAAAAGCGACAGAATCAATAAGGATTTAAGCAAAAATTCTAGCACGTATATATGGGCATACAAAACCCTAGCTAGGGCTACACCTCCTTTTGGGATTTTCACACCACAAATTCAGAGATCTTCATTCTCATTCGGTTAGACTCCTTTCTCTTTTTCATTATCTAATTTATTCAACCTCTTTTCTTTTCTTTTCTTTACTTTGATTATTGATATATTTTTTAAAAAAAAAGTATTTTCCTGATTAGTGATCATTAACGGCTACATTTTTGCTTGTAGGTCAAAAACAATTTTGCTGTGACGATGCAAGATACGTTCATAGTTGACAAAATCAATCCAGATGGAAAAAAATTCGACTCCGGTGTGTTCTTTTTTCCCCCCCCCCCTTCCTTTTTCTTTTTTCCACTTTCAACATTTACATGAATTATTTCTTTTACATTCGTTCAATTCTTATATATGATGATATTTTTTATCTGCGGTGAAATCTATTCATTTGTAATATTTCTTCTTAGAGTAATGATATGCTTACAAAGTGAAGATACCAAAATAACCGTCGTATCTTAAACAATAGTTGACCTTTTATATTATCCTGAAACAAATTAATGCCATACATATTTGTTAATCTTGTGTACTCACAGATCCTTGAATGTATTTGTTTCGTAGTTTCTCGTATAGAAGCGGAGGGTGAGAGCCTCGAAATGTTAATGACACTCGATGTTAATACTGATGTTTATCCAATTAAAAAAAATGAAAAGCATGTGGTTTTGTTAACTTCTACATTAAACAAAGACGGCTCAGCTGTTGGTGATTATTACACTCAGGTAATCTATCTCGGTTCTTTTCTGCTGATATGTGCGTGCTTTTGTGTGTGTGTATATAATTTTTAGAATGCGAATTTGAAACAATATGCTAAATTCGTTTCTGTAAAGTGTCGATTTTTCGTATAATTTATGTCGTCATGAGGAATGTAATGAGCATGCATTACTTTTCCAAAAAAAAAAAAAAAAAATACTAATGCCGAATGTGTTATTCTTGATAATGCTCTAGTTATTGCCAATTCTCGCTAAACAACAATCGGAAGGCTCGGAATTTTCTTTTGTTATTATAAAGACTATGAGTAGTTTTTCAATAAGGGATCCCTGACTTTATTAAACACATTTTACAATGCATTATATTTTGTCTTATTGTGTATTGAAATCTAACTTTTTTTTGTCTTTTAGCTAATCCTTGACTTTATTAAAATCGAATCCTTGATTGGAAAACCACTCTAAAAACCATTATGATATATATATATATGTATGTTTCATTTTAGCTGCTGCACTAATCTTAATTAGTTTCTAATGTTCTAATATCAACATTTTTTTATTTTCCCACTGTATCGTTTTGTAGACTGGCAGGGATTCAATAGCAGACAAATTTGATTATATCATGCAGGGAAAGATATACAGGATCTCAGAGGAAGGTTCAGGCGCAAATGTAAAAGCGTATGTAATCATTTATTTATTTATTTTCCAATAACAGTAAGTGATGAACCTTAGAGATTTGCATATGTAAAATCACGTATGTGAATTTAGAGTTTGTTAATTCACTTTTAGCTTTTACCAATTGGTTATATTTTGTCGATCTTTATATAATTATTTGTTTTGATATGTACAGGGAGATATATGTATCATTTGGTGGCCTTCTGATGTTGCTGAAAGGGAATCCTTCGTATGTTTCAGAGTTTGATCTTGATCAAAGGCTGTTTCTCTGCATGAGGAGACTGTGAAGTGAAACTCAGGAAAATGCTGCTTTCACAATTTGTGTATGCCTCTTGCTAAAATTGTGTATGCCTCTTACAATTTGAGCTTCTGCAAGAGGAGGCTGTGAAGTGAAAGTAAAGTGAAGCTATGAAAAATGCTTCTTTCGATAAAAATAATTTGTTTCTGGTTTTTCTTAAAGTCTTTATATTTTAAAATAATACCCGCTTTATAACACAATAAATTCCATAGATCACACCTCCTAAAACTCCTAAAACTGTAAAAATTAGAATGAGTCCACTGATGATTGCACAGTAGTGATGACAGTAGACGTCACCTTTTTCTTTGCATAAACACCCAGATGCACTCTTTAAATTTCCTCCACACTCATAACAAAAACTTGTCTTGCATCTGGGGGCCAAAAAAAGAAAAAGAAAAAGGCAAGCACTATAAATAAGACTGATCAATTTTCATAATTTAAATTAATGCATGCGTTTTCTTAAGGCGCTAAAGGTAATGTTGAGGTGGTTAAATATATATTCGTGTGATAATTGGATAAATCTGTGGATGTGATTCAATACACTATTATTACTCATATAAAGACATGACGCGTTATTCTATTTATTAATCATATTTATTTATATGAACACATAAAATAAAATAAAAACTGAGTTGTAACTCACATTGTCACTAGGGACAAAGCTCAGTAGAAAATTTTAAGAGAGCTAAATTTAAACTTACAATTTTTAAGTTCTTAACAATAATAAATTACTACCAAGCTAAATCATTAAAAATTAAAAAAAAATTACTAAGAATATTATCTAATGTCAATACTATATGAAAAAAGAGACCGCATTTATAATTTATATATGAAGGAAAATAATTATTAAGCCTTAAAGTAAAAAGGCTATCAAACATTAATGTGCCTTAATGGGAATTCTTAGATTACTTTATTATCTAATATATAAAATTTATACATCAATATAGACGGTTTACACTAACTTTTCATATTTCATTTTCATTTAGTAACCCCAAAATTTTCCAAACTCTGCAGGTGCTACGGCACCCACTAACCTTATATATCCTCCATCCCTTATTATCACCTCTAGTTGAGTGTTTTCTTAAGCTCATATGCTTAGCCCGAGAATATGTTACGCTATGGCAGCTAAGCGGGAACAATGGAGTAGTTCCAAACAAGGTTTAAGAAATAATGTTAGAAATCTTTTCTGTCTACATATGAAATATTTGCTAATATGTTTACCATGTTTTTTTTGGTTATCATTAAATAATAACTAACTTATTAACGAAAAATTTGTGATACACACAGTAACATATGATAGTTAGGAAGAGCAAGGTAAGAGGAAAAATAAACCTGCAGTACATAACACGACAACCTTCTTTTCGCTCTACACAGCTGCCACAGGCGGGGCGCCTAGCCCCATGCATCCTCTCCACAAGCTTCCCGAACGCAATATCATTCCAGTCCCTCAAATTTCCACTTTCTTCACATCGATACCCTGCATGCCATGCCACCTTACACTGAAAACAAAACCATTGCTTACAATTAGGGCACCGAGCTTTCTTCAATGTTCCATAATTTATCTCACCCTCGTTCACCACCAAAGCCATGCAGTTCCTGTTAGGGCAGTAGCTTCTTTCAAACCCTAGAACATAATCTTCACAAAGAACATCACACCACTTTGAAAACAGATTCGATGGGATCATGAGTTTGCAAGTAAAAAGGTCTAAAAATTGGTCACAATGTACCCCGGGGCATTCAATTTTTGCTGTGTTGTTGTCTTGAACCTTGGCTTCTATGTACTTCGCTATGCAGTCTTGGCAGAAATGGTGTGAACAAAGATCTTTGTTCCTGAATTTATCGTTTGCTGAGATGGGCTCTATGCAAATCTCACAGGTGAAGATTCCATTAATGTCTTCTAATTCGATTTCTTGTTGAGGATTTTCATGTACTTTTTCTTGCTGGGGTATACACTCACGGTTTTCAATTGGTTTTTGCTGTGAAATTCTCATATTGATTTTGCAATATCTCTTATCACAATAGGTCTCTTTCTCACTGGAGCCTATTAAGTGCTCCATATATGGGCTAAGCCTGATCAAATGTGGCAATGGTAAGAAATTTGAACTTAATTTAAATTTTAAAAGTAGAAGGATTCCGCAGTTTCTGAGAAGCTTAGTTGCAGATCATTGGATTTATCACAAATACATTTACCCAATTAATAATAATAATAATAATAATAATATTGTGTCTCGGCTAATGATCACAAATACGTTTGCCCAGTAATAATAATGCGTGTGCATGTATAATGATAATAATAATAATTCACATTTAACAATGATGACCGATTTCCTATTAAGTCATTTGTTTGTTCCATATTCTCTATTTGCAACTTTAATTTTGCCATTTGTTTCAACTTTTTGTTAAGTCATCTTACAACCTTTTTTTTTTTTTTTTTTTTGAAATTGAGATTAAAATTTATCTTCTATTGGAAATTATTTTGACATCAGCTATCTAAATTGAAACTACCATATAATCTTCATAAATTAATAACAATGCTATGATATATAATAATTTTAAAAGATACTAATTAATCGATATATTAATAAATTATCAATGTACAGAGTGTATTTATATTTTAATGTACATATATATTTAATCAACTGAAAATTTATTGTATTTTATCAATCTATCCAATTAAATATGAATTAACCTAATAAATATATAATATATTGACAAAAAAAATAAATTCAAAATTATTAGGACAATAGCTTTTTTCAAAACCCAGAACATAATCTTCCCAAAGAAGATCACACCACTTAGGAGAAAAGACTCTATGGGCCATGGGCTCATGGGTTTGCATTTTGGTAGTACAGGGTTCTAAAAATTGTTTGCAATGGGTTTGCATTTTGCATTCGATTGTCTGTGTCGTTGTCTTGAAACTTGAGCCTCGGTTGGCCATGCGGTCTTGACAAAATGGGTGTGTGGTGTACACAGATTTATGTTATCGTTAGCCGGCGTCGGTTCTATGAAAATCACACAAGATACAAGTGAAGGTTGCATTAATTTCTTCTTCTTTAATTATTATTATTATTTTTTTAATTTTTCTTGCTGGGGATGTTCTCGGTTTTCAATTGGCTTTTGCTGAGAATTTCCCATGATTTTGCAATTACACTATCGCGTCACAAGTCTCTCACAAGCCCTAGGTGATTAATTTGTATGATAACTTTGCAATGAATTTTTAAATTTATTGAAAAGTACAAGGATCCCACAATTTCTGAGAAGTTACAGTTTGGATCATATTTGTAGTCACGTTAGAGCAAGAATTAGTGTTTTGTTGTTTCAAATGATCATAAATATTTAACCCGCATAACAGTAGTAATAATAATAATAATAATAATAATAATAATAATAATAATTCACATTCATTATTGTTATGTTTAGTAAGCATCCGTGATAAATTTCCGACCTCCATAGTAATTTTTTATCTGGTAGGCTTATATACCAATTGATTATTGATTCCGAATTTTTATAATCTTATTTGTTTTTAATACATACATACATACATACGTACGTACGTACGTACGTACATGTATGTATGTATGTATGTTATTAAAAACCTCCCCTGAGGTTTGGGCTTGTTGCAAGTAGATGGCGAGAATTGGTTTATTTGTAAAAAAACCCCTACCGTCAGTTAATTTTAACATTGACCGTTAGTTGACCGTGCAAAGACAATATTACCCTTAACAATAGTTTGTAAACGAAAATAACTAAAAAAAAATCAAAATTATTGGTTATTTTACCCTCTTTAAATTATTAATATTTTCTTAAAGTTCCTATAAAAAAGATAAAATTAAAAACTTGAAAAATCCTCTTTAAATTATTGATATTTCCTTAAAGTTCCTACAAGAAAGATAAAATTAAAAACTTAAAAATGAAATAGTCATAATCTTTACCTATGATATTGTAAATCTTTGGAATTGATAAGGATTAAATTATTAATATTTTCTTAAAGTTCCTATAAAAAAGATAAAATTAAAAACTTGAAAAATCCTCTTTAAATTATTGATATTTCCTTAAAGTTCCTACAAGAAAGATAAAATTAAAAACTTAAAAATGAAATAGTCATAATCTTTACCTATGATATTGTAAATCTTTGGAATTGATAAGGATAAAATTGTCAAAAAATAGGATTTGTGCTTTTCGCGCCAACAATTTTGGTTTTTTTTTAGTTATTTTCGTTTACAAACTATTGTTAAGGGTAATATTGTCTTTGCACGGTCAACTAACGGTCAATGTTAAAACTAACTGACGGTAGGGGGTTTTTTACAAATAAACCAATTCTCGCCATCTACTTGCAACAAGCCCAAACCTCAGGGGAGGTTTTTAAAAATTGCCCATGTATTCAAAACCAATAAACCCTCTATACGTTTCAAGAGTCCGAGCTTGATCAAAGGTTGTTTTCCTGTATGAGTGAGGAGGCTGTGAAGTGAAGCCAGGGATGACAAAATGTCTGCCAAGCTTATCTTTTGTTTCAGACCGAGTCAAAAAGCCCAAATTTTATATTCTACATTTTAAAAAAAAAATTATGTTTTATATATTTATAATTATAAAATTCATTTTTTTTTAATTAAATTAGGCCTTAAAAATTAGGCATGAATGATTTAAACTTTAAATGTATTAAATATATGTTATGGATCGGTTATGTGTGTGTGTGTGTGTATAACTTGGGTTTGATATGTTAAAAAGCTATACTTTTAATTAAAAATAATATATATATTTTTATTTATTTCAAGTACATTTGGGCTTACCCCAAAACAACCAGGCTCGGGCTGGGCTTTTTGGCAATCCCCCAGTGACACCCTCTATTGAAATATCTATTTCTGGGAGTGGGGAAAAAGAAAAGAAAAGAAAAATAAATCTTTCAGTATTTATAATATGTACCGTATATCAGGCCATTATCCGGTGCAAACATTTTAATATAATACCCGCTTTATAACACAATAAATTCCATAGATCACACCTCCTAAAACTCCTAAAACTGTAAAAATTAGAATGAGTCCACAGATGATTGCACAGTAGTGATGACAGTAGACGTCACCTTTTTCTTTGCATAAACACCCAGATGGACTCTTTAAATTTCCTCCACATTCATAACAAAACCTTGTCTTGCATCTGGGGGCCCAAAAAAAAAAAAAAGAGAGAAAAGAGAGCAAGCACTATTAGTTCACAAATTAAATCGATAAAAAAGATAAATTCATGAGATTTCATATTACAAAGTCCATACACCTTTTCTTGGTGTGTTTTAATTTATAAGTACATAAGACTGATTTTCATACTTCAAATGCATGCGTTATCTTAGCAGTTATCTTAACAGTGCTAAAGGTACCGTGGATAATATCGCTTATTAAATTCAACACTATCTTACTAGTATTCACACACTACGTATATAAGCAACAAACAAACAGAACAAGGCATAACAAAAAGAAAAACAAAAACAAAAACAAAAATGCTAAGATATGAGTTGAGTTTTTTCCCAAGCTCATGCACTTAGCCCAGGAGTAGCGCTCCTTCAGGCTCAAATACTTGGCCTAAAGTGCCAAACCTGTTGCTCTGCGGCAGCTAAGAAGAGCAACACTCCCAAATAAATTCATAAAACAGATTTGTAGTAGAAAATTTCACTAAATTTGTTTGGGAGGGTTGCGCCAGCAGTCACAAACAGGGCTTAAGAACCAATGCTAGAAATTTTTTCTATCACTACAATATAATGTGTGATAACATATTTTCATAACACACTATGTAACGAAAAATTGATGACAAGTATCAAAAAGTTTGTGACTGTTATAACAAATAACGGTTTGAAAAGATACATAAACATAAAGAGAGGAAAATGAACCTGCAGAACATAATTCGACAGCCTTTTTTCCGCTCAATACAGTTGCCGCAACCAGGGCACCTAGTCCAATTCATCTTCTCCAAAAGCTTCCCAAATGCAATATCATTCCGGTCCCTCAAGTTTCCACTTTCTTCACAGCGATACCCTGCATGCCATGCCAACTTACACTGAAAACAAAACCATTGTTTACATTTAGGGCATTGAGCTTTCTTCACTCTTCCAATTCCTTCACACTCATTCACCATCACAGCCATGCAGTTCCTGTTAGGGCAATAGCTTCTTTCAAAGCCTAGAACATAATCTTCACAAAGATGATCACACCACTTTAAAAAAAGACTCGATGGGATCGTGTGTTTGCAAGCAAAAGGGTCTAAAAATTGTTCACAATGTAGCCCCGGGCATTCGATTTTTGCTGTGTTGTTGTCTCGAACCTTGACTTCTATGTATTTCACTGTGCAGTCTTGACAAAAAGGGTGCGTGCAGAGGTTGTTGTTCTTGAATTTATTGTTGACCGACATTGGTTCTATGCAAATATCACAAGTGAAGGTTCCATCAATGTCTTCTAATTCTTCTTCTTTAATTTCTTCTTGCCGAAGATTTTCTTTTTCTTGCCGGGGACATTCCCGGTTCTCAATTGGTTTTTGCAGTGAACTTCCCATGCTCAGAATTTGCAATAACGCTATCACAATAAGTCTCCAACAGGAGCTAGCCTATGACCTGATTTATGTATAGCCTATCAGACTGTTTCTCGAACTCCAGCAGCAAACCTTTCTGCAGTGTATTTGGTTTTCAAGCTTCCTACCTGATACAATCACCAAAAACATAATTTATTCAGTCAAACATAAGGACAAGAAAGAGACAAACTAGATCCCTGATAGACAAAAGCAAACAGCCATTCAGATTCTAAATCCCTATACATAAAATGTTTTTCAGAGGAAACTCAAAACGAAATTTAAATGAACAGGAAGAGATTAACCAAATCAAAACAAAGCGAATAATTGTGCATAAGTTCAGCTCAAAAGAGCTTTATGTTTTGTACATATCATAAGATCAGTTCAAAGAGCTTGGGCGTGGCGAATCACTTCAAAATTACGAAGCAAAGCAGAACCATGGAAGTGGAAATAAACTCACAGCGGATCAAATTGATGACTGAATATTGATCGTGAACTAAAATGAACTCATAATTGTGCATTAATTATACAGTGTAAAGAATGTGAAGAAAAAAATAGTAGATCCGATTTTACATCGAAGTTACCTTAAGAGTCAGGTAATCATCGCATCAGAGATTCGACTTTAGACTCTTCATCTTCACGCCGCCGGCAAAGGCTTGCGGTTAGTTTGGAACGCAAATGGAAAATTTTTTGGCAAGGGGTTGGGGTTTCTTTTTAATTTCTAAATAAAAAATTGATATATTTTTTCAGGCCACGTCTATGTTGCAAGTAGTAGTTGCAACTGCAACTGTGGTCGGTTACGACTCTTTAGTCTCTTTTCATCTGTTAAGCTAGTGTACCGTTGGTTTCAGATGAAAGTGATCCAACGCCCAATAATTTGACACCTGAACACTTTGAGACCAAAAATGTGGTATAGGTGACAACACTACGGTCTTTCAAAAAAAAAAAAAAAGATGCGAGTAGGATAAAAACGCAACCAAACAGTGTGTGGTGTTTGGTTGCGACCATAGTGTTAACGAGAATAAGTCAAGAATAAACTACACAGTAGTTATTAATCCAATTTAGGGAATGACGGCAAACTCACGAATAAAAAAATTACCAGAGGGCAATTTATCAAACACCTAGCGTGCCATGATTTTACTCAATTATTTTTGTGGTTACAACCGTTGATCTTGCTGCCATCACCTGGACTCGAAATTGCAGGTAATTGCCTTGCTGCTATCACGGCAATGCATGAATCATGGCCAACAAGCACCAAATTCATGGCAAGCACACCAACAACCATTGATTAATGAATGGCAAGTTTAGTTTTTTAAAGTTTAAAATTATGTAGTTACTGTCGGTTTCGTTTGCCGTCAATTTACCACCGCTGCTCTATATATAATATATATATATATTCCAATTCAAGTTTTATAAATATTTTTATGGGTATCAAAGACTTTGGCTATAATTATGGTACCCATGTCTTACATGGTTAAATTTTATTAATTTTCTGATCATTTAATGATATTATGATCAATCTGTGAAATACTTTTATCAAGCCTAGACTCTTGTATCTATTTTGGAAAAGAAGCATTTTACTATTTATTTTAGACATGCCAAATCATTCTCTTATGTAGATAAACATTTAAAAGATACAAATTTGAGATTAGAAATATTTCAAACTTGTCTCATGTGTTCGCAATGGAAACTATAGTAGATAAATTTGAGTCATATTAGAGGCAAATATCTTGATTAATTTTATGTATCAAATTTGGTCTAAAATTAAAAGGCATTAAGCTAGTAAGTGCTCTTTTAGTCTTCATTATTTGATCTAATTTTTTTGTTAGACTCCATATTTTAAAAAATTACTCAAAAAGTTTTTCATTATAATTAGTGAATTTTTCACTTGTTAACATGTCAAATTTGTTTGATTTTCTGTCTTATCAAATAAAAAAGTTATCTTATCCTTAAAAAGTTAGATCTAACCACCACGAAAGTGATGAGAAGGTTTTACAAAACCCCAAGGATATGATTAAGTGATTTTAAGCAATTTTATTTAATTGGTCACTTGAGTATAAATTCAGAGACAGATAATGAACAACAAAAATAAATTTAGGCTTTACTTGCCATGTCTTTAAAAAGAAAAGAAGAAGAAGAAGAAGAAGGTTTTTTAAACAAAAAGTTTGTGACTATCGCAACATATGTATATAATGAATGTAAAATGATTCTTGAAACATGATATCTAAGTAATAAAAAGAAATGCAGAGAGAGAGAGGGAGAGGAAAAATATATAAACTGCAGTCTGCATGACATAATAGGACAGCCATCTTCTCTCAACACAGCTGCCACAACCAGGACACGCAGCCCAAGTCATCTTCTCCACAAACTCCCCAAACATATAATATCATCAGGTTCCCTCAAGTTTCCACTTTCCTCACATCGATACCCTGCTTGCCATTTCGACTTGCAGTGTATTATAAATTTTTATTCTTTTTTTCTCTGGGGATCTTCTCGGTTAAATTCCCAATGACTTTTTGCTGTGCACTTCCCATGCATCAATTTGCGATGCCGCTATCACAACAAGCCTCCCGCAGCCTATTAGGAGATTCATTTATCGCCTATTTTAACATAAAAAACTTCAAAAAAGAAAGTTTAGACTTTTGGACTTGATTTAAAAGGAGAAGGGTTCCAAAATTGATGAGAAGTTGTAGTTCAGATGGAGCCAGTTTTGTGTTTGATTCTCTAATTTATTAATTGGCATTGTTGAATGTTAAATAAATTTTGTTTGTGCACAAAAAATCAGAGACAGGGTTATTCAGGAAGCTTCCTTTCTAAGCTCGCAAATACGTGATTTAATATTAGCTAGGCTTTATCTACATTTTTTCTTCTTCTATTTCTTTATTAGAAATCAAAATTTTCTTCTTTTTCAAAGGTAGAGGGGTGTTTGATTTCTCGTAAATAGTAAATACACTGTTCGATTGTTTTCAATTGTATATCTATTTTGGAAAAGGAAACCTTTCAGTATTTACGTTAGGCGTATCATCAAGTCATTCTCTTACGTGACATTTAAAAATTTCATATCTGTCTCATGTGTCCGCATTGGAAATCTGTAATTGGTATATTTATATCAATTTAGAAGTAAATATCTTGATTAATTCGATGTATCAAAATTGGTTCAAATTGCAAAAGGAAATCGGCAGTCACATGGCTCAGGAGTAATGAAATGTAAATTTTATTTTAATATGTTGGGGAAAAAGGAAAAAAAAGAAAGAAAGAAAAAGAAAGACAAATCTTATAATACAGATCAATGAGATGCTTTCATCCGCTCTATAAGAGGACCGCAACAAGGAACTGTAGAAAAAGTGCAAACATGGTGGGTAATTGGTAGTAATGAATATAGATGTGGCCCTTTTCTTTGCATAAACACCCAGATGGACATTTTCCTCCACACTTGTAGCAAAAATATGTGTTGCATCTGAAAAAAAAAGGTCAAGCACTATCAGTTCAGATTATTATTATTTCACGCCCTTTGTTGTGTGTGTGTTTTATAACTATTTAAATGATAAATAGCCTCACCCTTTTCATAATTACAACGCATGAACAGTGGTAAATATAGTACTTTAAAACTTTGAAGTCATTAGAAAAATACCTTTCTGTCTATACCCTCTGTACACCACCATATATATGTCACAAGTCGCATTAGGAGACATACTGAGACCAAATATATCATATTTATTAAAATCTAACACTCCATTATATGTACTCTATAGATGTCATAATCTTTTAAGGGCGGGAGCTATTTGCATCCTTTGAACACTATCTTACTTACATATAAAACCACTTGTTAAATACTGTTGATGGTTTTGCTTAATCTAATCTATTTGTCATAAGCAAAGCCAACTGCCAACAAGTTGAATTAAAAATTCTTTTGTTTTGTAAACAATATGCTTGTGGTTAAATTTTTGAAAAAAAAGAAAAGAAAAAAAGTGTTCCTCATTAATTTAAATTAAAATAACTTCACGCTTTAATAATTTTAGTAAGAGGTGTAAATAATCTCATTCATCATGTTAGTTGGCTGGAATATTTTAAATATATACAAGTGACTACCTTACAATTATTTTAAAGTATAATTTTCTCACTAGAATAGTAATCGGTCATGGACTTTACGACCCACTTTGTGAGAGAGCAGTACCGTAGCAAGTTCCTAAATAAATAAATATATATATATATATATATATAAATAAAAGAGAAAAAAGTGAGGAAAATAACCTGCATTTCATAACAGGACAGCCGTCTCGTCTCTCAACACAGTGGCCACAACCAGGACACCTAACCCAATTCTTACTCTTTACAAGACGCCCAAACAACATATCATTCCGGTCCCCGAGCAAGTCTCCAATTTCTTCGCATCTGTACCCAGCATGCCAATTCGACTTGCACCGGAAACAGAACCATCGCATACAATTGGGACACCGAGCTTTCTTCAACGTACCTTTTCTCTCACACTCATTCACCACCAAAGCCATGCAATTTCTGTTGGGGCAGTAGCTTCTTTCAAACCCTAGAACATAATCTTCACAAAGAATATCACACCACTTTGAAAAAAGGCTCGGTGGGATCATGGATTTGCAAGAAAAAGGATCTAAAAATTGTTCGCAGCGGAGCCCGGGGCATTCGATTTTGGCCGTGTTGGCGTGTTGCTGTCTTGAACCTTGGATTCTTTGTATTTGGCTATGCATTCTTGACAGAAGGGGTGTCTGCAGAGATTTTTGTTCCTGAATATTTTGTTTCTTGGCATTGATTCTGCGCAAATCTCGCAAGTGAATATTCTATAAACGCCCATGATTTTGCAACTCTGACAAGCCTCTCACATGCACGAGCTTCTCACATGCACGAGCTTCTTAATTAGCTTATAAACTTGTAGTCAATTCATATAATGACTTTACAAGGAGTTTTAACCTAATTCAAACTAATAAAGCAGACCAAAATTAATTAAAGTTTGTGTTTTCTTGTCTCAATTATACGAGCCAACATATACTCTCTCAAGCGGTGATATTTAGCAGAAAAATCTGACAGAATTCTAACAAAATAATGGTAAAACAGTAAATTGAAATTTATCAATTAACAAGGCGAAACACCCTAGGCTCGATTTACTGTGTAATACTCCTTGAGTTTTTAAGTATTTTACGTTACCTTCTAACTAATTAGTGTTAGTGTCTAGAAATTTTTAACTACTTATATATTTTAATCTATTAACCACTAATTTTCCATGAGTATTTTGTGCTTAGGAGAAACTCAGATAATAAGACAATTCTAATTCCTTTGAAAAACTAATTTTGTGTTTGATTTTGTTATATTTACAATCTTCCAAGTTAATTATTATTATTATTATTTTACAAAAAAATTAGAGATTGGCTTCTACAGTAAAGTTGTAAATACATCAAAGTAGGCTCAACGTTATTGTATTTTATATTATTTATCACAGTAATAACATCAATTAATATATTTATTAGTATAAACACTAACTAGAAGTAGAGGATGTCTTGGAAAATCATGATCATATGACATTACTGTTGATGCCCAAATTTGATCTAGTCTATTAGCGACTTAATATCAGACTTCGACACCATCATTAGATTTATTTGGTGGAGAATTGATTGGTCAATCGTTAAGATGTCCTGCAACCACTAGCGATTAACCTGTGAATACCTGAAATCATAGAAGACGGTCAGAGGCGCCAGAAGTTTTTCCGGCGTGAACCCTTCGACGCTCAAGTCAGTTTCTGGGCCTTTGCGAAAAACTTGTGCCACCACTCATATGGCTTAATAAACATTGCCTTAAAAACCAAAAGTTTTTTGAGTTATTTGCAGAAAAATGAAATAGAGTGTCAAAGAAAGAATTTTCCATGAGAGAAAGAGAGAAAAAGATGCCCTGGAGGACCCCATAAAAAAAAATAATAATCCTCTTAAGGTAATGCCCCACTCCCCTCTTTTCCCCTTTGTTCTCCTCCACTTTCGGAAGTTAAGGATGAGATAAAAATAATGCCTCCACTCTCCATTTTTTTTTCTCCTTTTTCCGTTACCAAACAATTACAGAATAAGTGCATTATATACATATTTCATTTAGTGGCCTTCTCATGATCCTGAAAAGCAATATTCCATATGTTTCAAGAGTTTGAGCTTGATCAGAAGCTGTTTCTCGATATGAGGCGGCTGTGAACTGAAGTGAAACTATAAAAAATAACTTTTTGCAATTGTTTCTGCTTTTTGTTAAATCATCTACCCTCTTTTTTTTGCGGGATTTGAGATTAAAATTTGTCTCTTAGAAATTATTTTAGCATCAATTATCTCGATGGCTAATTTGAAACGACAATGTATTCATTAATATCTGTTCAATTGTATATCAAATCATTCTCTCGTACATGTGACGTGATAATTAAAAGTGCAAATATGAGGCTAGAAAAACTTCATACTTGGGTCCGCATTGGAAATCTGTAATGGGTAAGTTATGAGAATTTAGAGCAAATAAATTAATTGATTAATTTTGTGAATCGAAGTTGGTTTAAAATATCAAAGGCAATCAGCAATAACATGCATGAGACGAGAGACAGGAAATGTAATTGCTTTAATATGTTTGTTCGAAAATATCGTATAAATAGACAAGGGTAGTTTTAGGTATAGGCGAAAAAGGTAGTCGCCTAAGAGCATCATCATAAGACTCTTTAAATAAGATTTTATTACTTATTTGAAGAGCCATATCAACATTTAAGGCTCCAAAAGTCACTCCAATTAAGATTCTTCAAATAAGAAATGATTCTTTCTCTTCAAATTTGAAGAGTTACTTTCTTTCTCTTCAATTTATATTTTATTACTTTTTGTTGAAAAAAAGAGAAAGGTGCTTTAATTACTATTTATTTTTCCTTTAAAAAAATAGTTATTTAATTAAAATAATATTAACTCATTTATATTTGAAGAGTCTTTTGGAGAACAATATCTTTTTTCACTCATCTATTTGCCACATAAGTAAGCAAATGAATATTTGAAAAGTAAAATTTATAGAGCCTTTTGGAGATGCTCTAAGGTCCTATATTTTGTGAAAACCTCATTTTTTAAGTTTTTTTCTAATAATTCTCATTTTTTTAAATTACGTATTTAAGAAATCAAAAAGTTTATTAACATCTCTCTAATTATTAATTATCCTACAGTTAACAATTATTTTTTATGAAAAATCTATATTTGATAACATTAATGTTAAATAGATATAACTAATAATATTATTTAATCATTAATTCATTCATTATTAGTCTTTCCAAAAAAAAAATTTAATTAGTTATCTTTTCAATTTCCTCAAAAAAATTAATTATTTAATGTTAGAATATTTGACTTTTAATATTTCTTTTAATTTCTATTAAAATCTTTGTAATCTCAAAAATCAGTAAATGAAAAAATTTCATCCTCTCTTCTCTATAAAGAAAATTATTATATTCATTTGTTAATTTAAAAAAAATCAATTTATAGAAATACAAAGTCTATTTCTATTATCGGATCATTAATTTATCATCTCAACTTTTTATGTTATATCATTCTAAATATCCTATTTGAAAATAATATTATTCTTATTTATTTGATTGTTTATTTTGCAATAGTTTTAATGGAATAAAAAATATCTTCTTAACTTTTTTTAGGTTTTATTTTTAAAATTCAAGAATTAAAAATAGAATAAATTTTGAGCCTTTTTTTAAAAAAATTTTTGGAGTATTGAAATTGCAAAACAAATAGAGGCCTCATAAAAAAATTTCATCTAAGGCCCCAAACACTCTAAAGCCGGCCCTGTAAATAGAGTAACAGATCGATGAGATATTTTCATCTTATCTAAATATGACATGACTCCTATAGCAATGCTCTTTATCAGTCCACTATTGCCATTTGTATTTAAATTTTATCACAATTGGTTGAAGTACAAATGCGAAAGGAAGTGAATAAACAATAAACAGTGCTCCAACCTCTAGAGAAATTTTTTTTTTTTTTCACATTAGAGCAAGAATTGAGGGTTTGTCTTTCAGTTATATCAGCCAGCATATATTATATTCAGGAAAACCTTTCTATAGTGTTACTCTATGTAGGAATAACTTCTATGTAGTTATAAAAAATTTTAACCCCAATTTGGACTAGTTATAAATAAAAATAAACTCCACATTATAATAAGTTAAAATTTTTCTAGATCTTGTCTTAAGGAACTTACCTTTACGTAGTAATAATTATCAGTATATTACAAAAAAGAAAATAGAATAAAATATTTTTTAAAATTATTTCGGATAATAATTTATTCTTTAAACTTTAAAAATTACTTCGCATACTCCCAACACTACATAAAATGTATGTAGTTGTTTGAAGGCCCACCAAAACAAAAAAAGAAAGAAAGAAAGAAAGAAAACTAACAAACGTATGGGTGGTATCTTCTAGTTCAACTATGAGGGAGAGAAGTTCAGTGTTCCCAATTTTGTTTTCATTAGTACCAAAACAAATCTGATGAGCATTATACCAAATTGACAAAAAGCCCAACAACCCAAAAAAATAAGCCCCACAAAAATTTTCTATATGAAATTATCTAGGTTATTCTTGTGAACCTAGATTCTTAAAAAGTATTATCCGTAAAATATTACATGTAAATTGTCCAAAGATGAAAATCCACAAAATATCTAAGGACATGATTATACACAAATGACCTAGATATATTCTCTAAAAAATGACTTAGGTATTTAGAAAGTATTCTAAGAAAAAAATTAATTAAATGCCTAAATGCATCATTCTACAAAAAATGATATAGACCTATTTTCTACAAGAATGACTTAGATATATAGAAAATGCTTGATGTAAAGAGTCTAGAGCAAATATACATTTTACAGAATGAGCTTATAGGCCAACAAAAAGTCTATGCAATGTGCCTATGAGCCAACAAACATTCTAAGAAATGAGCCTATAATTCAACAAGTGTTCTATAGAATGAGTCTATAGATCAAAACATTATACAGAATGCACCTATGAAACACACATACATTTTATGGAATGAATCTACAAACAAACATACGTTCTATGAAATGAGCCTACGAGCAAATAAATATTTTACGAAATACACTTATGGGCAAACATAGGAAACCGTTTATGGGTAGAATTTTACAAATATGCCTACATGCAAATCTTGTTAGAAAAAATGCTCTAGGACTATTCTCTATAAGAATGGATTAAGGGCATTTATTTATAAAATATTATAAGTGCCTACTAGCAATGACTTAACAAAAATTCATTATGCCGCTAAACCAATCCTCTTAATAAGGAACCAATATAAGGGCTGTAGTCAAGTCCAAGCCCATTTAAGGTCAAAAGCTAAGTGTTCAAAGAATATCTATCATGAACAAATATTGACACATATTGATAAGTGTCGTTATGCATGGGCTTTATGGACATTTGTCAAACTAGCAATGCCGGGTATCATGATAACTCCTTTAACTCAATTATTCAAGTAATCTATATAAGGCTAAAGCCTCCCACATTTGGAGGTAAGACATAATATGAATATAAAATTGTCCCACTCCCTATAGACTCGTTTTTTAGAAATTCAGTACAATGGCTAATTTGAGAAGGTTATCGCCAACAAACTAGTACCCTCGGACAATTTTTTTTTTTTTTAGACAAATAATCATAAGAAGACACGTGATCTAAGAAATCACCTCAGGGAAAAAGTAGGTCACAAACCTTGATTTAGAAGAAATTCTATAACACAAAATTAGTTATTATACATTGAGCAAAAATTTACATCAATATTGATCAAATTGGTTTGGAAATCAATCCAATCTTGTACAACCACTCACGAACCGATCGGTTCGATTTATTTTTCTCCAAGCCTACTCTTTTGGGTTTTTCAAATGTAAATGATTTGCTAACTAAATCTTGTTACACTCGACAAAAAATTTGAGAAGAGTAACAAGCAATTTTTAACTATTCACAAAAACATTGTGACCTTGTAACAATAATAGTAAGTTAGATTTCCCTAAATTAAATTTCTTTATAACATGCATGATATTAGCATGATTTGAATCCAAGTTTCTTGCTAAACATACCAACCTAGCAAAACTTATCAGATTAAATTAACCAAATAGACATGACTTTATTTCTTAACAACAATAACAAAAAAAACGAAGAGAAAAAATCATGGGAAACTCACTGCAGAGACCAACTGAGAACCGAGGGAGACAAGAAGAAGAAGGCAATGGAAGCAGCTTCACTTGTGAAATTTGCATCGAACCAATGGCAGCAAACAAGAAATTCAAGAACAAGAATCTCTGCACTCACCCTTTCTGTCAAGAATGCATAGCCAAATACATACAAGTGAAGGTACAAGACAACAACACAGCCAAAATCGAATGCCCCGGGTTAAATTGTAAAAAAAATTTAGACCCTTTTTCTTGCAAACCCATGATGCCATCCAGTCTTTTTTCAAAATGGTGTGATCTTCTTTGTGAAGATTACGTGCGAGGGTATGAAAGAAGCTATTGCCCAAACAGGAACTGCATGGCTTTGGTGGTGAATGAGTGTGAGAGAAAGGGAAGAATGAAGAAAGCTCAGTGTCCAAATTGCAAGCACTGGTTTTGTTTTCAGTGCAAGCTGAAGTGGCATGGAGGGTACCACTGTGAAGAAAGTGGAAACTTGAGGGACCGAAATGATATCGCGTTTGGGCAGCTTGCTGAGAGGATGAAGTGGGCTAGGTGTCCTGGTTGTGGCCACTGTGTTCAGCGCAAGAACGGCTGTCACGTGGTCGTGTTCAGGCTAGTTAATTTTCCCCTCTTTAATTTCCTCTTGATCAAAATCGCTGTTTAGTTTATTATTGTTATCAACTAATTTTAATTTTTCAGATGCAAGACTCGGTTTTGTTATAAATGTGGGGGAAAGCTTCCAAGTAGATGTTCATGCAATGTTTTGTTGAGAGACACCTTTCGAGAGCTCTTTATACAAATGGTTTTGTTTGCTGTGTTTGTTGCACTTATAATATGGGGTAGCTTCTATTAAATAGTCATGAAGAATTTCTTAGCTTCAATATTGTTTTATAACTATTGTTTAATTTTTATTGGCTCTATGCAATTTCTTAAAATATACTGTTAGTTCACAATTTTTTGTGCCAAATATCAATTCTTGGAGTTTAATATAACTAATTATCACTTGTATATATTGGTTTGAAAAAAATATCCACACACACGATTACAATATTATTTAATTATATTATAATCGATCTGATACCTCTAATGTATTATAATTTTTTTTTATTTTTGAATTGAAATTAATATTGTATGTTTTCTTCTAATGTAATATTTGGAAAGGATGTGATCTTGATTTGTTTTGACCGCCAGATTAGAGTGAATTGAAAGAGCAAAAATTCGTTTGATCCCTATATTTTGAGATTAGTGTCAATTTATCTCTTATATTTATAAAATTACCTTAAAACATCTACATTGTTAAACTATTGACACTCTTATCGTTACTTTTGTTCCTTTTGCTTTTCTTTTACAATAATACTTGTCTTAAAATAATATTTCTTTTTTAGACATTGATAAAAAAATTAAATTACTATTTTAACCTCAAAAATAAAATAGAAACAAAAAGAATATACATTAACTTTTGTGGAAGCTTGCGTATGTTAAAAAAATTAATATTGTAAAAAAAATAAATTACCAATTTTTTGGACATTAATAAATAAATTAATGTATTAACTCCTCAGCAAAATGTTCTACAAAAATTAATATAAATTCTTTCTTATTTTTATTTTTGGGATTAAATTAGTAATCTAATTTTTTTCTTTTTACTAATTTATAAAAATAATATAAGAAACATCATTGTAAGAAGATAATATTTTAAAACTAAGTTAAAATGAGCAAAATGTAATAGCAGGATATCAATAATGTAACAATAAGAATGTTTTAAAGTACAAAGACTAAACTGACACTAATATCAAAATATAAGAATTAAACGACCTATCAAAACTATTATTTTTCTTAGTTCGTAATCATTATCTCCTAAAATTGAAATCCAACCCAATGTGAAACACCCACCTAATCGTTCGTGGAAAAGATTCCCTACACGGGGCAATCGATATAAACATGCTGCTCGATTTCTCTTTTTCAAAATTTTAGTTGTCCTCCTTTCTTGAATCTCGAAGAAATCAACATTAAATTGATTTTGGGCATGATTATAACTGGTTTTCAATTTTCATAAAACAGCTAGGATTATGAGTGTTGATGTATATCATTTATTACTACGATTCTATTTCCACTGAGGTTGTGGGCTTATGCAGCACGCAAATTAATGACCACTGATGTGGCGCAGTTGCAAAGAAGCCTCGATTTTTTACTCAAACAAATGGACAAAGTGGGTCATTAAGAGCGCAACGAACTTACCACAATCAGGAAACAAACAAAACATTTCCAAAAAAGTTTGGTCACCTTTACCATTTACAGCTTTTATAATGAAATCTGCAAGAAAATGAAACAGAGAAATGAGAATTGGGAGCTGAAAACGAAGAAAGCATGGGAAACACACTGCAGAAGAAACCAAATGAATACCTAGAGAAAGGAGGAGGAGGAAGCAGCTTCACTTGTGAGATTTGCATAGAGCCAATGGCAGCAAGCAAGAAATTCAAGAACAGGAATCTCTGCACACACCCTTTCTGTCAGGACTGCATAGCCAGATACATACAAGTGAAGGTCCAAGACGACAACACGGCCAAAATTGACTGCCCTGGATTAGACTGTAAGCATAATTTAGACCCTTTTGCTTGCGAACCCGTAATCCCAGCGAGTCTTTTTTCAAAATGGTGTGATGTTCTCTGTGAGGACTATGTTCTAGGGTTTGAAAGAAGCTATTGCCCCAACACAAATTGCATGGCCTTGGTGGTGAATGAGTGTGAGAGAAGTGGCAAGGTGAAAAAAACCCAGTGTCCGAATTGTAAGCAATGGTTCTGTTTTCAGTGCAAGTTGAAATGGCATGCTGGGTACAGATGTGAAGAAAGTAGAAATTTGAGGGACCAGAATGATATTGTGTTTGGTCAGCTTGTGGAGAGGATGAAGTGGGCTAGGTGTCCTGCTTGTGGCCACTGTGTTGAGCGCAAGGATGGCTGCTCTGTTGTCATGTGCAGGCTTGTTTATTTTCCCTCTCCTCCTTATTTTTAATTAATAATTTGAGAATTCAAAATTTTCATCATCAAAATTGACTTTCTTCCTTTTTTTTTTTTAATCTAATTACGTTTTCAGATGCAATACTCGATTTTGCTATGAATGTGGGAGAAAGATTTCATCTGGATGCTCATGCCAAACAATTGGATTCTGTCAGTTAACTATTCTAACCATTGCAATGATGGTCATATTCCATGTAATTGTGCTCGCTGGAATGAAAATAAGTAAGTTTGAAAAAAAATGTTTTAGCTTCAATTGGTAGTGTTTGAAAATGGAAAAGGGGCAGGAATGTTTGATAGGTCTTCAAGATATTGAAAGTACTAAGAGGGTTTTTGCTAAGATTTGTCTTGCATGAGTTTATAGTGCCCATTTGAGGTCTCTATTTTTGGTTTTTGGTGGCTTTTTTTTTAAAATTTTTTGAAAATAATTGACACTTTCAATGTCATGGATGATGTGGAAGATAATAGTGTTGAGAAATGATGTTACTTTTGAGTTTTACATTAGAGTACATCACTCGTTTGATAATATGCTTGAGAGACTCTAATACATTGATTACAAGAATGTGATTGATACAATGGATACAACTTTGCCGGAATTTGTATTTCGGCATGTTGCTTAATTGTAGGTTGAAAAGTTAAAAGATCACTCATCTCTTGTTTATTTAGCAAATTAATTGACAGACATAATTATATTCTCCATCTTGTGTGGATCTGAAGTAAAATTGTTATGAAGCTGAAAAGTACCCTGCCAAGCTGCACCAATTGTCAGCTTCTGGAGGGCCAGGTCATGTTCCCATGTTATCAAGCATGACAGAATCTGTTAATAGCATCCACATATAAGTAAATAATGTATTGCATTTTTTTGTAGGTCACCTGGAGCGCACGACTACCCCTGATCAAAGCTAAGCTTCTTATCTTGTGAGTGGATGAATTATTTACTTTTATAGATCACTATTTTTGCTTACCAAGTTTAGTAACTAATAGTTCGATAACTTCATTACTGGGCTTAACAATGGTGGATGAAATGACATGTGGTCTCTTGTATATGTCATGTGCAGATATACTATATGATAAGTTTATATGCTTCTCTGTCAAGATTTAGTAGGATTTTAATATTGAATCGAAATATGTTGATGAACTATTATAATATTACCATTGGCTTATTTTTCTCCGAAAGCATGTTGATTATCTCTGCCGTATATGAATTGACTTTGGGTAAGTATCTTGCTCACTGTAGTCTACGTGTAACCAGCTTATATTGTTACACGTGTTTTGATTATCAACGTTGTCCATGGTAGATATAACAGTTCTGCACCAGTGTATGAGCACACTCCAATACTAGCATATATCGCTCTACACGCACATTGATTATATTTGCAGTGTATGACAACTAGCTCTGACTGTTCTGCTTTTAATTCTGAACTTACTCCATTCATGTCTGACGGGCTTTATTTTGCTCTACTTGTGCATTGAGTTGTGACTAAAATTTCAATATGCTTAGATTTGTTATTTTACATCATTCTCCTATCATACATATGGGTGTAACCAGAATATTAACTGAAAATCTGAAATCATTATACAATTATTGCTCTGTGATCTGACTCATAACTCATTATTCTATTCACTTGCTTGCTTCCTTCTTGTAATTTTATATTTGTTTCTGTTTCATTTTTCTTATTTTGTAGTACTAATAGATTCCGGGAAGTATGTTACGAAAGTAATAATATGTTAAGAATCCACTCACCGAGTTATATATACTATCCTTATTTTTTTCTTTTTTCTTTTTTTATCTCTTCAGGCATTCATGAGGTTCCTTCTTGTTGTTAGTATCTTTTTGTTGTGAGATTCGACCACGCTATCCTCTCATCAACCCAGTCTATTATAACGGTCACTTATCATTTATCAACTATTTCTTGTAGTACTTGTGTAGATAGCTTTGATGCATGTAATGATTTTGATCACCATGTACACATAAACATTGTCATGAACTTCATTTGAATTACACAGAATGATTGTCTGAATTCCTTTAGGGGGCATTAGGCAAAAAGCAAAATGAAAATTCTGACGATTTTTTTTTTCTTGTAGGGATGATGATCATAAGTATTTAAATTTTGAAAAAATAAGAGAGTTCTCTTTTCTTGAGTGATGGGAAATAAATAATTACAGCTCTGTTTAATACAGGAGAAAAATGTAATTTAAAAAAAATAATCAAAATGAAGGTCTATTTAAGGGATAATGAGAGGTTCTGGTAGCACACGGCAAATACTTTAATTTTAAGTCATGCAATTTCAGGAAGCTTTAAATTGTTATGCAGCTGCCCAGCTCTGTGTTACGACTTACAAGCCGTGCAATCCCTGGCCTCCACAACTTAGAGATTACATACACAGTTTAGAGTTTTGGTTCAAATAATCCTTTTTATTAGACCCAGGGGTGGAGCCACCAACCAAGGTTCCGTCCAAAATTTTCAGATGACATATTTTATCTAAATAATTGATGCCCGTGTTGGATTAATTAAATACATAAATTCAACTTTAAAATTTAACTTAACGTTAAAAACCGTCAAAATTAAATTTATTATTAAAAACAAAAAAAAAATCTAAACTAATACACTATATATATATAGTCCCTCTCTAGTACGGGCGCTTTTTTATATTAATACGAACACGTTTTAAAACCGCGAGATTTAAGAGAGTTAGTTTTTAACTCTTTAAAATTATACGGGTTTATAGTTTATTTAATAACAAACTCTTTTAAACCGCACGGTTTAAAAGTGTGTCTGCATTAATAAAAATACGGACGTCTGTATCTGAGAATGATTATATATATATATATATATATATATATATATATATATATATGCTCTTCAATCTTTTATGATTTAACTGCTTTCTTAAAGTTTTAGTTTCTTAAAATGTATAAAAAAAATGAAATAAGAATTTTTTTTTTGATGTTATATAAATTTTTTCCCACTAATATGATTTTCTTGCTAAGCCGATGGTTGGATGCACTGCTCTGAACCGGCCCGCCCCGCCCCGCCCCGTTGGTGTGCGAGTTTTACTCTTTTTTGCGAGTCAGCGAATGAACGCAGTGGGTCAGTAAAGAAACAGCAACAAGCTCACTACAATCGGGAAACAAACAAAACGTTTCCAAAACTTTTGGTTCTCTTTACCATTTATAGATTTTAAAAATGGACTTCCTAGAAATCAAAGAGAGAATTGAGAGCTGCAAAAATCATGGGCAACACACTGCAGAAGAAACCAAATGAAAACCTGGAGAAAGAAGAAGGAGAAGGCAATGGAAGCAGCTTTACTTGTGGGATTTGCATGGAGTCGGTGGCAGCAAGCAAGAAATTCAAGAACAAAAGTCTCTGCACACACCCCTTCTGTCAAGACTGCATAGCCAGATACATACAAGTGAAGGTCCAAGACGACAACATAGCCAAAATCGAATGCCCTGGATTAGACTGTAAGCATAATTTAGACCCTTTTGCTTGCGAACCCGTAATCCCAGCGAGTCTTTTTTCAAAATGGTGTGATGTTCTCTGTGAGGATTATGTTCTAGGGTTTGAAAGAAGCTACTGCCCCAACACAAATTGCATGGTCATGGTGGTGAATGAGTGTGAGAGAAGTGGCAAGGTGAAGAAAACCCAGTGTCCAAATTGTAAGCAATGGTTCTGTTTTCACTGCAAGTTGAAATGGCATGCTGGGTACAGATGTGAAGAAAGTGGAAACTTGAGGGACCGGAATGATATTGTGTTTGGTCAGCTTGCTGAGACGATGAATTGGGCTAGATGTCCTGCTTGTGGCCACTGTGTTGAGAAAGTGAAAGGCTGTTCTTATGTCTTGTGCAGGCCAGTTTGTTTCCCTTCTTTTCTCCTTGTTATTTATTAATGGGAAATTATCATTCATATACCCTATATTTGTTCTGTTATCAAAAATACTACAACATTTTGAGGGTGTATCAATCGTCTACCCTTAGTTGACAAAATGTATCAGCCGACCACCAAACCGTTAGTTGCCGTTTGAAAGTTAACGGAGTTACAGTGAATTGACGATTTTACCCTTAAAAATTATCACTTGTATACCCTTAAATTCTCTTTTTATCACTTGCATACCCTTAAATTATCACTTGTATCATATGAAAAGACCAAATTACCCTTCTGACGTCATCATACTTAAACGGCAACTAACGGTTTGGTGGTCAGCTGATACATTTTGTCAACTTAGGGTGGACGATTGATACACCCTCAAAGTGTTGTAGTATTTTTGATAATGGAGTAAACTAAGGGTATACAAATGATAATTTCCCTTTATTAATTAACGTTTCAAGAATTAAAATTTTTCATGATCAAAGTTGTTTTTTTTTTCCTTTTTAATTTATTATTTTTCAGATGCAAGACTCGATTTTGTTATAAATGTGGGAGAAAGACTTTATTTGGATGTCCATGCCAAACAACCCGATACTGCCGTTTAATGATTGCAAACATTGCAATTATAGTTGTAATGCATGCGGTTGTATTGGCTATAATGAAAAAGAGTAAGTATGAAAAATTTCTGAGCTTCAAATTTTTTGCTGATTTAATTAAAGTTTTATCATTTCTGTTTCAATTTTTTTTTCTAAAAAAGAAAAAAGATTTGTAATGCAATTGGTAGTGTTTGACAATGGAGAAGGGGCCCATAGTGATTATACATGAATGTTTGATCAGATCAGAACTTTAGGTCTTGGAAATATTGAAAGTGCCAAGAGGGCTTTTGGTTAGACTTTGGATCTTGCATAAGTTTATTGTGCATGTTGATGACTTGAGGTCACAATTTTCCGGTCCTTTTTTTTGAAGTAATTGATTCTGTTAATGTTGTCGATGATGTGGAAGATAATAGTGCTGAAAAATGATGTTACCTTGAGTTTGTGTTGAAGCACATTAGTCATTTGATAATATGCTTGAGAGTTGAGAGAGTCTAACAATACAATGATTACAACTTTGTGGGAATTTGTATTTTGGCACGTTGCTTAGTCTTAGGTTGTAAAAGCTAAAAGATCAGTCATCTCTTGTTATTTAGCGAATTAATTGACATATTTAATTATTTTCTTCACTCTATGTGGATCAAAAGTAAAATTGTTGTGAAGCTGAAAAGTACCCTGCCAAGCTGCACCAATTCTCAGCTTCTAGAGGGCCAGATCATATTGCCATGTCAGCAAGAACAACAGGATCTGTTAATCGCAACTTAGCATGCCTCCTAACAAATAAATCAAGGACTTTAAGATTAGAAAGCACATATAAGTAAATAATGTTTTGCATTTTGTTGTAGTTGACCTGAAGTGCTCGACTGCCCCGGATCCAAGCTGAGCTTCTTATGCTGTGAGTGGATGAACTATTGATTTTCTATTTATTTTATCTCATTATTGTTGCTTACAACGTTAATGACAAATTGTTCCATTGCGTGATAGCAAAGTGTAACAATGGTTGAGGAAATGACATATAGTCCGTAATCAGAATTTTCATTTGCGAAAATACAATATTTGATAAGTTTATATGCATTTCTCTCAAGATCTGGTATTTTAATAGTGAATTCAAATATGTTGCTGAACCATTACAATGTTACTATTAGTTTATGTTTCTCTGTTTCTCTGCAAGCATGTTGATTATGTCTGCTGTTTATGAGTTCACATTGGGTGAGTATCTTGCTTACTGTAGTCTATGTATGACCAGCTTTTATTGTTACACGTGTGTTGAGTATCAAGTATGGCAGCTATAACAGTTCTGCACAAGTATGTGACAACACTCCACTTATATATGACTAGCATATATTGCTCACCATGCGCATTGATTATATTTGCAGTGTATGACTCGCTGTGACTGTTCTGCTTTTAATTCCGAGCTTACTCCATTCATGTACAATGGGCTTGGTATGCTCTACTTGTGCATTGAGTTGTGACTAAATTTTCAATATGCTTAGAATTGTTATTTTACATCATTCTCCAATCATAGATATGGATGTAAACAGAATATTAACTGAAATCATACTTATAACTCATTATATTATTCTCTTCTTCCTTGTTGTAATTTTATCTTTATTTCTGTTTTTTTATTCTTTTCTAGTACTAGTGGATTCCAGAAAGTATGTTATGAGAGTAGTAATCTTCAAAGAATCCACTCACCGAGTTATATATATTATACATTTATACTCATCTTTCTTCTTCTTGTTTCTATCTCCTCAGGCATTCAAGAGCTTCCTCCTTGCTGTTAATATCTTTTTATAGCAAGATTCGAGCATGCTATCATCTCACCAACTTAGTCTATTCTAATTGTCAGTTATAAACTATTTCTTGTAGTTACTTAGATAGAAGTAGCTCTGATATGTACTGATCTTGATCACCAAATAAAACGGAAACGTTTAGTTCATTCAGAGGGATGGTGTACGGATGTAATTTATATACATATAACATGCCTTTCTCAGGAGATCTAATGGACGTGAACTTCATCGACTTATTTAGAAGTGATTTTCCGAACTGCTTTACAGGGTCATTAGTCCCAAAAAAAAAAAGGGGGGGGGGGGGGGTTGGAAATTCTGACAATTTTTTTTTTTTTTGGGAGGGTTACTGCGTTTAACCAGGGCTAATGCTTATTAAGGATTTTGAATATAATTATTGGAATTTCAGTTTTCAGAAAATAATAAGACAATTTTCCCTTTTCTTGAGACTTGAGTGATGGAAAATAAATAATTAGTACAGCTCTGTTTAATACCGGAGGAGATTCGAGATTGTAATTGAAAAACGTATAAAATGGACTTTTAAGGGAATATGAGAAGTTCTCGTTGCGCGCCAAGTACTTATAATTTTAAAAAATATAATATAAAATAAAATTTTTGTTTCACGTCACATTTTATTTAACTTCAGATTGACGTCATATTTAGCATGATTTAGTCGATTTGTTTGTAAACTAAATTCCAAGTTTATTACCATACTTTGTTACAATATTCCGATAAATTATCAATTAAACCAATTGGACTCGCTAACGGGGAGCATTTCTTACTTGGTTATTGAACTCGATTTTATGAGTCTCTCCATGTATGTTGTGGGTAGGGTGGCAACAAGATTTCTTTATTCGGATAAATTCGATACAAATTAAATGGGTTTAAGTTTAAAAAAATTGATTCATTTAATAAATGGGTGAATTTAATTCAATTTGTTAAATAATCTAAGTTTGAAGTCATTGATTCATTTATTTGTTTAAGATTTGTTTGTAAGTTTGAGGATGTTAATTTTATGGTTTTTTAAATTTTATTCCGCTTATTTTTTATTTACTAATTATTATTTTTGTAAACGAATCCAAATTCGATTGATTTGTTCATACTTCTATATAAATGACTAAACGAATAGTAAACAAATCTAAATTCGATTCGATTCGATTCGCTTAATTTTGTACAATAAACAAATTAAATGGATTTTTGTTTAATAAACGAATCAAATTCGAATCATGAAATTACTGTTAGTTTGATCACTTCAAATGTATTGAATTTTGATCTAATTCATTTATGAATTGATTCAAGTTCGATTCGTTTATTCGTCTTGCCTCTCTTTTAAGAGAGTAATGAATTGTACTTGGAGGACCAATAGTTTCTGATTCTAAGTGGATTTTTAGTGTAATGTATTATGTATAATGTCATACTACTTTTTGTAACAGAGAAAATATATTTATGTGGCATTTTTTTGTCTGAAATTTAAATATAATTGAATTAGTTTGAATTATAAATAGATTTGAATGTCTGATTTTAAATGATATATTTATTTATTTATTTTATCTTAATCTCTTTTAATAAATATTAGATTGTTTATTATTTTATAACTTTAAAAAAATAAAAATCTATATTTTTTACATTGCACCCTTTCTAAGTTTACATGTTAAAATCTGTAAGGATGGGCAATATAAATTGGACAATGATAGAACACTTTCTAACCCTAAAGGCCTAAACCCAAAGTCATTCACTCATACCTTAAAGTATGAATTAAAACCCAATTCAGTTAAAAAAAAAGATTCTATAAATACAGACTATATACATAGCTACATAAAAAGCTTAAGAATAATAATTATGATGATATGCATGGAAAATTCAAGAACTTAATGAATGAAGTAACTCAGCAAAATGGAAAGGAATGTGAGTAGGAAAACAAAGATGAGTTTGTATTAGTTGGACATACGTATGTAGATTCCGGGAATATATATGAAAAATAAAAATAAAGCATGAAAATTTTTTGCATTAAAATTTAGTTGGCTTATTCAGAAAAAAAAAAAAGGTAAAAGAAAGACCTTAGACTTTATTTCTTAAAGTTAATAACAATAATCTGATTTTTAAATAAAATAAAATACAAGGACTTTAAATTATAATGTAAAAACATGGTTATTTCCGTGTAAGCTCGTCCCTCACGCGTAACCCCAAGCAAGCGCAAGAGCAGAAAGTTGAAAGAACTATCCCCTATCCAGGAAAACGGTGCGAAATTGTTGTCTGTTATATTCTCAGTCAAAAAAGGGAGGGCGGGGGGGGTGTGGGGACAAAATGGCTCGGTTAAGAACACAACGTACTTTCTACAATCAGAAATCTAACAAATGTTTCCAAGAGTTTTCGTTTGCTTTTCCATTAATACCTTATAAAATGGACTCTGAAAGAAAATGAATGAGAGAATTGAGAGCTGCAAAAAAGTCATGGGAAATACACTGCAGACACCAAAAGAAAACCTAGAGAAAGAAGAAGAAAAAGAAGAAGAAAGCAGTGGAAGCAGCTTTACTTGTGAGATTTGCATAGAGCCAATGGCAGCAAGCAAGAAATTCAAGAACAAGAATCTTTGCACACACCCTTTCTGTCAAGATTGCATAGCCAAATACATACAAGTGAAGGTCCAAGACGACAACACAGCCAAAATCGAATGCCCTGGATTAGAGTGTAGGCATGACTTAGACCCTTTTTCTTGCGAACCCATCATCCCATCGAGTCTTTTTTCAAAATGGTGTGATGTTCTTTGCGACGATTATGTTCTGGGGTTCGAGAGAAGCTACTGTCCCAACACAAACTGCATGGCTTTGGTGGTGAATGAGTGTGAGAGAAATGGGACATTGAAGAAAGCTCAGTGCCCAAGTTGTAAGCAATGGTTATGTTTTCAGTGCAAGTTGAAATGGCATGCTGGGTACAGATGTGAAGAAAGTGGGAACTTGAGGGACCCAAATGATATTATGTTTGGGCTGCTTGTGGAGACGATGAATTGGACTAGGTGCCCTGGCTGTGGCCACTGTGTTGAGCGCAAGAACGGCTGCTCTGTTGTCATGTGCAGGCTAGTTTTTTTTTTTTTTTTGGTTAACTATTATTTTGTAAAGCATAACTTTTTTCGTGATCAAAATTATTTACTTTTTCAGATGCAAGACTCAATTTTGTTATAAATGTGGGGGAAAATATCCGCTCGGATGTTCATGCTTTAGAAGTTTTCCATGCAACTGCAGGAGAGCATTTCCAATTTTATTCATCGCAGGAATTATATTTTTTCTAGCTCTTTTGATGAATTTAAGAAGTAAGTAGTTCGACAATTTTCTTATAGTTTCAATGTTTGTACACTCAATATTATTATTATTTTTAGATTCGAGTGTCGATTGATAGTGTCTGATCAGACTAGAATTTCTGGTGCCACTTTTATTAATTGATGCTGTTAATGCCATGGATGACGCGGGAGAGAAAATATTATTTAAAAGCGATGTTACCTTTTGAGTTTACAGTGAAACACATTACTTGTTTGATCATATGATTGAGAGAATGTGCGTGATACATTGCTTAGTACGTTGAAGAAGCTGAAAGGCCACTCATCTCCTTTTATGCACCAAATTTACCACATATAAGTACTTAATCTGTTGCATTTTATTGTAGCTGAAGATAATCGCAGGACTGGCCGAGATCAAAGCTAAGCTTCTTCTTATAGCTGTGAGTCAATCTACCCTTTTTTTTTTTTAATTTATTACAATCCTTCTATTGTTGCTTACAAAGTTTAGTAATTACTGATTGTTCCGTACTTGATTATGAAGTTTAACAATGGATGATGCTATGACATTTACTCTGCTAATCAGAATTTATTCAAGCGAAGAATCACAGTATTTGATATGTTTATATGTTTTGATCGTAAGATTTGGTAGGATTTCAATATTGACTCAGAATATGTTTTGGAACTATACACAAATATATATTTCAGTCATAATATTATGATTAGCTTATATTGCTCTGCATGCGTCTGGTTATCTCTGCCATCAGTGCCATGTATGAATTCACTTTGCATGGCCATCCTGCTTGCTGTAGTCAGCTTATATCCCTCTGCACGTGTGTTGAGTATAAACGTTGCCTATGGTAGCTATAAAAGTTCATATATCGCTCTTCATGCTCATTGATCATTTTCAATTTTTTTACTGTCCACGACTAGCTGTGACTACTCTGCTTTAGTTCTGAGCTTACTGCATTCTTGTACGACTATGCTCTCCTTGTGCATTCATTCTCTCAACAAGGTTATAACCAAATCTTCGATATGCTTAGAAATTTGTTATTTTGCATCATTATATTCTCCATTTACACATACGGATGTAAACAGAATACTATTTGAAAGCATTATCAATAACTTGGTTCCATTACCTTATTATTAACTCGTTAAATTATTCCCTACTTTCCCTGTATGTTATGAAAGTAGTAATGTTAACAATCCACTCACTGAATTATATTATACTCATTTTTCCTTTTCTTTTCTTTATCTCTCAGGCATCCGAGAGGTCCCTTTTGCTGTTACTGTCTTTTGTTGTGAGATTCGATTGTGCTATCCTCCCATCGACATGGTACATTCAAGTTGTCACTTGTCAACTATTTATCGTAGTATCACACATCGGTAGCTCTGATACATACCAAGATTTTGATTACCATATACACGGAAAAGTTTAGCTCATTGGTATGGATATATGTATCACATGCCTTACTCGGAGATGTTGAAATGGTCATGACCCGTGAGCAATTTCAATGTAGTGTTGTATGAATGCTAAAACATTTTGCCTCCCATTTTCTAATAAAAATTAAGTTTACAAGGTTTTTTTTTTTTTTCCTGGGGCCAAATTTTGTTCTCAAAATTTTCGTTTTCAACTCCTTAAGTTAGGCTCTTTTTAGTATTCTAGTATTGCTTTTAGGCCATAATTGCTGAGAAGTGTAAGCTTGAACTTTTAAATAAAAGTTAAAAGTAAATACAAGTTTTCCATTAGATAAACTATAGGTTAGATAATCCTTCTTTAGTGCAGGTGTCCTCGTTTTATTTTAATGCAAATACACTTTAAAATAGTAGGATTTAAAAGAGTCAGTTTTTAACTCTCTTAAACCCTACGATTTTATAATTCATTCGAAAACTAAACATTTTATACCGCACGGTTTAAATGTGTATTCACATTAAAAAAAAAAAAATCAAAACATCTACACCTGAGAATAATTAATAGGTTAGAATATCATTAGCTTCCAAATTACAATTAAAGTTAAATAGTTGTAGTTTAATAGCCAAACGGAGCTATTAAACTAATTAAGTTTATACCCTCAAGGCTCAAGTTTTCCATTATACCTGAGTTTACAGCGAAGAAGCTAAGGGTATACACAATATATATTATAAGTTGGGAGTTAAACAAAAACTTAAAAAATCAAGAATACCTCAAGGATGATGACATTTCCACCCCATTTTATTTTGTAATGCCACCCCAATCACAAACACAAGCCACAAAAATATTGAAAATCAAATTATTTTATGAATAAATCCCTCTTGTTACCAAACTCCCCTTACATCAATATTTTTTTCTCTCTCTTCTCTCTTCTCTCTTCAAGCAGTTCTTGTCTTCCTTTCTTGGAGTTCCTCATGTATCTAGTGAAGTTATCTACATGGATTTTCTAGCCATCGTCGCGTAACACCCTCTAGCAATTCTTTAGTCTTTTTTTATTGTTCCCACTACCACATTTTCCTAGTATTTGAATGCCAAGTAATAGGTGCACATGACAAATTGGCTGACCCTCTAAAAGGTCTCTTAAAAATCATCTAGTAAGGGTTGTTTTCCTCAATAACTATGAGGTCGAACATTATCATCTTATCAGCCTTTTCAACTTGTAGGTTGAAGTGCCAGAATTTGAAGAAAGAATACAACCTTATGAGTTTGTGGATTGGCTTAACTTTGTTGAACACATTTTTGAATACAAAATTGTGCTAGAAGATTGTAAAGTGAAACTTATTGCCATTAAACTTAAAAGGTATGCTTCTTTATGGTAGGAAAATCTTAAGAAGCAGAGGAAACATGAAAGATGGAGAAAGATCATGTCATAGAAGAAAAATGAATAAGGAGCTTAAGAGAAAGTTTTTACCAAATAACAATAGACAAGACATCTACCTTAAGCTTCACAACCGCAAGCAAAATGAATTGTTCATGGGAGATTATACAATAGAGTTTCACAATTTAATGATGAATTGTGATTTGGTAGAAGTAGAAGAGAATATGATTGCACGCTATCTTAAAGGTCCAAAACATGAGATTAGCAATTTGTAAAGCTACAACCATATCAAATTTATATTGATGTGTATAGACTTGCTCTAAAACTGAAAAAACAATGATGCTCATGGTAGTGGCTTTCGTTTGTCGGTTCATAATGTCAATCTAGAGAGTATTCAATTTCTAAGCTTAATACTAGTTTGAATTCTACTACAAAGAAAATCACAAAAAATAATATTGGGGAAAGTTTTAGGCAATATGCAAGTGGTTCAAATGCTAGTTCTTGTCAATGTTTTAAATGCCATGGTTATGGGCTTTTTGCTTCTGGATCTCCTAACCGTAGAGTGATTGCATTATTAAAGAGGAAAGCAATGATGAGAATGGGGAAGATGCTCATGAGAATTCTAGTATGGAAAAGGATATTGAAGATGAGGAAGTTACTTATGCCAATCATGGAAAATCTCTTGTTACTCAAAGTAGATTAAGTGTTGCTTGTAAAGAGAAAGAAAATTGGCTGAAAAAGAATATCTTTCACATTAGATGCACTTCTCATGGATTGTGATGTTATTATTGACAGTGGTAGTTCTGTTTCCTAAATTGTGGTATCCAGTGCCAACAAACATCGTTTTTTTTTAAATAACATAAAAAGAACAAAACACTTTAACAAAACATAAAATTGGCCTCAAACATTGCATAAATTATATAGCTAAAGGAAGTTTCAAATATTGTCAAAGTTCTAATAATTCAATAGTCTATCTCATCTATCTTTTGATTCTTGTTGTGTATGTGAATCAATTCAATCAAAATCCACTCCCAAAATCTTCAATATCAACAGCTTTGCCGTGAACAAAGGACGGAGTAGGTCAAGCTAATTTATCATCTTGATCTCTAATTTTTTTCACAGTCATTTATCTGTATTTTCTTTTGAATTTTTTTCAGCACAAGCACTTATTTTTTTTTCTTTTTTTTTTTTTATAAATATCCATAGTCAGGAGCTTCCACTCTACCCGTTAAGGTAGTCATCTTCTCATGGTAGATTACTTCAGCCCCTACAGTAGAAAAATGAGTTTTCCTAAAACAAAAAAAAAAAAATGAAGTGCATAAAATAAACAGTAATGGGAATAAATGGAATTTAAAATAAAAAAACCAAACAACCAAACAAATCTTATTCTAATTTTTTTGTGTTCTTTTCTTTTCTTTTTTTTTTAATTTTTTGGATAATGAAAGAAAACATAAATTATAACTAGTTGAAGGATTAATCAACTTACATTACACTGACTTTTTGGCACAATCCTCAGCAACGACACCAAAAACTTTCTATGCAAAATTCTAAAATCTTTAGAAATAGAATAATGGTAATGTGGTTGAAATCCACAGGGATTGTTATAAGTTGAAAGTCTAATTTAAATCCAAAATTTATATTAATCATAACTTAGTTTAGCAAATTGAGCTTTGAAAGAAATCAAACTAATCAAACTAAGAAAATAATTAAAGCAAATGAGATTTTTTATAAGACAAAGGTTAACGAAGGTTTCAGAATCCACTAATATTCAACTATTAATTATTTAATTATCAAATAATCTCTACTTTTAGAGTGACAACTCAAAATCAATGTATGTCATCTCATGGATATAATGATTAAGACTAAGTAATTAAATCTAATGCAAGTTCTTTTTCGTTTTAAGATAGAATTTCTAAGCATTATATGCATCCTATTGAAAAGTAAAGAATCAAAGTTCCTAAGCACTCTATATATCCAATTTATTGAAAAAAAATCAAAGATAATCACATTAATCATTATTTTACTAAGCTTAAATTTAATCAAACAATCTCTTAGTTATTAAGAATACATGATATTAAAGATGAAAAGATAATTATTCAATCAATCATGTAAAATAAGAATCATAATCATCAAAGAATAGACGTAAGGAATTAATTAAATAAAAAAAATTAATTAGACATTTTTGAGTTGTGAGCAACATAAATAAATAAAATTAGGCATAAAAAATTGGACAGCTGCTGCCGCTCCCCTTCCTTTCTGTCTTCCGCGATCTTCTCTTGATTCCCTTCTTTTGGCTTCATCGTCTCCTTTTATAATATGGCTACTGACTTTTTTAATCCTTGTTGGATTCTAATTGAAATTAATTCTTCACCATCTATAGTAAGTTAAGGCCATCCACAGACTTAACAAGGCCCACTGAACAAGTCGTTTCTATATTTTTTTCTTATTAAAATTTGAAAGCTAACCACTCGTTTGAGTTAGCAGCAAAAGGAGAATTAATATGTCTTCTTTCAGTGCCTAGCACATGCATTCGAATTGCCAAATGAAATCTTTCTTTAATTATTTTAGGCTTCATGTGGAAGCTTATTTGGAACATAACCTTCAATTCTTTAATTTTTTCCCGCTTATTGATCTTTTATGCACTTTTTATTTATAATTTCCTATTTTTTCTTGTTCAATAAAATAATATAATTAATAAAAAAATAATAAATAAAATTAACTATAATAAAGGACAAAATATGTATATATTAGATATTCATCGATTAACCACCCAGCTTTGGATATTAAAGGTAAGAAATAAAAAAAATTAATTTAAAATTTACCCATATTTTGTTTCAAAAAAATTAAAAACGTTAAAAATCATTACTCTTAAATAATAAAATTATATTCAACATTTTTCTTCTTAACTTGCTTCTCCAATTGCTCTAGCATATGGTCATATTAATGGTTGGCGAATTGGATTTTGGAATAGGAATGATTAATAGTATTTACTCGCTAAAATAGAATGAGAATGAGAATGAAATAAGCATGTGCACATATTTTTGAGGTTAAAGAATGAGAACTTGATTCCCATGGCAGTTGGGAAATAAATTCCCATTCCTTAAAATCTCTATCTTACCATTACCCAAATTTTATAATTTCACTTTTATCCTCAATCAAAATGTCATTATATTATTATTATTGTTATTATTCTTTTTTAATTGTTGTTAATAATAATAATATAATAATAATTTAAAAAAAATAATAATATTATTAATTAATGACAGTGATGACGATGATGATGAAAATGACGACGACGATGATGATAAATAATAATTTTAATAATAACAACAATAATTCCAACAACAACAACAATAATAATAATATCAATAATTATTTTGAATAATAATAATCACAATTATTATTTAATTAACTAAGGTTATTTTAATAAATTGCAATAATCTATTTCGATTCCAAGGCAAAGTAAACATATTAATAGCAATATTACTCATTCTGATTCTCATCCTTACAGCTAAAGTAAATAATTTATTTTAATTTACATTCTCCATTTCAATTCTCAATTACCAATTCGGACACCCAACATGAATAAGATGCAATATATTGGAGGCTAACCCGCGAACAAGATGTTTTTGGATGTCTAAGGCGGCATTTGTTTTTTTTACTGAAATTCAAATAAATCTAAATTAGTCTGAATTCTGAATAAAATTAAATGTTTGAATCTCGATGACATTTTTTTTTGTCCGAATTGCTAAGAATAAGTATTAAATTATTTTTTAAACTTAAAAACTCCTAAAGCTAGTACTTCTACATTTGTTCCCTTACAAATTATAAATATTAAACAGACAATAAGCATCTCAAACAACATAAATAAGAAAATATATTATCATAACATAATTATGTTAAACACAATACAATCCTTTAATATTTTAAAGTAGTATATTTTAATTAATTTTATTGTTGTTTATAATGTTTTCTATGAAAAATATTCGTAAAAAATTTTAAAGAAAAAATATGCTAATTTGAAGAAAATGAAAAGATAAAAATAATAATAGTTTGGCACTATATTAAGTTTTGCAAGTTATAGAGAAGGGTAACAATGTTAATTATTAAATTCTATTTAGGTAAGTATGAAAATTAATTAATTAGATAGGATATTTGAAAAAAAAATCTTTTAATGATGTCATTTAGATATTTTAAATTAAGAAAATTAAAAAATTGGCTTAATAATTTAGTAACTTAATAACTAAATTTTTTTATTAAATTGAAAAAAATAATATTAATGACTCAACTTATTAAAATTAAGTCAGTTAATTATTAAGTAAAAAAGAAAAAGAAAAAGAAAACAGCCCTTTAAGTCTCTAAGACTAAAAGAGTATCACTCAAAAGTAAATAAATAAAAAGATGGCTAAGAGAAAAATAGCCGCTGGATGTAATTGGACCTCACCATTTCACAAGTCTCTATCTCTCACATTTAAAAAAAATATATTTTTACATATAATTTTATATTGTAACAAGTGAATATCAGCCCACGTCTCTAGCCTGAGCTAGCATTAGTCCTCTAGCATCAATTTATTTTTTCTTTTAAAAGAAATAACAGCATTTTAAAGGTAATCTATTGTAAACTCCTTTCAATTTCCATAATATAAAATTGACAAATAAATTGCATATCGATCAATTAAATCCTTCCTAATTTCTCAATGGCTAAATCCTAATTTTATTTTTGTCTCCTAAATTTCCTGTCCATATTAAAATAAAATGGCTAAGATCTCTTACTTGCCTGATTTTAGGTAGCCTCAAAACTAGGTAATAAAGATGATTTTAGATAGCCTCAAGGCCATGGAACAAAGAATTATCTCGTACCTATACTAAGGTATTAGCTATGATTCTCATGTACAGCGGAATAGAATGGGATACGAAGATATAAATGATATTTGAAAAGATAATAATTATAGTTGATATGGGATTCAAATATCATACCAGAATGAAAAACAATAATCATACCAGAATTAAAAGAGCAAAAATTAACGACAATAATAATAGCAATATCTTCCTAGGACTTAAGTTTTTAATCGTGCAAACTGCTGGATAATTTAATTAAATAGAGCAATAAAAACTTTATTATAACTTGTCTACTTGAGTGCAGTCTGATTACAACGGGGATCACCACCCTTCAATTTATTTTTAAAAAGCATCCAAGCTGAAACGGCAATGGACTAATTATTTTCCAGCAGGGTGTTGAAACATAAGCTTAATATCATGCTCATATCGGCACAGGATTAATAAGCAGAGAAACAATAAAATCTTTCAGCTCTTCGGAGTCAGTATAGCCATCTTTATACTTGTAAATGACATCTGCAGCTCGTGTAAGATTGAGAATTCGTATAAGAAGTGGCACTGGCACAAGAGTTGGGCGCAGGCATTCCTCATTTATATCCTTCCATGCATTTGAAACTTGTTTCCGGAACTCACTGTATGCTTCCTCTTCTGTTGCTCCATATTGGTTGATGTAACACTCAACGCTTGAGGCAACGTGCCCTCTGCTTTGTTCAAACTATATGCAAATACAAAATCACATATATAAATATATTTTAGTTGAAGAGAAAATTATATTAATGGTGGCAGTGGCACAATATATTTTGTATGTTTACCTTGTGTGACACCATGTCATTCATTAGTCTGCCAACTGCACAAGAAGCCCTAATCGATCTAGGATTGCTGAATAACCATTCAAAAGATTCTTTAGTTACAATGTCTCCCATGCCAACAAAAGATATGGCTGATAAATTTGGGTGGCCAGAGCTAATTAATGCAACCGTCATGTACTCATCCACCGTCGGAATATAATTCTGATGATACCATTTAGCTTCAAAGAAGTAATGCTTAACTTGATTCTTCATCTGATCATGAGAAACCAAATATATCAGATCTTTGTTAGCAACTAAGAATGAATTTATGCCTAATATCAATTTTTAATGAAATATTGAACACTACTCACTGCTTCTTTTGCATAATGGAGTCGGTATAACTTTGCCTGGGAGGCCAAATCTTTCTCTACTTCACTGTAAACATTAATAAGCGCCCTATAACACAGTTTCATATACTCAGGAAGTTGATCTATGGCATTGATATCCCACCTGAGAAAGAAATAGGTAGCCCATATCAATAGGGAATTTTACAAAAAATGATAACAAATCTTGAGCATGACATCTCAAATTAAATATGAGCGATTCAAACCTTTCAATAGCTGAAGTAAAAAGATCAAGTTCTTCAATTTTGCCATACACATCATAGATGTCATCAATGATAGATGTCATATAAATCACTTTCGTAAATAGTTTTCTAGCAAACGAATATTGGGGCTCGAAATGCACTCCTACTGCCCAAAAGTAGACCTCTGCAATTCTATCTCTTACGAAGGGTAGCTTATGCGCAAAGTCTAATTCTTTCCACCACCTAAATGAGACAGCCATGTAGAAATTAATATTCCTTCAAAATTGCAAAGCTTAATTCAATTTACTCATAGCGGAATTGAAATCTTTTTTAGAGTTTAGTTATTTACCTTGAAATATCACCGAGTTCCTTCTGGTGAAGCTTTTGCAATCCATTAAAATCTAACTTTGCAAAGGTTAACAGAGCTTCATTGTGGGAAGATTCTCCTTGATAGATAGGAATGTAGTGTCTTGCCTCAAGCCTTTCTAAGCCCTTGTGGATAGGCTGAACTAAGGCGTGCTTGACTTGTTCAGCTAGTGGAGAACAGACTTGTTTTGCTACTGACTCAAGGTGACTAGTGGTGAAAGCAAGCGCCTCATCAAGTATATTTTCTCCATGAACCCTCAGATGTGTAGCTTCATACAAGCTTAACATTCCTCGAACATCTTTTGCAAGAGATGCCTTAAATTTCCCATCGCTGCCCTCGAACGTATTGAAAACATCTGCAACCCCATTTGAAAGATTAGTGCATCAAATGATTTCTGTTTTAGAATTCCATGTTTACTATCTTATAGCAATGACAACTAATACGAGTTTTTTGAATTGGCTTTCCGTGTTTTTCTTCTAGTTATCTCTATAGGTTTCTGATTATGTCCAAATCAAGATAAGCAAATGCTTGATTTTAATAGTTGGACAAAAACTGCCTGTATCCATGGTAATAGGGATCAGGCTACGGTACAATTGTGGTACCGTGCCACAGTTGCATCTAACCGTTGGATGCACTTGAATTGGTGGGGTCTACTGGCATCCAACGGCTGGATGCAACTATGGCACGGTACTACAGTTGCACCACAAGTTTTCTCTCGTAATAGAAATGTATTTTTATTTTGAGTAATGATATAGCCACAAACTCTTGTACAAACTTATTTTGTACAAACTGATATGACATGATAAGATTGGTTGAATTAAATATCACTTGGCCCACATGATTTGTTTTTATTAATTTATATTTTCATTCAACCAATAAATTAATGCCACGTCAGTTTGTACAAAATAAGTTTGTATAAGAGTTTGTGGCTGTATCATTACTCTTTTATTTTTTAGAAAAAAGACAGCTCTTTTCGTAAATTATAGAAGTAGAAAAGCTAGTCAGAAGTAGTAAGCTTCACCCCGCGGCAGCTCAAATGAGACGATAGTTTGGACGTATCTCTAACTAAGAGACAGTAATCATGTTCTATGACTTTTCCAAGAATTTTTATTCGTTATGAATTGATTTCCGTACATAACTTCTGTTACTTTACGAAATTACAGGAAGGCAAGTGAAACTGACATAACATATGTACGAGAGCTGCAACTCTTATTTCTTATGCTCCTAAGACTTGGACATAATTGAAGATGAAAGGATTTTTGCAAGATATTTAACACGAGGAATAAGTGAGAAAAATACACACCAGCGGAAATTCTATAGCCATTTTGTCTGAACAATCGAAACTGAAGAGAGATATAATAGAGCCCATCATTTTCATTATCACAAAGATCACAGTCTCGATAAGTCTTGTGCATCTTTCCCAAGATTTCATCAATCTCATTTTCAAAATGGTACGACACTCCTAACCGCTGAATTGCATCTATCAATTCAAGTGTATGTGAAGTCTTGTTAGCAGCTTTCAGCATTCTTCTAATTTCTTTCTTCAGCTCTAGATGCTTTACATTTTGATCATCAGTTTCCTAACGGGATAAAAATTTGAAGAAATGAAGCTATTAGTAGGGAATGGAAACATTTTAGACCATGTGTGTATATCTCGACCCAAAGATTAACATAGGAGATTGGTTGTATAATTAAAACTATTATGAGTCCGCATAATTGAAAAAATAATTGTTATTAATTTTCAGCCAATCTCTTTATGAACACCAGTTTTTACATACTAATATGTACAAAATTGTTTGCGATTCTATCATTATTAATAATATTATTATGTTGTTATAGTATCAATAACTACTTACTTGAATTGATTGCCACCTCCTCTATATATATGTATTAGAAAGAACGAGAAAAAGTAAAGGAAAAAAAAAAACAGTTGTTAGAGTAGTACTACTAGAGATTCATAAGTACTGATACAAGGGCGAGTTTAATGGTGGGGGAATATAATTTCTGAATAATCATTTTACCTGGGAGTCACAAGTATATTGAAAGAAATGATCTCCCCAAATGCTTGGAGGAAAATTTGCAGAACCACGAGTAGAATCTTTTCCAGCATTTTGGATGATTTTAGCAGGACAGGCTGAAACTTCTAAAGACATATTTAATTTCTATTACTTCTGAAGGCTATTGAGTCTTGAGAAAAAATGGTTGCTAAAGCTTGCTGATGTGAGTCTTTAGTGCCTTCATGCTTCCGCATTTTATAGGCTTGGCCGAGAGAAGACACAGTAGTAGCAATAATTACCATTATTTTTACGTTAAAAATATTTAATTTTTTTTCAAATATTTGGATTAATTTTAATTAGATGTATCTTCGACACTTTGGTAGATTGATGTATGAATTTAATAATTCGATTCCAAAAATGAAACCTAATCTGAACAAAGATTGAAAAAAAAAATTGTAATTGACAAATTGATTATTAAGAATAAAAACCTTCGCAAAGGAAGGGAAATGACCCCTCTTGTTTGGCAAATTGTAAACATTCACCCCGCCCCAAAAGTTTTAAAATATATCATAGCCCTCCCGATGTGACATATAATTGTCATTACTTTGGTATTTTTATCTGCTATGATTTGCGGTTCACCAATGACACGATTATCCCATTGACAAGGTTCATAAAAATTATCCAATTAGTGTGGAATACAGTATCTACAGGTACATAACCTTTTTGGAATATCTCATAAATAATAAAAGAGAGAGAGAATAAAAAGAACTCTGATACTTGGATAAAAATGATCTAGTTTATAAGTTCAATTAAAATTATGTTGCCAATGGACTATGGGCCCATCGGCACACCTTGTTGAGGTCATGGGTTCAAGTCCCAGCGCTCGCAGAGTGCTCGGACTTGACTTCCCTGCATAATTGGGGTTGAATAGTCTCGCCACATTGGAGTAGAATTGATCTCCCTCTAGTATTAATAGTGAGGGTAGACCTCCCTTAAACGAAGGGTCGGTATTCGGGCTGTGCTCCAATAGGATTATTTAGGAGAATACCGATTGGCTTCTGATTGTA